>NC_083638.1:3457618-3802618 GCF_963576545.1 Limanda limanda | reverse complement strand
TTCCAGTTTCGTGTTTCAGTAAAGACGAACTTCGGAGGGGCGGAGCTACAAACCCATCAGTCGATGCTAATCTCCTGATGATGTAACGATGCTGTTTTTCTTAATTTCTCCATGAGAACATTTTTTGGGGGTTTAGTCTCTTGCCCAAGGTGACTGGGATCGAACTGCCGACATCCTGGACAGAGAACAACCCACTCTACCCCTGGGCCACAGCCGCCCCGAAGCTGTAGATCAAGTCCTCGACAGGTTGAAGAGACCTAATCGTTTCTCCTCTTCCTCAGTCTGTGGGAAGGATCCAGGTCAGATCCAGCTCCAACATGGTGGCATGAACATAACGTCACGATTCAGAGATGATCGACTCGAACATCTTCTTTAAATCGCCCGGTGAGAAGAACAGAGCGGCTGCTTCTTTACCCTCAAACGTACGAAGCAGCGTTTGCTCTTTTCCTTCACGTCCGTGGGCTCGCGTGACATTTTCTTCGAGGTGGACGAGGTCGAGTTTGTCCAAAGTGTTTTCAGTCAGAGAGAAGAGCAGCAGGTGAAAGGTCGTCTCGGAGGATCCCTCGCTCGTCCTCCTGTTCGCTTACGTCTGAAAAGCAGTTGCAGCTTTTTATTGTAAAGTCACAGAACAACTTGTTTTTACTGAATTTAACTTTAATAAAGTATCCGATTACTTCCTCCGATCTCACTCGTCTTCTCTCTCCTCAGGATTGTTGAAATCTACAGTCGGCGACTACAAGGTAAGAATCAGTGACTCATTCCTCCGCAGTTCAGCTCAGTTCATTTTCTCGTCTGTGGCTCAAACTGTGTTTTTCTCTGCGTCCTGTTTGATGTTTGTGCGTCTGAACGACCTCAGTTCAGGAGAGGTTGACCAAACAGATCGCCGTGGCGATCACCGAGGCCCTGCAGCCAACCGGGGTCGGCGTCGTGATCGAGGCAACGTAGGTCACGACCACAAAACCACACTTTTCCTCCTTTTCACTCGCTTCACCTTCTTTATCATCTTTCTGCTCTTCATTTTCATTTGATTCATTTATTTGAATTATTCAAACCATTTTAATTCCTTTTCTTTACTTTTACTTCATCCTTCACTTTGTTTCCTATGAATTTCTTATATTTTTCTCTTCTTTTTCTTCATTTCAGTTCATTTTCACCTCCTCCATTCAATTACTTTTATTTCTTTTCATTTCATCACATCCTTTTCAGTCAGTTTTCTGTAACTTCTCCTCCTTTCTTTAACCTCCTCTTTTTCTCATTCGTTCTTTTTTGTCTCTCCATATTTATTTCCTCCTTTTCTTTTTTTACTTCCTTCCTTGTCGTTCACCCCCCCTCTCTCTCTCTCCTCCTCAGTCACATGTGCATGGTGATGCGTGGCGTTCAGAAGATGAACAGTAAAACCGTCACCAGCACCATGTTGGGAGTTTTCAGAGAAGATCCAAAAACCAGAGACGAGTTTCTGACGCTGATCCGGAGCTGAGGAGGATGAAGCTCCTCCTCCTCTTCCTCCTCCTGTTGCCTGGGTTACCTCCACCTGCACGGACCAGCCATCCTGCTAAATGTGTGTCTGTGTGTGTGTGTGTTTGTATGTGTGTGTGTGTCTGTGTGTGTGTGTGTGTGTCCACTGGTTTTACACGGTCAGATCTGGTCAAACGTTACTGGACAGAGTTTGTCAGAGGTTGAGGACTTGTTGTTTACTTTCAGGCCACAGGACTTTAGCCCTTTTGTCCACGTGTGTGTGCGTGTGTGTGTCTGTGTGCGTCAATCAGTTATCAACCTTGTAACAAACCAAGAAAAAAAATCCACCATGAAACGTCACATCAGGGACGTGGGTCAGTTTGTATAAAAATAAAATCGCCTCTGAGATTATTTTCATTTACAGCAAATTGCAGCATTTAACCACACATTAAAATTAGGTTTTCTTTCTTCAAATGCACATGAACTTAAAAAAACGTTAGATATTAATCACTGGTTTTATTCACCTCAAAAATCAACAAAATGTTTCATCAACTCAGAAAATGAAAGATTTTTTTTTAATGATTTGTTTTGTTTCAAATTTCCAACGCGTCTCCACTTCCTCCAGAAATGAAGCCAAAACATCTTTTTGCAGCGATGACGTCACTTGCAGTTGTGTTTGTGTTATGATGATGATACATTTTAATGTTATCATCTCCGTCCTATATGAAGATCTTTGTGCCAACTCGCCTCTCGATTCAAACCAAAAACCGACTTCACCGTGACGCTGCCGACTCAAAACCTCCAGATTCCACAAGAGGAAAAAGAAAAGTGTAAAATTAAACGTTTGTGTGTGTTTTCTTCTTTACAGTTGTCGTCCCAGCAGAGGACACTGTGGAGGTGTGTGTGTCTTTGTGCTTTTTTTTATCTCTATAATGTCCTCATACAGATTTTGGAAGGTTTAAACTGGAGTTGTGTGTGTGTGTCTGAGGGAAGATGTTGTCGTGTCCGTGGCCTTGTTGAGAAGGTCGGCCTGTTTCTTTGGCCCCTTCACCATCATTGTCACTTTATGTACTGTGTTGATTTCAAAGACTTTTTAATCAAAGAAAATAAATTTACTGTATGTGACAACGACCGTTTGATTCTTCATCAGACGTGAAACTGACGTGTGTGTTTGTGTTGCACTGAAAAACCTCACACACATGTTTAGAGCGCAAAACAAACATCTGCTGCAAACTGAACTTTTCCTCAAATGTTGCATCACCGTTTACTTTTCTCTTTCCTCATCTCGAACGGTAGAACCGACAATGTGTTTGCAGAAATGCAAAGTTGAGAAACTTCCTGAACAAGTTGAACTTCTCAGCTCGAAATCAGTGAAAACACAAAGTGGAGAGAGAGAGATTGATTTTTAAAACCTTCATTTTCAAAATTTATACAAAACTACTGTCAATGTTTCAATGGATATGTACAGGACGTTTCAGAATAATTACTAAAACCTACCTAGAAAATAATATTAAATATTAAAACATCCTCAACCACAGAACATATTACATCATTAAAACACCACTGTTTGATGAAGCCATCCATGTTCTTCATTTCTTTAAAAAACCTAAAATCCACCCGGACTCTTGCTTTCAGAAGCGAGATAAAAACAGGAAGAGCTTCTTGTCCTGACCTGTCCTCTACTCTGTTCTTCCTGCTGCTGTAAATTGACATCTTAGCTTCTCCTACCATCCAATTTAAAAGTTTCCATTGACACTCGTTGGATTTCCTATAACCAACTCCTAAAATTAAGGCACTCTTACTCCATGTCTCACCAAACTGTTTAAAAACATTCTGCAGGGTATTAAAAAGGAAACAGAGTCTTTTACATTCATAAAAAAATGTGGAAAACTGTTTCTGCTTCGCCACAAAAAGGACAATTGCACTTCAATGAGGAGAGACTTGGTTTTTACTTTACAATATTTATTTTGTAAACACACAAGATATGAATGTTTACGGTCTGTGGCATTTAGACCCCTGTGAGATGTCAGGGTTAGAAGGGGGCGGAGCAGGACATCGAACAGGAACACCCCCCCGGGGTCTAGACACTGGTGGTGGTTCATCAGTCAAGCGATAGTTTTGGATGGCCCATGTCCGTGAGAATTGTCCTATTGGACTTCGCCAATTGTGACATCTTCTGCCCTTAACCCTCACAAGAGTAAGGAAAAACTACAAAACCTTCTTAAAGGAAAAACGTAGAAACCTCAGATAGAGCCGCATGCGAGGGATCCCTCTTCCAGGACGGACAGAAGTGCAATGGATGCCACGAGTACTAGGTATATTGTCGACAGGTTGTTGCCTTTTTAGTCCGCGATCAGCTCCCACCGTGATCGGGTGCCGCCGTAATCACGATCTGCTGACAGTCTTGGGATCCGTCATCAAGGTCCATGATCTCTGCCAGCATGATGTGAGATTAGGCATGTAGTCGGTTGAGGTCGATGAATATCCTACTGGGGACTGGAGGAGATTGGGGTGGAGGAGGGGTTATGCGCGTCACTGAAGGACGCCTGACTGCGGAAGAGAACAGAAGGGATTTTTAAAGTTTGCCAGGTGCTGAATGATTGGCTGAAAAGCCCGCGCCAGACTTGATTGGACATTTAGAAACGCCCACGATCAGCTGATCACTTTGCAGGTTAGGTGCTCCGTAGATCAGCTGACCGTGTGCAGCTTAAGTCTTCCTCACTGAACTTGCGCTGAGCTTCATTTGACTGTTGGAGGTGGATGATGGATATAAAACTGTTAACCGCGATGGCTCCGTGTAAAATCCTCCCCTGCAGGTCACTAGTCCTCTTCCTTAAAGGTGGTTTGTATAAAACCCTCCACACCGGTTTGTCCTTGCTGTCCAAATCCAGTCTCCACCTCCACACCGTGTCAGTTCTCACATCTAGCTTACTTCTGTTCAGGGTTAAAACACAACATTCATACATGGCTCTTTCTTTGGCTGTGTACAGGTCCACTTGTTTCCAGTCGGTTTTATTTTAAAAAAGGTGAGTACGTCCAGATTTGGATAAGAACTCCGGAAAAGGGTCGCTGTCATCAGGGGTTTCTGTTCCAGCAGAGTATTCCTGTAGAATATTTACCTCCTCGTTTGTGAGTCTCTTAATCCATTCATTTAAAAATGTGTTCTGCCTGTCGCCTGGACCTCTGCCCGATGATGAGGGACGCCACGGGATGTTGGTGAGTCCAGGACCTGCTGCAACGACTATCGTCCTCATGGTTACAGCTCCGGCAGTGAACAGCATGCTGGTGAAGCCTGGTGTTGGAGCTGGACATCTTCCTGTTGTTCCTGAGTGTCAGCTGTCTTATTTCTCTGTGGACACACTTTAGCCTGGTGTCCTTCCTTCCCACAGCTGAAACACTTTGTATTGTTAGATGTTACAAAAATCATATAATCAAACTCATCCACTCTGATTTTGAACACCAGGTTCAGGTTCTCAGTCCTGTTGTTCAGAATCATAAAAATATGTCTTCTGTGGGACACCACGTGTCTTAACAGAGGGGACCTGCATCCTGAGGACACTTTCTTTACCTGAGACACTATCTTACCATGTCTCGATAGTTCTCTTATCAAGGTCTTGTCTCTAATGAACGGGGGGACGTTGGACAGTCACTTTAACCGCTGGTGTGGCGAGAGGCAGAACAGATACGACCACCCTCCCCAAGGCCAGGCTTCACTCGTCCACGGAGCAATCACTCAGACACAGTGTTGCCACAGTTACTTTGAAAAAGTAACTTAGTTACTTTACAGATTGCTTGATTTTAAAAGAAACTTAGTTACTTTACAGATTACTTGATTTTAAAAGTAACTAAGTTAGATTACAAGTTACATTATTAGTTACATTCAGCAGCTGCTGACAACACCCCCGTCCCCCCGTCGCCCACGTATAATGTATCTCCTGACATTTTAAGTTGAACTTAAAAACTATTTCCTGAAAAATACATGTTTTTATAAAAATAAAATAAAGACAGTCTTTCTTGACTTCACTTAACATAAATACTTGTTTTTCTAAAATAAAATAAAGACAGTCTTTCTTGACCTGACATATTTAACTGTGGAAAAACTTACTATTTATGATCTACATTGTTTATAAATGTAACTATTAAATTCTTTTCAACATGTTTTATGAACATTGTACTTGTTGTTCAAAGAATTAGAGAAGCAAGGAGTGGTTTTACAAAAAGCTGTTCTGTGAGGCAGCCCGGCATTGACAGTAGTAGGGATCTTGTTTATTATGGCACGAAACGAGGGCGATTCAACTTAATTGTCGCATAGGCTACATGACCTCACTCCCTGACGCAAGAAGAAAATCAAATATATATAATGGACTGGGTTTATGTTTATGTTTGGATTTGACGTATGTTCAGTAAAACACTGTGTTGAAGGAGCGTTCCGATATCCTGAGGGTCAGTGAAGGGGTCGGGGTGGGACATGTGACTGTTTGGACCAATAGGATGGGGTTGTTGGGAATGTCAGGCCCTCATTGGCTGGTTGTGTTGGGGATGGGGGGGGCAATGAGGAAGTGGAAGGGTTGTTGATGTGTGCAAGTGACGGTGCGAGTGACGGAAGATGATAATAAAAGTAACAAATAGTAGACAAAGTAGTAACGCACAGTGACTTGGAGGAGTAACTTTAATCTGATTACTGGTTTGGAAATAGTAACGCGTTAGATTACTCGTTACTGAAAAAGACGTTTGTTTTATTTTTCATTCGTTTAATCTCAAAGTTTACGCTTTTATTTTGAAAAGACTCTTTGTATTTTACTTTGAAAAGCCTGCGGCAGAGAAAATCTCCCTTGCAGGCCGAGCTGACAGAGACTTTTCCCCGTTCCACAAACAGCTGCTCCACAGCTGTTAATACCTGCAGACGGAAGAAGTTCATTCCGTCGAAGGAGAAAGAGACGAAATACTCTCTTTTTCGGCCCAGCGCTGATTCCCGTTGTCACCAACCGAACCAGCGGAGCAGAGCTTTCGAGGCCAAGAAAACATTTCACTGGTATTTCCCGTATTAACATTTCCCGTAATCCGCGCCGCCCGCGCACGAACGAACCGGAGCAACAACTAGTAAGAGGCTTTTATGTCTCGGCAGAGACTAGTTTTAATAATTAGCTTGTCATTATTTGAGTGTACGATTGTGTAAGACCGCTGCGTCTATTTTAGTCCGGTGCAAAGCACGTGGTCAAAAGGTCCATTCCACTCCAAGCCATGTGGTCCGTCGGCCATTTTGACTCCAAATCTAGTGGGGCAAACAACCATTTTGAGTTCAACTCCCAGGATTTGTCGGCCATCTTAATTTTGTGAATCATTATTGTCCCCCCTCCTTTCTGTCAAATACATACAGACAGACACGCACACACACACACACACACACATACATAGAGACACAGACACAGACCCACACACACATAGATATATCATCAGTATTACATGTGCGTGTTATAAATCGTGATAAGTGCAGCTGTTGTCGTTATCTGTGATATAGTGGAGTTTTGTTATCATTGACTTAGATTAATGTTGTTACCTTTTTAATAAATTCTAGTGTATTTAAAGTACCAGTATTTTGTGATTATTTGTGCATATGTATGTGAATACAGCTGGATTAGGATAGCCTGTGCTCGAACTTAAACCCTTCATTGTTCATTATATATCGTTTATATTAAATATTGAGATTATTAATTGAACTTTTATAAACTGAAACTGATCCTTACAGATTGATTGATTGTTGGTCCCTGATACCAGGGTGGTCTCTGATCAAATATAATTACAGATTGTATTATTCTTAATTGATTTTTTAATTATTTTTCATAAATAATTTTTATTATTTTAATAATCATTCTTTCGGATTATTAATGATTAGGCAACGTCAAGTCTACTACTATTGCACAACAATATATATAAACAGAATAACCAACATATAGAACAAAATCGTACAAATCTTTCATTTACAGCCACCACACTCCAGAGAGAGAGAGAGAAACAAACATAATCAGAGTATTTTACTTCCTCTTCCCGTCCAACAACCGGAGGGCAAAGGTCGAGCTTCCAGCTCATCTCTTCAAGGAAACCTCAACGCATCTCAAGCTTTTTCAAACCTCCTCGCAGCGACTCAATGTCCTGTAGTTAAGAACTAAAGATTCAATAAGCAACTGAACTGCACAGCTCAACAGAACCGCGGAAGCAGAGACCACACGAGCCAGAAGACGTCACACAACCGGCAGGACGAACTGCTAACTGAACTATAGCAACTTTCTCCCTTTCTGAGGACTGGTAACATACTGGGCTTAATAATTACTAAGCTAAGCTAAGCAAGACTGTTTATTTGATTCTGTGTGGTGTTAATAAGTTTGATATGTGCTGTGTTATTGTGTTTACAAGTAAAATGAAAGTTAAATGTTAGATACGCTCTTCACAGGATTTCTCTGACCCTTTCAATTATCTGTTTAACATCCACACAGACGCCCATATCTCCTCACCTCATTAGCTCAGACCCCCGCTAAATGTTATAAAAACACTTTTGAAGAATGGGGGGGGGCTGCTATCTTAGGGGTCATCTTAAAAGCCCACAGGAAGATGTTACTCTGGCGAGCTGCCATTTTGAGAGCCCCTCACACACACACACACTCACATAAACATCTTTGTTAGTTAGTACATTTTGTTGGTAATTTGTGTTTGTGACTTTATTATGTTCATAATAAATGTTTTCTTTTAAAATTGTCCTTTCATTAATGTTGCATAAGTGAATTTTGCCAACCTCTACACTGTCAATAACTCTATAAACCTTCACTGTTCATCATATAATCTTTAATAGTAAATATTGAGATTTCTAAGTGAACTAGATCTAAATGAGACTGATCTTAATCAATAAATTGGCTATCTTTTCCCTTCTGTGAAGGGTGGTGCCCCGAGAGAACTTAAACAAACTAAAGTTATGATTTAATATAAATATTTTAAATATTAATGTTTTATATTTTATTTTGATAATGAAATTTATTGAACGACTAAAGGCACACCAGCTTATGGTATCACTCTTAGCCATTATTGCACAACAGTAGAAAGTAAAGATATTTGCTTGAAAATGTAAGGAGTAGAAGTAAAAAGTCGTCTGAAAAATAAATACTCCAGTAAAGTATTAGATATCCAAATTTTGTACTTAAAGGTGACATATTATGCCCATTTTATCGCAATTGATATGGTTCATTGGGGTCTTAATGAAATGTCTGAAACATATTTGGTCAAAATACAACAAGGGTAATTTAAAACAGCACGCTTTACCCTGTCTAAAGCAGCCCTCCTCAGATTGACCTGTTTTGACTTAAAACCGTGTCTAAAACCTTTCAAAAACAGACTCTGTCGGTTCCTGAGACCGGAGCATAAACATTCATAAAAACAAAATACAACTGCTCGACCTTTGCCCTCACCACCAGTAGCCTGCCCTCCACCACCTCTTCCACTTCTAAAGACTCTGGTATGAAGCTCCTGGAGAAGATGATGCCCAATCCCCCCCACTGGTTGTGCTTAGGTGGCTCGGGACCACCTGCTCCTCCCACTCTCTTTTCCAGTCATTCTCATTTTTTGAGTCACTATGTGTTTCTTGTAAGAACATCATTTCAGTTCTTTTCAATTTCATTTGCTGGAACAAAAGACACCTCTTCGCAGCGTTTATGTTCAACGAGCTAATGTTTAAAAGACTCATGTTATAAAATATTAACAACCCAAACAAAAACAGGACTGCTTGGTAATCAGGATGTAAAACTTTATTCATCATCATTATTATCTTTCTGTTGTCCTATTCTCTGAACAATCATCTTGAGTCTATACATCTCCTGGTCAGTGAAACCTCCTCTGCCTTTGCTGCTCATGTGCAGCCGGGCAGAGTTTGAAAACTGTTCTTTATCAGAGAAGTAATCCTTTACTTTCAATCCCTTCATGTTGTAAGTTTTAGAACTCAGACTCTGCTGCTCCTCTCCCTCCTTTCTTCACTGTCCCTTTTTTAGCTTTTGAGCTTCCACTGTTGCTCCTGGTCTTTCTTTTCAGACGAGAAACTTTAAGCACCTCCTCATCTCTCTCCATGT
The DNA here is from genome assembly GCF_963576545.1 of Limanda limanda. Classification (NCBI taxonomy): domain Eukaryota; kingdom Metazoa; phylum Chordata; class Actinopteri; order Pleuronectiformes; family Pleuronectidae; genus Limanda; species Limanda limanda. The sequence goes on along the minus strand of NC_083638.1, from coordinate 3,793,055 downwards.
CAATATTACTTACTTGGTCCTTTAGGACCCCCCACTCACCTGATCTACCTGTTGGACCCCTCCTGTCCTTCCTTACTCACCTGACCTTCCTTTGGGACTCCCCCTGCCCCCTCCTGTTCTTCCTTACTCACCTGACTCTCCTGTTGGACTCAACTTGTCCCCTCCTGTCCCTTCGGACCCTCCTGCTGGCCCCCCACTGTCCCTTCCTGCACTGAGAAAAAGGATTTTTTTGGACCTGTAATCTTTACTAGCTTATTTTTTTTAATTCTACAATAAAATCTTAAGTAAGTGATTTTACTTAAAAGGTCTGTTTATTATTTAATCTGATACTTGAAATTTGTTTGTTAATATGAATCCTCAATTTGATAAGTACATTTTATTATTCACGACAAGTACTATTTACTAAACTTCTTTATTGACTGCACAACGCCGGTGACGTCAGCGTCAGAGACCGGAAAGCGGTCTTTTTAAGCCACTTGCGGGAGAGACGTCGGCTGATGCTTACCTGCTCGGAGACGACAGACATCACACGAAAATAAATGGACGTTGGGTAAGTTTTATGTTTCGTTTACTTTGTATGTTCCTGCCGTCTGCCCTGCTAATTAGCCAGGTCACTTTCCCTTACTTTTTTTTTTACTATATATCATGACGGCCACACACACACACACACACACTCGCACTCACACACACTCGCGCTCACTCGCACACACTCGCGCTCACTCGCACACACACACACTGGCGCTCACTCGCACACACACACACTGGCGCTCACTCGCACACACACACACTGGCGCTCACTCGCACACACACGCACTCACACACTCACTCACTCACTCACTCACTCACTCACTCACTCACTCACTCACTCACACACACACACACGGGCTGGGGCCATGCGTCGACCCCACGAAGAGCACAGATCATCTTGCATAGCTCACATCTACTTGTAAACGTATTCACACACATAAAAGGCTGATTCACAGCTTGGACTGGGCAATTTTTTCCATATGTTTATACTTAAGAGAATGATTAAATGTATATATAAATGACATTTTTTATATTGATTATGATAAATTCATTATTATATTTGATTAATACAAAATAGTTCAATTATAAAAATAGTTGAATGCAGGTAATGTTTAACTGGAGATGTTTCCATACCACTCATTATTAGGTTATTACGGTTGGTATCTTTAAAGCTATCAAGTACGAATACCCACTCCTAAACATGAACAGGCTTGTTGTATATCTCAGTATTTAAGTTGTTGACTTGTGTTCATGTGGGAATAAAACCTGTAATTGTTGCATAAACAAATTTATTATAAAGATGTTCTCCAAAGTCTGATGTGTTTTGTGTTCATATTTTAATATAATTCCTCCATATACTTTCCAGAATATTTGAAGGACATTGACTCTGCCATTTGGTTTTACCTGCTAATGGAAGGTAAGATTAAATTAGAGCTGTTGCAGGTTTACTTGTCATTTTTATGCACAGCAATCATTGTTTAGTTTTAAGATGTTTACAAGTTGAACAAACAGATTGAGACTATCATTTGTTAATCTTTTTGTTACAATAATGTCACCATACTAATGTGTTTTTCTAGTTGTATATGCAGTTAAAAGATGTTCTGTCTATCTAACAGCAACATGTGGAAGGCAGACGAGATGTTATCGTCCGGTGTTTGTTGGAGTACCTTTGAGAGCTAATCGAGGGCTACCAGGTAAATTTTGAAAATTTGAGATTTTCTTATTATCATGACCTTAATAATGTGTAGTTCTCTTTCTGTTCAGCCTAAGAGCCTAATTATTATCTCTATACTAATATTTTATAGGAAAATCACTCGTGTCACTTTAAATTTAAAATCTAATACTTTTAATTATTTATTAAGGCATTAACTACAATTGGCATTTAAACCACTGTACCAATCAAAAATTTGGGGAAATTTTTAACCGGTATAGCCAGTGTTGTATTGTAATTGTAAATAAACCTAAGTACTGATTTCCAATGTTTTTGACATGTATCGATCATCATAGAGGGGAAGGAAGTTCTTGGGGACTGTACAAGTGTGGCTCGGGCTTGCTTTTTGCTCATGGGTTTTATTTATGCTATGAACTTAAGCTACCAGTCAAAGTTGAAATACACATTTGAAGTGCTTCAGAAGCTCTTCCTCAAGCTTGATGTCTTGAAGATGTCTCCAAAAGTCCAAGGTTTGCACAACAAACTTTTGGCATGAATATTTCCACAGAAGTGGCTGTGAAGAAGTGAAGCAACATCACTATTTAAATTTCAGTTCAAGGTTGGGCCAAAGAGTGCTTTGTTCAGCTGTACGTTTGTTCTCTTAGCAGCCGGTTTGGTATTTGATCAAAATCATTGTGAATTTGTATGTACAACTCTTTAATGAGTTCCCTTTCTGAAATCTTTAAAACTAAAGAAATCGTTAGGGATTTTACTTTCTAAATGGTTCTTGCAAAAAATGCACTTTACATGTGTAAATGTTGTGAAAATGTCAGACTGTGTTCTAAATATTCACAATACTGTTTGCAGCACTGATGTAGTTGATTTGGAAGATATTCAGCAATATCACTATTTACATTTCAGATCAGGGTTGGGCCAAAGAGTGCTTTGCTCTCTGTTCGTTTGTTCTCTTAGCAGCCGTTTAGGTATTTGATCAAACACATTGTGAATTTTTATGTACAACTCTTAAATGAGTTCCCTTTTTGAAATTCTTAAAACTAAAGTAATATTTGGGGATTTAGCTTTCTAAATGGTTCTTGCAAAAATGCACTTTACATGTGTAAATGTTGTGAAAATGTCAGACTGTGTTCTAAGTGTCCAAAATACTGTTTGCAGCACTGATGTAGTTGATTTGGAAGATATTCAGCAATATCACTATTTACATTTCAGATCAGGGTCGGGCCAAAGAGTGCTTTGCTCGCTGTACGTTTGTCTGAACACATAGTGAATTGTGATGAACAACTCTTATATGAGTTTCCTTTTGAAATGCCTTAAAAAAAAGGAATGTGTAAGGATTTTATTTTCTAAATGTTTCTTGCAAAAATGCGCTTTACATGTGTAAATGCTTTGAAAATGTCCAAAGGTCAGATGAAGTGTTCTTAGTCTGCAATACTGTTTGCAGCACTGATGTTTAATGTTGAGATGCTGCTCGCATAAGTATTTCAATAAAGAGGCTTTTCTTTAAAACTGTTATTTCATGTTTTGTAGAAGTGTTTTATTAGGACAATTGTATTGACAAAGAGGAGCCCACATTAAAATGCAACAAATCCAGAGTAGAATAGTACTGTAAAGTAGTGATGAAATATTATGGAAATATTACTTAAAAACATCTTGATATATAGTAAATAAAAGCTAGTAAAATAAGGTTAATATTAACAAAATAAAAACAAAGGTTGTCTGATTAAAATTTAATAGCAAAGTTTGAGGAAAATTACATAATTTTTTTATTTAGTAGGGGTCAAAATAGCTAGTAAAATCTACTTGAGTATTCTTTATCTAGCAATTCACACTTTGAAGTAAACTTTACTTAAGAAGAGAATTGTTACCTCACTTCTACTAAGTAAATGTCACTCCAGATTTTTGTCAGTGTGTTGTTCCTGAGTGTCAGCTGTCTTATTTCTCTGAGGACACACTTTAGCTTGTTGTCCCACAGCTGAAACACTTTGTATTGTTTGACGTTACAAAAATCACATAATCAAACTCATCCACTCTGATTTTGAACACCAGGTTCAGGTCCTTAGTCCTGTTGTTCATGATCATAGACAGATGTCTTCTGTGGGACACCACGTGTATAACAGAGGGGACCTGCATCCCGAGGACGCTTTCTTTACCTGAGACACTATCTTACCCTGTCTCTTCATAAATAATTGTATTATTTTAATAATCACATTTCATGATTATTAATAATTAACCAACGTCATGTCGACTACTATTGCAAAACAATATATATAAAGAGAATAACCAATTTATAGAACAAAATCATACAAACTTTTAATTTACCGCCACCAGCTCTCAGCTCAGAGAGAGAGAGAGAGAGAGAGAGAGAGAGAGAGAGAGAGAGAGAGAGAGAGAGAGAGAGAGAGAGAGAGAGAGACAAACTTAGTCAGAGTATTTTACTTGTATATAAGGTCTGAACACACACACACAGCTTCCTGTCTTTGTGGAACATGCTCTTTCTCTCATTTTCAGAAACTGATGATCTCTGTTCAAATGATTTTTATCATTTTGATTTGAATTAGTTATTATATGATAAAGAAATGGATCAGACGTCGTGATTGACAGCAGACACTGACTCAGGATTGGTTAAGAGTGTGTATGGGCGGGACCTTGACACCATGATCACTACTGAACTGACTCTGACTGCAAATGACATCATCACCAGAAGATGGCAGCATTTGTATCTCGAAAATCTCGCTCAAGGAAGTGGAGAAGTGTCATCAACTTTATTCAAACTGACAGGTGAAAACCCAAACAAAATCAGCAGAGGCCAAACCAGGCCGGGTCTAGACCAGGACCCTATCCCCCCCTGAACCCCCCATATCTACTAATTTTTACTTTAAGTGCTTTTCTACACTATACAGAAAATGAGGCAGGACTACAAAGCTGACTTTCACAGTCCGTATGGTGCAGTCTGGTTCTCTCAGACCCAATTCGGTCGGATCTCTGCGTAGTACTTCACAATTCCAGAGAACCTGATGATGTGAACTTCAGGGGAGTCGGGTCTAAAGTCTTGCCACTGGTACTCAGGTGAAAGAACCTTACTGGGCTTATTGATCCACAAATACCTGAAACCATGGAACAGGAAAAACAGTCATTACAATATTAACCAGAGTTGATGCCTGCTCTAGTGACTCTGCTCACCTGTTAAGATGACTCTCCTCCTGCCAGGCTGCCTCGATGCCTTTTATACGATCATCCCAAAAGTTGATGGCGCAGGTTTGGCAAAGCCGTTGTACTTCCTTCGGGTTGCCTCCGAATACCCCCATAGCGTAGTAGTAATCCCCATCCTCAGGAGCCATGTAGGCTTTGGAGATTGGTCGCCGCTCATAGGTGAATGTGCTGCGGTGGGATTTGTAGAAATCTGCAGACACAATGTTGGAAAACGTGGGAACATATCCATAGATTAAGGTGAGACTTCATCTGGAATGGTACAGCTGAGTGGTCCTGTTGGCTCCGAGTCGCTTCATCTAAAACACATCCGACATTGTTATCACACAACTACGTAGAACTGGGATTTCACTACACAACAGTAGGTGTCCCTCTATAGTGGAGACACCAGTTGGTACGATATACAACCGTAATGTTGACACAAAGAGTAGAATATTCTCTGCTTGCCTGGATGGAGCACACCGACCAGATCTCCCAATGACTCCGTGCCCCAATGGCCGTGGAATTCGGAGTCCACATCCATACAGAAGATGAAGTCGGCGTAGTCAAGAAGCTCCTCCTCTATTAGGGCCTGGACCCAAAACATCCTGCTAGAAGTGATTTCCTGCCAACGGTTAAGGGTGGGCACTGTTTTCACCGTCCGCTGGAGGTGGAGCAAAACTTGTTTTTAGAAATCAGGCAGACAGAGTCCAGCTGACCTGGACTCACCTTATTTGGAACACACTTCCTTTACCTGTCTTCCGCTGGCCATTTTGACTTGGGGCACCTCATTTGGCCGGTCAGTGTAGACGAACACATGCACATTGAAACCAGTGAAGAAGTGCTGCTCCATGGTCTCCAGAAACTTTTTCAGGAACTTAATGTACCTGTGGAGTAGGTGAGAGGAGTCACCTTCAGGTAAAGCTCCAACCAGAAACTCTGTGTTCATGGGGTGTAGACAAGTAAACACTGTGACATCATACTTTCCCATGGCGAACACAGTGGCTGCGATGGTGAGGTTCTTCGGCTGGTAGAGGCTGTCGAGGAGAACCGGGTCGAAGGTTCCCTCCCAAACCACTGGAACCGACCAGGACGTCATCGTCTGCACGTCAGTACGACCAGGGGCGTCTCCTGGCATAGGCGACACCGGCGGTTGCCTAGTGCGCAAAACATCGAGAAGGCGCCACAAGAGGCTGATTTATCATGACGTGATACATGCAATGTTGACCAATGCAGTAACATCACCATCGTCCTATAACCCCGGAGACACACCGGAGGCAGAACCGCCGCAAAGCACCTCGAAAAGCTGTACTCCTCATTTCCGTGCCCATGATCATCAATCGGGCTGTTCGCTCCAGTAGCGAAGTACTGGTAAGCGCAGTGAAGCTACGCGGTCGGCTCATGATCTACAGAGATGGTTTTCGGGGTCTGTTTTATTTTTTCTGCTCACCGTGAGCAAATCAGGTCAGAATACACACAGGAAAATGGATCGTGTCTAAACAGAAACACACAAGCACACAATCTCTTGTGGGGGGGTGGCGGCTATAGGCTTGTGCAGGTCAGTCACCTGTGAAGACCAGGATCATTTACCCCCCGATCTGGCACGGAGAAATGCTCATTAATGTTTATTTTTGTGGACATGAATAGCTATCGGCTGTCAGTACAGCAGATTTCCGACTGTTTGTATATATTTTTGTTTATTTGTATTGTTTTTTATAGCCTATATGCAGTATTCCATTTAAAACGTTTTTTTTGTAAACTCGTTTTATTAAGTTATCAATGTTACCTTTGGAGTGCAGGAAGGAATTTGTGTGTGTGTGTGTGTGTGTGTGTGTGTTTGTGTGTGTGTGTCTGTGTATACGTGTGTGGGGAGGGTGCACCAATCTGACATCTCGCCTAGGGCTCCAACATTGCCAGGGCCGGCCCTGAGTACGACTATGATCAAAGACACAAACTGACGTATAAACTACCAGCTCCCTCTACAGGGTGTTGATCTCCTTAGGCCACACCTCCCTCATTACACATTATCTGATATGCTTAATCCAATAGGCATCCAAGTTTATACAGCTTGGAGTTGGAAAATATACATAAAAATGCCTAATAATTGTGCACACAGTGTATAGGCAGCTGACATCACTACAACAGAATGAAAGTGTGAAGGACACAAAACAGCCTGTCAGACTAACTGAACAGAAAAATGAAGAATTACTGACCTTCTTTTAGGTAAAATCTGACTCTGTTTAACGGGATCTATAACTCTAGAAAACAAAAACACAAGATCAATAATTATTTAATTACCAATCAATTAATCAGTTAATATTAAATCAAGGAACATTCGTTGGTGTGTGTTACCCGCTGGAATTCCAGGCTGAGCTGTACAACAGTCTGTAAATTCAAACATAAACATAATCATTAAACAGTTCAGTCAGTGTCATCAATCGTATCAATAGCATCAGAATCAAGACTCACCCCAGCAGCAGAACACACATCAGAATCCCTGCCCCAGTTATAATTTTCAACAAAACCATGTCTGAATCAAAACAGAATAGTTCTGATCAACAGGGTCGGAATCCTTAGCCCAGATCAGGTCCACTAAATCCAGGTCCAGCAGTGGGTATTTCCAAATATCTAGTAGATCTTAGTCCTCTGGAATGAATCAGTCCCTGTATTGTCCTGGTTCCATCTAGTTTCCAACCAAGGATGTATGAGCTGCCAGGTCACAAGAATTTCACTGCTCCCATGACGCTGTCAGTTTTGCATGTAATTTGAGATCGGGCAGCTGTATACTCCTCTTGTCTGATTAGCTAGATCAGGGTCTGCCTTCTCCATAGGAGCTCCAACCAATAGCCTGTCAGGATGAGACAGGTGATAAGAGGCCGGGGTGTGTGTGGGTTGGCATGCGAGTGCCCTACCCTTCTCTTTTTCTGTCTCCTCTGCTTTGTATGAGCCCTGTCCACGACCGTGCAGTGCCTCCTTCTCCTCTATTCCAACCCAGGATGTATGAGCTTCATCGTGCTGCAGTCTAATTGGACCGTTTCAGCTGCATATATGCCCATTGAAAATGATAATAACCTTTATTGGAAGAAACCTTGTGACCTTTGGATTCAATCCTGTATGTACAACAACACTACCAGTTGGATTTGTTCAGCTGCACAAGCAGCAGGTTCTCCAAGTTATTTGAGCCTATGCCTGAGGAAGGATCATAACCGGTACAACCTGATTTGACTCCGCCCCAGGGCCCGCGTGTCTCCAGGATGTGTGTGGGTTGGCACGTGAGTTCCCTGGACACACCCACACACTCCTTGCTGTCTCTGAGCAGCTTCACACTGCTAGAGCCGCTTCTCTCTCCTCTGTCCTCCTCGTTCTAGACCTCTCTGCTGCATTTGACACAGTGAACCACCAGATCCTTTTTCCTCCCTTCAGGACCTGGGTGTCTCAGGCTCTGCTCTCTCCCTGCTCTCTTCCTACCTCAATGACCGCAGTTATCTGGTAACTTGGAGAGGATCTGTTTCTGAACCTTGTCCTCTCACTCCTGGGGTCCCTCAAGGTTCCGTCCTGGGTCCCCTCCTCTTCTCTCTGTACACCAACTCTCTCGGCTCTGTCATTCACTCATGGCTTTTCCTACCACAGCTACGCTGATGAAACCCAACTAATCCTGTCTTTCTCCCGATCTGAAACACATGTATTTATTTTTACATTAGCAGTTTGGCAAATTATGCATATTGTGATGTATTTTGAATGAGACCAGGCATACTGTTTATCCAAAATTCACCTGCATTGCACTAATGTCTCTTCAACTGATAAATAAAAATGGAGCTAGACCTGCAACGAAATAAAACTTTTATTGACACTCAATACAGTTTCACAACGTTTTAAGTACATTGTGTTCTTTTTTCAAGAAAAGCACTTTAATGTAATTTATACATCTTTGGACACTGGGCACCCAGTAACTCACATTGACCAGAGTTTCAACATAGTCAAACATTATTAAAACTGCCAACATACTCGGCTTAATGGCCCAATCTGAAACCAGGACCTGAGGTAGAAATGTTTTAAAGAAGATGGTTATATAATTTTGGTATAATTGAACTTTTATCTAACTAGCTAAAAAGATGACCTTTTTTTCAGTGTAATTGGAAATGTAAATATATCAGCATAAAATGTAAATGCTAATAAAATGTTAAGTATTCACATATTACTCAAGTAGAAGTATAGATACTAGGGTTTAGAAGGACTTCTTTAGAAGTTGAAGTATCAACTCAAGCTTTTTACATAAGTAAAAGTGAAAAAGTACTGGTTTAAAAACTACTTAAAGTATAAAAGTAAAAGTAATGTAAGGGAAAAAAAAATTTCCATTAAGGACAAACTCTATCAGCGAGGAGCAGAACGCTAGATTCAAGGCCATTCAGCCGGTCAAAAATATCCACCAAATAGAAGGGAGAGGCAAGCCACATGGCATCTTCCAGGTGCTTTGTCAGATCTGTTTGACTTTCAGTCCGCCCCCTGGAGAGCCAGCGAACTTCAGTGTGCAGCAACAGCTGTTCGTGCCCTGACCCCATCTCCTGGCAGAGGACCCCAAACAAATGGGAGTTAAGTGGACGAGCTTTAATATGGTTAATTATTTTCACGGCCTGGTGAAGCACTGACTCGAAGAGCGGTGGCATTTTCCTGGCAGCAAGTGCCTCGCGATGGACCATGCAGTGTGTCCATTGCACAAGTGGAGCAACTTGCTGGACGCGAGCTACGAGGCCACGCTCACGCTCTGTCATCGACCGCGCTCCATCTGTGCAGAGGCCAATACACTTTCCCCAGCCCAAACCACTGTCTTGGATGAACGTGTCAAGGACATCAAAGATTGCCTCCCCTGTTGTACGGGTCTGAAGAGGCCGGCAAAACAGGAAGTCCTCCTCAATTTCCTTTTCCCGCACATACCTCACATAAGTGAGAAGCTGGGCCTGTCCAGCGATATCAGTGGATTCGTCCAGCTTCAGTGCATAGTAAGGACTGATTTGAATGAAGTGAATTAATTGCTCTTTGATATGACTAGACATTTCTGATATTCGGCGTGATCAATGTCATTTGACATAGGTATTGCGCTGAGTTTAGCAGCTGCACTCTCTCCTATCATTATTCTACAGATGTCATGCGCGGCTGGCAAAATCAGTGTTTCGGGAATTGTATGGGGTTTGCCAAGCTTAGCATTATATGAGCAACTACATACAATGCTTCATGCTGTCATTTGCAAGCACCTCGGCACACAAAACACACTGAGGACGTTGCTCAGTCGTGCCAGTGACGGTGAAACCAAACTGTAAATAGCTCTCGTCATATTTGCGAAGCTTTGGCTTCTTCGCAACTGGCGCATCGGTTGCCTGACTTTTACGAATCAGAAACTTACTTGTGTTTGTTTGCTGATACAGTGTGTGTGATGTTAATAAAGTTCTAATTGCAACGTCGTGGTCTTGTGAGTGTGTTTGTATGTGTGGCTGTGAGCGACTTGCACATGAATAATGAATAAGGCTGTGCTAGGCAATGGTTCCTAACAAAACAAACAGTATACAATGTAGAACAGAATACTATTAAAGTGCTGGTGATTATTTGTTGCAACACGGTGGATGATCGAAGATGTAAAGGTAGGTGTTAAGGAGGAAAGGGCTAGCTGCAGTTGGAAGAAGTTAGCTAGCTAGAAGGCTAGCTCTTGGGGCTACGAGCTTTCTAAAAAAGACTGTGGAGCAAATGACTCCTTAGATTAGGCTACGAATAGGCCTACTGCACGTGCAGGAAGGTATTACTAAGGAAGGAGTGAGTCTTTAAAAAAACTGTTTATAAAGCAATGAATATCTGAATGATAGAGGAAACAAGAGCAATCACACAAACTCTGCAGGGTGTCGTCTCAGTGAGGGTGAGGGCTGACCATGCCTGCAGTTACTTTTATACTCGGAAGCGTACGTGCTACTCACGTTCAAATGATAACACTCCTCTTTTGATTGGTCGATCAGGAACTAAACAGTATTTGATTTGTTTGTGTCATCCCAGCCCCTTGCATTTCGCCACTGAGGGAGCTTTCACTAACTAGTGACAGGTCGTCGTTTTTTGTTTTTTTTCTTCTGCGACATCCTGCCCCCGTGGAGAGTGTCCGCACCCCCCACTTTGAGAACCACTGCACTAGGCTACCTGTTTCAGCTGCATATATGCCCATTGAAAATTATCACATTTTATTACAATACAAATACATTAAAGTACCATATGTGTACTACTGAGCATTAACATGCGTTTCATGGAGCAGAAGACATGATAACTAGTTGCCAATAAGTATTGTAACAGTGCAAAAAGTCAAACTTCAGTGGAATGTTATTGTCGGGGTAGAGCCCAGTGCGCTGACTACCACACAATAGACCATAAAAACTTGAGGCCTACAAGAACCAGTTCTACCAGTTTTCACTCTAAAGCCACATTCAACAGCCAGCCTGGAGTCCTCTCCTGGTGGGGGGAGCATTTCCTGGGTTCCTTCAGGGACCCCCACTGTGTTTCTAGCTGCTCCTTGAGAGTTGAACCCTGACATTCCATTGGTTGAACCCCATATTCCACTCCTCGAGGAGGTAGGGCACTCAGGTAAATAAAAGGAGCTGAGCTCCTCAAGACTCTGCTTTTTCCCTGCTCTGACGACTTCAACAAGACCTGCACTGCAAAAACTCAAAATCTTGCCAAGTATATTTGTCTAATTTCGAGTCAAAATATCTCATCACACTTAATATAAGACAAAATCGCCTAAAGAGTAAGATCTAAGTCAGATAAAGGAGCTTGTTTTAAGACAGTGCATCTTGAATATCTTGTTAAGCGAAACAGTCTTGAAAACATCTTGTTTTGAGTCATATCTCAGATGAAAAAAGCTTTTTTGACATGTCATGAGGTTTTTAAGCTGCTGTATTATTCGTAAAAGATGAATCGTCTTGTTTCAAGAAATAGACTTAACTTGAATTGAGACAACAAATCTGCTTTATTGACAACTCGAAACAACTCACAATGCACAGTACAGTGTCGCTATTTTTCTTACATTTCCATCAAACCATGTCCATGTGATATGTAAAAAAGACAGAGGCAAAAGCTGGAATGATGTTTCCTTCTCTGTTCTGTTGCACTCTGGACATACTGCACCACATTATTCCAAAAGTAATAAGTAAAAATAAATGCTGTCATCAATTACAGTGCTTGTCAGTGCTTAAAAGAAAAATTCAGCCCAAATACCCACACTCAATACAGACTCAATAATGATGTTTGATGATGTCTGTGAGATCATACACTCAGAAAAATCCACAAGGGCACGTGTTTGATTAGTTAACTACAATTATGTTTACATTAAATTAATTAATCGGTTTTATGTTCATTAAATGATTTGTTCTTATTTGATGTACAAGACTCAAACACATTTTTGATCAATATAATTCAATCATGTCAACCTAATGAGAATGAGGTTCTTCGAAACAATGAATCCGAAATTAGTTCAGCTATTGCGCATGCGCTGCGCCCACCGGATACAGACAAATTTCGAATAGACGGAAGTGGAACGTTACATGGATGTTAAACAACTGACCAGCCCCTGCAACTCTCACCTGCTCGTTTGGCATCGTTGATATAAAGGTGAGTAATTCAGATATAATAATTTATTTAGTTACACAGGGTGAGTAATACAAAGTAGTTAATCGACATGAGTGAGACATATCTCAGTTAGTCCCTTGTGTTCCTCACCGTTAGCACTAGCTTAACTTCGCTGTGGCTAGGTTTTATTTAACTGCGTCTGTGTGTTTCTGTGATCAACACGAGTGAGTCCGGGGGATGCCAGGATGTAGTCACGGTAAACGGTTGTGTTTGGAGTGGTGAAGTTACTTAAAGTCATTTGTCAGTGTCCAGAGAAGCTGAAGTTATAGCGCAACACTTATCGGCGGACCCGTGTAATGTGAAGGGATGTCGGGGCCGGCGTGTCTCTACGGGAGGGGGGGGGGGACACCGAGCCCGAAGCAGAGCAGCGCGGGCATTAGAGACAGCGAGACGCAGGAGAAGCTCCCACACGGAGCTGAAATGAACTGAGTTAACTTACATTAGGGCAATAACATATATAGGCTCGACTGTGTGTTATGCTGTCATGTATGGTCGCTTTAGTTTCTTGTCTCCTCTCCTCTTCACTAAGTGTCATCGCGGTTGGCGACAGCGTTGCCTCATGACTGTGTAGTGGGGGTGTGCGCATCTTTGTAGGGTTGTACTTGTGTGCCTACATGCAATTGTATGTGATGCACGACCATATGAGTTTCGATCAAATAGTTTTCATGCATTCATTATACAAATTGATATGCTTTTTTTAAATGGCATTAAAATGGTTACAATTCCAAAAATGAATAGGTATTTGGTAGTTGGGATATTTGTTAAAAGATTTAATTCCATGAAAGTTTAATTATTTATGTATGATTTTTTTTTGTCAGTTTTGTCATGCAACAACATGAGATTAACTTTTTTTAAACAGGCATATTAATTATGTATTTTTGTCTTACAGCTAACAAGTCTGCAGATGTTGACAGTCCAGACACCTACAGTCCAGCAACCTTGGCCAAGCACTACAAGACCCTACAAACTTTGTATAAAAGAAAAAATCCAAACCACCAGGATGTCTCTCATCTCTTGGATTTGGAATTTGTACCCAGAAAAACATTCATTGATTCAAATACCGTTCGCGAGGAGGACAGACACGAGAAGGTTCTTTATCCTTGTTTCAAGGACATTGGACATGTAAGTCATTATTGACTGTGCATGACTAAAACCATGGTATCACACACAATGTTTAAAATACCAATTTCCTCTTAAATGATATATTCAAATGTCTGTATTGGTATATTTGATATTTCATAGGTGATGGAGGAGCTTCAACGCATTTTGGATAAGGATAATACCATCTTCATCGATGAACTGAAGGGAAGATGGCATGACTTCTGCCAGAAGTTGCAGTTTTTTGGTGTATGGAAAAAGGCGCTGAAACCCCCACTGGGAATGGACAATGGTAGGGAATGATGTTTTGGTGTTATTAGGGTTTAGGGTGGACCTTCAGGCATGTTAATTGTCAAGTACATGAGCTAGTGTTTTGTCGTCCATCTTTTTCATCTATGATGGCTATCCCATTAGTTGCTGAATTTTTATTTTTTTTAAGCATTGTGTCTGTTGTATAACTTTTGATCAGATTTGAACTTGTGCACTTTGTGTTTAAGTAATGAATCTTTTCCTGTACAGCTGAACAGGCTCTTGAGATTCTACGTGTGCTGCCATCACTGTTCCCCTCCACGTCTGCTCCTCCAAAGAGGGTACGAGATGCGAATGAGGCTCTGGTGCATGTCCTCGAGGTGAGCTGTGTAAAATGTTGCAGGATCATTTTGACTGCAGTATCGGAAAAAATGATAACTGAAGGTGCTGCCTCTGACGACTCCCAATGTATTTCCTATTCACATACTGTATGTTCTAATCCTTCAAAGACAAATAAAATGTTGGTTTTAGAAAGAGGATTTTAACTGGGTAAATGTCTTGGCTATGTCACAGTATGTACAAAAATGGGTCCATTACATGGTAGCAGGTTTTATCACCCTGATGATAACCAAGCAAGACTAGCCTTGGTTTTTAGTTCTTTTGGAAGGCTAGGCGTATGTAAACGGTAAATGCATTGGGCATGGTTAAAAACAGCACTGTCAGATGGAGCTTTCTCAGTACTGTAACTTTTGTCAGAATTTTGCTTTGTAAAGTTATGTGTTTGTAAACAACCCTCTACCCTAGGTTCCAAATGACCAAAATGCATTATCCTGACAGAAGGATGTCTGTGTTATGTGTTACAGGAAAAAGAAGACCCCAATTCCTACTTGAAGAAACGCCCTCTCTCCTGCCCAGTACTGATTGTCAGTCCGTCCAACTGCCTCCTAGTGGTAGGAGATGTGGCAATAACCACCTTTCAAAAAGACAAGCTTAACGAGAGTGCTTTATACCTTATGGCCTACTATTATACCCTACACCTGACTTATCCAAAGTGTGTAGCCACTCTGCTTTCAGTCATACAGACGGAGGTCCTCTTAGACAAAATCTATGAGGGAGATCTCACATCGTCTTACAAGAAGAGCATGGCTGAGTGGAAAGCTTTTATTATTCAATAAAACCAGTGGTCAGATATGGTGTAGGATAGCACTTCCTCTCTCCCTCCAAGGGTACTACAGTCCGTGTTTATTGCTGTTGATTCTTGGTCGGAATTAAGTTTATTTTAACTTTTCAGTTAATATTGAGTTGTTCATGTAATCCCAGAACCTTTTATTTGAATGTTAAAATATTAAGCTTTTGTATTAAGAATAACTTGTGTGTTAATATGCTTTGAGTGTGCCTGTGCAAAGCACAGATTTTGTATGTGTATTGTGTGTTACGTATTAAAAATGAAGCTGTTTCCCGTTTATACAGTCCTCTGGGACTTTTTGCTGTTTAAATACAAAAAAAGTTGGTTAAATGCAAGACTAGTTTTCATTTTTTCTGTCTTATAAGAAGTAGTTAATGTCTTGAATCTAAAGGGATTTGTATTTATATAGCGCTTTTCTAGTCTGATGAAGACCACTCAAAGCGCTTTACAGTACAGCTTCACATTCACCCATTCACACAGTGCATCTACTTGCAGCACTTTGTTATTCTATGGGGGGCTATTGAGGGTTCAGCATCTTGCCCAAGGACACTTCGGCATGCAGATGGTTCAGACTGGGGATCGAACCGCCGACCTTCAGGTTGGAGGACGACCACTCTACCCCTCAGCCACAGCCGCCCTTCTAGAACAGTATTGATTTTGTAGAGCTTACATTAAATTAAATACCACTTGAGATGATGACAGGATGGTACATTACGGCCTATTATGGCAAAAGAGCACTGCCTAATACGAGTCAGGAATACTAACTTCGAGACATTTTGTCTCAAAATGCCAGTTTCTAATCTTATTTCAAGTAGGTGGTGGACTTAAATCTAGAACAGTGTCACAATTATAAAACTTAAAATTAGTTAAATACGCTTGAAACAAGCAGGATGACAAAAAAAGATGCTACTTTTGAGGGGAAAATACTATTTTTGAGCATCACAAGCTTATTATGAGACACAAAACATCACAATACTAGTAAAATATAGCTAAAAATGAGTTTTCCCAGCTAATTTCAATATCACTCTTATCTTGTAAGGCTTAAATATAAAGTCTTATTTCAAGAAATCTTACCAAGCTAATTTTGACTTGTTCCATTGGCAGATTTTTTGGCTTATTACAAGCAAAAAATAACTTGAATTAATTTTTTTGGGCTTATTTTTGGAGTGGTCTTTTTTGCAGTGTGTCCAGGTCCCTCCAGATGACCCAGTAGCTAACGGGAGCAATTACTCAGACGTTTGTTTTGTTTCATCATTTCATATTTAAACAGGGAATAATAATGATTCTATTGCATCAAATCAGTTCCAATGGGATACAATACTTTTATAATTCTTTCTCATTGCACATGAAAATATCGAATCTAAAAAGGATCAACTTTACAACATACTCTATTCATTTATTGATTCTTCAATTAATTTGTAAATTAATGCATGTGTTTGTTCACCATTTCGTTGTCACTTGTGCTCTTCCATGTCACCTTACAGGATCATCCCAGGTGTGTCTAAGATAAAATAGCTTTCACTTCCTGGACTATTTTTTGAGCTGTTATTATCGAAACCTAATCTTTCATTTCCTTGTAAGTAACTTGTGAGACTTGTTTCTCGTAAGAGGCGTCTGCTGATTAAAGCGATTATTCAGAAACACACCAAGCCACAGCAGCAGGATCCAGCCAGTGTCTCACCCACAAGTGAAGAGCTCCTGCAGTGTCCCCCATTCAATACAGATACTGCAGAGTGAATGAACCTGCTGTCTGTGGCTCCTCACCCCCCCTCAGCTTCCCGGTGCAAAAGAAAATTGTAATACAAAAAAAGTTACTTTTCATGAACACTTTTACTTTGTAAAGTTTTATTGTGGTAGGAGTAAAGGAAAAAATTAAGCCTATTTGGGTGTATTTGGGGCATATTCGATACGTGTATAGCTCATTTGCATATTCAAATTCATTTTCAAAGAAACTTGTAATACAAAACATGTTACATTTCATGGTTACTTTCATTGTGTAAAGTTTTATTTTGATAGGAGTAAAGGCAAAAAATAGCCCTTTTAGGGTGTATTGTCGCCGGGCCTTATTGGCACACATTGATGAGTTCAAATGTTTTTTATCAGTTTTGTTTGAATTAGTGATTTGATAATAAAAAAAAGGATCAGACGTCGTGATTGACAGCAGACACTGACTCAGAATTGGTTAAGAGTGTGTATGGGCGGGACCTTGACACCGTGATCACTACTGAACTGACTCTGACTGCAAATTACATCATCACCAGAAGATTGCAGCATTTGTATCTGAGAAAATCTCGCTTAAGGAAGTGGAAAAGTGTCATCAACTTTATTCAAACTGACAGGTGAAAACCCAAACAAAATCAGCAGAGGCCAAACCAGGCCAGGTCTAGACCAGGACCCTATCCCGGGTCTAAAGTCTTGCCACTGGTACTCAGGTGACAGAACCTTACTGGGCTTATTGATCCACATATACCTGAAACCACGGAACAGGAAAAACAGTCATTACAATATTAACCAGAGTTGATGCCTGCTCAAGTGACTCTGCTCACCTGTTAAGATGACTCTCCTCCTGCCAGGCTGCCTCGATGCCTTTTGTACTATCATTCAAAAAGTTGATGGCGCAGGTTTGGCAAAGTTGTTGTACTTCCTGCAGGTTGCCTCCGAATACCCCCATAGCGTAGTAGAAGTCCCCTTCCTCAGGAGCCATGTAGGCTTTGGAGATTGGCCGCCGCTCATATGTGAATGTACTGCGGTGGGATTTGTAGAAATCTGCAGACACAAGTTGGAAAACGTGGGAACATATCCATAGATTAAGGTGAGACTTAATCTGGAATGGTAGAGCTGAGTGGTCCTGTTGGCTCCACGTAGCTTCATCTAAAACACATCCGACATTGTTATCACACAACTGAGTAAAACCGGGATTTCACTACACAACAGTAGGTGTCCCTCTATAGTGGACCACACCAGTGGATACGATATACAACCATAATGTTGACACTAAGAGTAGAAAGGATTCTCTGCTGACCTGGATGGAGCACACCGACCAGATCTCCCAATGACTCCGTGCCCCAATGGCCGTGGAATTCGGAGTCCACATCCATACAGAAGATGAAGTCGGCGTAGTCACGAAGCTCCTCCTCTATTAGGGCCTGGACCAGAAACATCCTGCTAGAAGTGATTTCCTGCCAACGGTTAAGGGTGGGCACTGTTTTCACCGTCCGCTGGAGGTGGAGCAAAACTTGTTTTTAGAAACCAGGCAGACAGAGTCCAGCTGACCTGGACTCACCTTATTTGGAACACACTTCCTTTACCTGTCTTCCGCTGGCCATTTTGACTTGGGGCACCTCGTTTGGCCGGTCAGTGTAGACGAACACATGCACATTGAAACCAGTGAAGAAGTGCTGCTCCATGGTCTCCAGAAACTTTTTCAGGAACCTAATGTACCTGTGGAGTAGGTGAGAGGAGTCACCTTCAGGTAAAGCTCCAACCAGAAACTCTGTGTTCATGGGGTGTAGACAAGTAAACACTGTGACATCATACTTTCCCATGGCGAACACAGTGGCTGCGATGGTGAGGTTCTTCGGCTGGTAGTGGCTGTCGAGGAGAACCGGGTCGAAGGTTCCCTCCCAAACCACTGGAACCGACCAGGACGTCATCGTCTGCACGTCAGTACGACCAGGGGCGTCTCCTGGCACAGGCGACACCGGCGGTTGCCTAGTGCGCAAAACATCGAGAGGGCGCCACAAGAGGCTGACTTATCATGACGTGATACATGCAATGTTGACCAATGCAGTAACATCACCATCGTCCTCTAACCCCGGAGACACACCGGAGGCAGAACCGCCGCAAAGCACCTCGAAAAGCTGTACTCCTCATTTCCGTGCCCATGATAATCAATCGGGCTGTTCGCTCCGGCAGCAAAGTACTGGTAAGCGCAGTGAAGCTACGCGGTCGGCTCATGATCTACAGAGATGGTTTTCGGGGTCTGTTTTATTGTTTCTGCTCATCGTGAGCAAATCAGGTCAGAATAAACACAGAAAAATGGATCGTGTCTAAACAGAAACATACAAGCACACAATCTCTTGTGGGGGGCTGGTGGCTATAGGCTTGTGCAGGTCAGTCACCTGTGAAGACCATCATCATTTACCCCCCGATCTGGCACGGAGAAATGCACATCATTGATGTTTATTTTTGTGGACATGAATAGCTATCGGCTGTCAGTACAGCAGATTTCAGACTGTTTGTATATTTTTTTTGTTTATTTGTATTGTTTTTTATAGCCTATATCCAGTATTTCATTTAAAACGTTTTTTTTGTAAACTCGTTTTATTAAGTTATCAATGTTACCTTTGGAGTGCAGGAAGGAATTTGTGTGTGTGTGTGTGTGTGTGTGTTTGTGTGTGTGTGTGTGTGTGTGTGTGTGTGTGTGTGTGTGTGTGTGTGTATACGTGTGTGGGGAGGGTGCACCAATCTGACATCTCGCCTAGGGCTCCAACATTGCCAGGGCCGGCCCTGAGTACGACGATGATCAAAGACACAAACTGACCTATAAACTACCAGCTCCCTCTACAGGGTGTTGATCTCTTCCAATGGGCATCCAAGTTTATACAGCTTGGAGTTGGAAAATATACATAAAAATGCCTAATAATTGTGCACACAGTGTATAGGCAGCTGACATCTCTAAAACAGAATGAAAGCGGAAGGACACAAAACAGCCTGTCAGACTAACTGAACAGAAAAATAAAGAGTTACTGACCTTCTTTTAGGTAAAATCTGACTCTGTTTTACGGGATTTATAACTCTAGAAAACAAAAACACAAGATCAATAATTATTTAATAACCAATCAATTAATCAGTTAATATTAAAACAAAGAACATTCGTTTGTGTGTGTTACCTGCTGGAATTCCAGGCTGAGCTGTACAACAGTCTGTAGATTCAAACATAAACACAATCATTAAACAGTTCAGTCAGTCATCAATCGTATCAATAGCATCAGAATCAATGTCAATGTCAATTTTATTTATACAGCTCATTTAAAACAACTTGGTTGACCAAAGTCCTGTACAGGATGAGTGGCACGGCCAAAGGACAGTTACAACGTGGTACATTAAAATTCAAGTAATACATTAAACATACATTAAAGTTCAAGTGATACAAATAAAATACAATTATTAATGTAAAATAAAAATATATAAGAATATTAATAATAATAAAAATAATAGAACTAAATAAAATATAAGAATACGATATGAAAAATAAAATCAGCTGCACTGAAACACACTCAATAGAAAGCCTGGGAGAACAGGTGCGTTTTTAACAATGATTTAAACAGTGTTGGAGACGGGGCAGATCTAATATGAAATGGTAGGTTGTTCCACAAGTTTGGGGCGGCCACTACGAATGCGCGATCTCCTCTTGTTACTAGTTTTGTCTGTGGTTTGTCGAGGAGAAGTTGAGTGGCTGATCTCAGTTCCCTAACTAGAGTGTGTATAATAAGAAGTTCTGTTATACGACGGTGCCAGTCTGTTAAGAGACTTAAAAGTTAAAAGTAAGATTACTCACCCCAGCAGCAGAACACACAGCAGAATCACTGCCCAAGTTTTAATTTTCAACAAAACCATGTCTGAATCAGAACAGGATAGTTCTGATCAACAGGGTCGTAATCCTTAGCCCAGATCAGGTCCACTAAATCCAGGTCCAGCAGTGGGTATTTCCAAATATCTAGTAGATCTAAGTCCTCTGGAATGAATCAGTCCCTGTATTGTCCTTGTTCCATCTAGTTTCTAACCCAGGATGTATGACCTGCCAGGTCACAAGAATTTCACTGCTCACATGACGCTGTCATTGGTGCATGTGATTTGAGATCGGGCAGCTGTATACTCCTCCTGTCCGATTGGCTAGAACATCAGGGTCCGCCTTCTCCATAGGAGCGCCAACCAATAGTAAAGATACAGAAGATTAATGACAATACCTAAAACCCCTCGACCTTCACTCTGTGGAACAAGTTAAAATGTCTTCTTCTGCTTTTTGGGATAATTACAGCGGTGGTCAACAACTAGGTCACACTTCAGGCTAAAATCGCAGCAAGATTATTTTGATAATTCTATTTTTGGTATTTCAAAAAATCTGATTCGACATCTTTCGGGCAGATAAACCAGGTAGGATGAACACAAAGTTAGGAGTAAGGATATACATGACGAGTGAAAGCGAATTACTCAGAAGTCTTCGGTCGATCCGGTTCAAACTAAAATGCAGCGCGGCAGCATTTTGTGTCTTAATTATACACGTGTGTCTTCATCTGAATGGCTGAAAGCTTTTTTTTACCAGTTCTGCAAGATTTTTTCAGATGATTTACACCCAGTGTGGCTTTAGGGCCATTGAAGACACGAGAGATTCTTGACTGAGACATTTGAACACACTGTTTCCACAAGTGTTAAGCCATAACCCCACAGATTGTTCCACAGACTTCAGGTTATTTTTTTCATCTCAGTCTGCGGAGTCGTGTTTGTGAAATGAAAACCAAACTTATCAGACACTTAAACAAACATAACATACAAACCACCTAAAAGGACAAAAAACATCTTTGAGATAATAATTAATTTAACGTTTACTTTGAGTTTTTAGTTTGGTCCACGGAAAATTCTCTGAATGCTGTGAAGTTATTTCAAAACCCATTGATTATCAGTTTACAGGGGGAAGGTCCTTTAAGTAAAACGTTAGTGTTAATATTTAGATTCATCCATGTATGCTTAAAATGTCTTCTGCCTCTAAAGTTCCAGGTCTAGTTTAATGATTTATTAAATAAACTATAAGTAATTGTGATATGTATATCTGGGAAAGAGACTCAAAACTGAAACATGAATGTTAAAAAAAGACTTTGTTAAAACCTCAGACTGTCCTTCGGTTGTGAAACAGGTATGAACAAGTTTTTTAAGAGGCGCGGTAAAGGTCCTAAAATGCTAAAGTGGACTATGTGACCCTGCAAAACAGGGGCAGGTACAACAGGTGAGGCAGGTGGGTCTTTAACATATTTTTGAGGCGTGTGCAATGAAAGCACTGTTGAAACTTGCCGGCTAAAGACCTGCTTCATCCCCCTCTGGAAATGTGCTCCGTCTAAAATCTGTCCCTAGTGCCTTCTTCATGTCCTTCTTCTCTGTCACATTGGAAAAGGATCAACAGAGACATTTTCAGTCAAAAGTAAATGGTTAATTAAAGTTTACTTTGAGTTTTTAGTTTGGTCCACGGAAAATTTTCTGAATGCTGTGAAGTTATTTCAAAACCCATTGATTATCAGTTTACAGGGGGAAGGTCCTTTAAGTAAAACGTTAGTGTTAATATTTAGATTCATCCATGTATGCTTAAAATGTCTTTTGCCTCTAAAGTTCCAGGGGCCTCATTTATAAAAGAGTGCGTGGGTTTCATACTAAAAGTGTACGTACGTACAAAATCCGGAAATGGCATACGCAAAAGATAATTCTGATTTATAAAACCGTGCGCAAGCTCACCTGAACGCAATGTTGGCTTTAATTTTTATTGAATTTGAATTTAAATGCAGCACAACATCCATAACAAAACAGAATCTTTGGTTTGACTGAATACATGACTGTTTTTTTTCCTGAAAATGAGACAAAAGAAACTCTAGAAGTTCCTGTGTAAAGTTCACTGTCTCCTTCTGTCGATCATTTACCTCTGTTACCTTTCACCTTTTGCTATTTTCAGGAATTTTAGTTATAGTTCAGCAAGCGAGTTTAACTGGAAAAGATTAGAATGTAAAACAACTGTATACACAATGCAAACTGCAAAATCAGCTGCAAAATATCCATATCAGTCAATAACAGCCATGTTGCTCTGTGTAAATACGCACATTCTATCTCCACCAGTCCATCATCTGCTTGCCTGCAGCTCTGACAAAACACACAACCCTGTTTATTTTTTGAGGGATTCAGGCATACATGTTTCAAACACAATCCGAAGACAAGAGAAAATGCTATTTGTATCACTCTCCACTGCATTTGAAACAACAGTAAGAGTTAGGCTTCTGCTTTACAATATCAATGAGTATGGAGGTTTTTTATCAGCTTTCTTCAAGAGCGTGGTCTTTCAGTCTGAGCACGACTTGTTGAATTTATGTTCAGATTGTGTATTACTTTTCATCAAAACCCTGCTCTTGCACTCAAATAGCCCCTGTTTGCTCTTAAATTTGCTCTGCTTCTGACGTTTTAATAGAGATGCAGTGGTTGAACTTGTAGCACAGGTTTTCTACCATAAAGGGCTAGGTCCAAGCAACAACGCTACCTCGCTTGAAAAATAGTTGAAGCATTGCTTAGCTCATAGATTTTATACAAAGGTAAAGATTATTTTGGGGGATTTTCCATTTGTCTATGTATGCTAATGTGTGTGCTCAATGATATAAAGGTCTTGTTTTTGTTCATCCCACAGGTCATTGCATGGCAAATGAACAGTACATCGGACAGCTCAAAGAGACGTTTGCCACCAAGTCGAATTGCTGCTTTCTTTGCGGAGCCAATCCAGGTACCATGTTCTGCTGTGGAGCAGAAATACAGTGTCAGAATTATAAATACTGCTCACGGCTATGTCTGTTTCACATCTGTTGCTTTGACACATTGATTATTACCATTTTTTAATGCATGTCATATACCGTTAGTAAATAAATACAGAATTGCACTAACTGAGTAGATTTATCAGTTAAGTCCGAACAGAGTCTTCTGTGAAGTGTAAGTGTTGTTTTTTATGGGATGTGAATGTGTTTGGTATTTACAGGGCGTTGGAGGAGCTGTGCAGTACCCTAAAAACTTCCTGAAGGAGTCTTATACACTTGTGAGAGAGAGAGGAGGGGTCTGCATCGCTGATGAGGTAAAATATCTTTAGATGTTTTTTCTATTTACAATTTAAAAACTCAATGGATTTATTCAAAATATACTGTACATTTGACTTGCTTAACACAGTCTTTCCCAAACAATACCCCGTTTGTACTTAATGTTTTTTTACACTGGTTGCTTTGCAAATTGTAACGCTTTAATGTGGATGTTATTGGATTTGAACTGCATATGCCTGCGTTCATTAGGGCCCGAGCACAGACATTAAAGGTGTCTGGTGAGACCCTATTGAAATTGTAAGGATTATTATTATTATTAGGGCCCGAGCACAGACATCAAAGGTGTCTGGTGAGACCCTATTGAAATTGTAAGGATTATTATTATTTAGGGCCCGAGCACTGATCAAAGGTCAGGGAGGTCCCTATTGTTATTGTAAGGATTCTTCTTCTTCTTTTTATTATTCTTCTTCTTCAGGCAAATGAATTGGCTTTTTGAGGGCTTTAACATGCTCAACTTCTTACCAAAATTTGCAGAAAGTTATTAAGTGGTGAAAATTTACGTATTCTGAAGGAATTTTCAATGGGCGTCGCAAAATGGCTCAACGGTGTCCCCGAGACCCCTGGTACGTGTTCACATTGACCGGTCTTCACAAAAATCGATATACAGGTGAATCATGACCAGACAAACAAAAAAGTCCTTAGGTGCAATTGGAAAAACACAACAGGAAGCCTGCTATCTTGCATTTAGTGGCCATTTTGGCCATATTCCACATTTTTACTTTGATGTACTTGTACCAGGGTTTTCATCGGATCAACTTCAAATTGAGATTATTTTACAGAATAGTAGTGAACTACTTCTGCCAAGTAGTTGTGTTTTGGTCTGCATTTGTTTGTTGTCTGTTTTTAATTATCAAGATTACAGCAACCAGACAGTTACCATAAAACTAATATTTATTTAAGATGACAAATAAAATAATCCTTTTTTAATCCCACTTTTGGGAATTTTGCAATATTACAGAGGCAAGGGTCACAAAGAGGCATCAGAAAGCAATAATAAGTAACATGCAATACTTCAGTGTATGGAAATGTAAAAAATACGGACAAATAATAGGGTACAGATCCAAATAAAATTAAAAAAAAATCCGTCAGTCAGTTTTTATCTCCATCTTGTTGTGATAACACTCATCTCAATTTGAAGTTGATCCGATGAAAACCCTGGTACAAGTGTATCAAACAAAAAATGTGGAATATGGCCAAAATGGCCACTAAATACAAAATAGCAGGCTTCCTGTTTTGTTTTTACAATTGCACCTAGAAACTTTTTTGTTTGTCTGGTCATGATACACCTGTGTATTGATTTTTGTGAAGATCGGTCAATGGGAACACCTTCCGGGGGTCTCGGGCTGTCTCGGGGGGCACCGTTGAGCCATTTTGCGACGCCCATTGAAAATTCCTTCAGAATACGTAAATTTTCACCACTTTCTAACTTTCTGCAAATTTTGGTAAGAAGTTGAGCATGTTAAAGCCCTCAAAAAGCCAATTAATTTGCCTGAATAATAATAATAATAAGAAAGAAAAAAACTAAAATTTTTAGGGCTGCAAAGCAGCACTGGGTGGGCCCGAGCACATCCATTTTGAAGCGTTGCATGCTTTTTGTCTGAAAAAACAAAAATAACCAGTTCTGAGAGAGAAAGAGACGTGACCTTTGCAAGACATAAAGTTTCCTTTGATCTAGGAAGACTGAAATCAAAGGATTCATGGTCCATGTATGTCCGCGTTACAGAACATCGTGTTTTAATGGCGTGTAATCAAATTTTGATGCCACGCCACGGTCACACCGTGTGATTAAAAAAAAATCCGTCAGTCAGTTTTTATCTCCATCTTGTTGTGATGACACTCATCTCAATTTGAAGTTGATCCGATGAAAACCCTGGTACAAGTGTATCAAAGAAAAAATGTGGAATATGGCTAAAATGGCCACTAAATACAAAATATCAGGCTTCCTGTTTTGTTTTAACAATTGCACCAAGAGACGTTTTTGTTTGTTTGGTCATGATACACCTGTATATCGATTTTTGTGAAGATAGGTCAATGGGAACACCTTCCGGGGGTCTCGGGGGGTCTCCGGGGGCACCGTTGAGCCATTTTGCGACGCCCATTGAAAATTCCTTCAGAATACGTAAATTTTCACCACTTTCTAACTTTCTGCAAATTTTGGTAAGAAGTTGAGCATGTTAAAGCCCTCAAAAAGCCAATTCATTTGCCTGAATAATAATAATAATAATAATCATTACAATTTCAATAGGGTCTCACCAGACACCTTTGATGTCTGTGCTCGGGCCCTAATAATAATAATAATAACTAATGGTAAGAAGTTGAGCATGTTAAAGCCCTCAAAAAGCCAATTCATTTGCCTGAATAATAATAATAATGAAAAAACAAAAATAACCAGTTCTGAGAGAGAGAGAGACGTAACCTTTGCAAGACATAAAGTTTCCTTTGATCTAGGAAGACTGAAATCAAAGGATTCATGGTCCATGTATGTCCGCGTTACAGAACATCGTGTTTTAATGGCGTGTAATCAAACTTTGACACCACGCCACGGTCACACCGTGTGATTAAAAAAAAATCTGTCAGTCAGTTTTTATCTCCATCTTGTTGTGATGACACTCATCTCAATTTGAAGTTGATCCGATGAAAACCCTGGTACAAGTGTATCAAAGAAAAAATGTGGAATATGGCCAAAATGGCCACTAAATGCAAAATAGCAGGCTTCCTGTTGTGTTTTTCCAATTGCACCAAGAGACTTTTTTGTTTGTCTGGTCATGATACACCTGTATATCGATTTTTGTGAAGATAGGTCAATGGGAACACCTTCTGGGGGTCTCGGGGGGTCTCGGGGGGCACCGTTGAGCCATTTTGCGACGCCCATTGAAAATTCCTTCAGAATATTTAAATTTTCACCACTTTCTAACTTTCTGCAAATTTTGGTAAGAAGTTGAGCATGTTAAAGCCCTCAAAAAGCCATTTCATTTGCCTGAATAATAATAATAATAATAATTAAAAAAAAATCCGTCAGTCAGTTTTTATCTCCATCTTGTTGTGATGACACTCATCTCAATTTGAAGTTGATCCGATGAAAACCCTGGTACAAGTGTATCAAAGAAAAAATGTGGAATATGGCCAAAATGGCCACTAAATACAAAATATCAGGCTTCCTGTTTTGTTTTTACAATTGCACCCAGAGACTTTTTTGTTTGTTTGGTCATGATAGACCTGTATATCGATTTTTGTGAAGACAGGTCAATGGGAACACCTTCCGGGGGTCTCGGGGGGCACTGTTGAGCCATTTTGCGACGCCCATTGAAAATTCCTTCAGAATACGTAAATTTTCACCACTTTCTAACTTTCTGCAAATTTTGGTAAGAAGTTGAGCATGTTAAAGCCCTCAAAAAGCCAATTCATTTGCCTGAATAATAATAATAATAATCATTACAATTTCAATAGGGTCTCACCAGACACCTTTGATGTCTGTGCTCGGGCCCTAATAATCCTTACAATTTCAATAGGGTCTCACCAGACACCTTTGATGTCTGTGCTCGGGCCCTAAATATAATAGCAGTATATAGTAATAATGGCAGCAACAACAGTATATATAATAATAGTAAATATAATAATAATGAAAATAAAATTTTTAGGGCTGCAAAGCAGCACTGGGTGGGCCCGAGCACATCCATTTTGAAGCGTCGCATGCTTTTTGTCTGAAAAAACAAAAATAACCAGTTCTGAGAGAGAGAGAGACGTAACCTTTGCAAGACATAAAGTTTCCTTTGATCTAGGAAGACTGAAATCAAAGGATTCATGGTCCATGTATGTCCGCGTTACAGAACATCGTGTTTTAATGGCGTGTAATCAAACTTTGACACCACGCCACGGTCACACCGTGTGATTAAAAAAAAATCTGTCAGTCAGTTTTTATCTCCATCTTGTCGTGATGACACTCATCTCAATTTGAAGTTGATCCGATGAAAACCCTGGTACAAGTGTATCAAAGAAAAAATGTGGAATATGGCCAAAATGGCCACTAAATGCAAAATAGCAGGCTTCCTGTTGTGTTTTTCCAATTGCACCAAGAGACTTTTTTGTTTGTCTGGTCATGATACACCTGTATATCGATTTTTGTGAAGATAGGTCAATGGGAACACCTTCCGGGGGTCTCGGGCTGTCTCGGGGGGCACCGTTGAGCCATTTTGCGACGCCCATTGAAAATTCCTTCAGAATATGTAAATTTTCACCACTTTCTAACTTTCTGCAAATTTTGGTAAGAAGTTGAGCATGTTAAAGCCCTCAAAAAGCCAATTCATTTGCCTGAATAATAATAATAATAATCCTTACAATTTCAATAGGGTCTCACCAGACACCTTTGATGTCTGTGCTCGGGCCCTAATAATAATAATAATAATAATAATAATAATTAAAGCCCTCAAAAAGCCAATTCATTTGCCTGAATAATAATAATAATAATAATAATAAATAAAATTTTTAGGGCTGCAAAGCAGCACTGGGTGGGCCCGAGCACATCCATTTTGAAGCGTTGCATGCGTTTTGTCTGAAAAAACAAAAATAACCAGTTCTGAGAGAGAGAGAGACGTAACCTTTGCAAGACATAAAGTTTCCTTTGATCTAGGAAGACTGAAATCAAAGGATTCATGGTCCATGTATGTCCGCGTTACAGAACATCGTGTTTTAATGGCGTGTAATCAAACTTTGACGCCACGCCACGGTCACACCGTGTGATTAAAAAAAAATCCGTCAGTCAGTTTTTATCTCCATCTTGTTTTGATGACACTCATTTCAATTTGAAGTTGATCCGATGAAAACCCTGGTACAAGTGTATCAAAGAAAAAATGTGGAATATGGCCAAAATGGCCACTAAATGCAAAATAGCAGGCTTCCTGTTGTGTTTTTCCAATTGCACCAAGAGACTTTTTTGTTTGTCTGGTCATGATACACCTGTATATCGATTTTTGTGAAGATAGGTCAATGGGAACACCTTCCGGGGGTCTCGGGCTGTCTCGGGGGGCACCGTTGAGCCATTTTGCGACGCCCATTGAAAATTCCTTCAGAATATGTAAATTTTCACCACTTTCTAACTTTCTGCAAATTTTGGTAAGAAGTTGAGCATGTTAAAGCCCTCAAAAAGCGAATTCATTTGCCTGAATAATAATAATAATAATAATAATTACAGCTACTTCACAGTGCGGAGCTGAAGGACATAATGTCACTCTGATGTGCGTGTTACCTGCACTAACACATGTGACAGACTTTAACTTAACCTGGTCTGGAAGAGGTCAAACTATCCGGCAGATTGGTTTGATAAACCACGGTAACACACTAATTCTCTCAATCATGGTTAGTCCTTCCTCTGGGCCTTGTGATGTGTGTAGCTGCTGGAGGAGTCTAAGTTAAGAGGAAGTGCAACAAGGATGCAGGTACTGATTCAACTGGCGATAATGAGGATACAAGAGCCTTGACGTCAGTGAACCGTTACCTGGATGGCTGAGGTTTTCCTTCATCTCTCTTTGCAGCACATGAACAGTCAACTATTGGAATCGTAAGAGGAAACTGAAGTTACTAGAACGTCAATCAGTAGAGGAACCACATTTCACATTTGATCCAGACTTTTATTGGTATCTGCACAAAATTGACCCCACACTCATCAGTTCCCTAAACATGGTAGATGACAATAACAAGAAAATAATGCTAGAAACAAAGATTGCTGCAGAATCTTTTTGTCGAGCTGAAATACCTTGATGTAAAAAACTCTTCTCCAATTCCTCTTCACAGACTCACATGTATGAGGATGTAAATAATGCAGAACTACAACAGAAAAAAGAATCCAACAGAGAAGCAGCCACCAACCCTGAGAAGCTGTGAACTAGATATTTTTCTATTTTGTGTTTTTGTCCCTATTGTAACCTAACTGAAGCAATTTCACAACCATCAATGAAGTAAAAAACAAGTTTTCAAGAAATGAGTGATCATTTATCAACCTACAGATATATCTTCAAATCGGATTAAGGGTTTTAATGAAAGATCATGTTTTTATTTCATTTAAAGTAAAATAGACGGTTACAAATGGGGAATATGAGCACAGTTACTCTTCTTTTCAACACAAAAATACAGTTTAGTTCAGGACTTTAGCTCTTTTGACATAACTTCAAACTGCACTTACTACATAAACAGGTCGAACCTAAGGTGTCGATTTGTTTCTGTATCTGGGAAAGCAGAAAAACAGCAAAATCCAAACTCCAAAATATTGTATTTCTAAACTAAACTGTCTCATATCTTCAAAACTTCTTGTTTTAGCTGATGTCACATATCTTTAGATGCAGCATCAATGTCCACATCCAGATTAGACAACAAGCAGGAACATCTTCTTTTCTTGAGCAGCTTTTAATAGTGAACTGCAATAAAGGAGAAAAAAGTTGTTATTTGGTCATTTGATCATGAAGAGAATGTTTCTGTGATTTCATATTAAATGTACCACTTACACGTGATCGGGATTTCATTGTCGTATCGACGGTAGATACAGTTGACTCGTAGGTTTAAAGGATCTGTGAGATCAAATGAAAGGTCGTCAGTGGAGAGTTGAACAAAGCTGGGGGGGGGGGGTGTCACTGTGACTGAGTCAAAGCAGGAAATGAGAGGAACACGGAGCTCACCATCTGAGCATGGCACAGTCTCATAAACATGGTCAGACTGCGTCAGTGTCCCTGATCAACAACAAGGGAAAAAGCAGCTGTCAGGAGACTTCACACTGCAGTCGTGTCAAAGCTGAAGCATGTGCACAGATCAGACCTGCTGCTGGTGAGCTCTGGGTTTGCTGTGGGAGTCTCTGGGTGTTACGGCAGCAGTAAATGACCACTCCTATCACTGCAGCAGCAGCGACGACAATCCCAAGAGCGACTGAAGACACAACTGTGTGAGCTGTTCCCCCGCTCTCCTCCTGACTCTTCTCTGAGAGAGATTCAGTGTTTGTCAGTGCTGAGGGAGACAGGACGTGAATTAAAGACATTAGCTAACAAGATAAATACAGTGTATAGTATATAAAAAGTAAACAAACCTTGCTGAGTCTGTGCTGCAGTGACCGGAGACGGTGTGACCTCGACAGCACCTTCAGATTAATAAAGGCAACAGAAAAAGCATAGCTATGTATATTGTCATTTGTTGGTGTTAATGATGATGCCAACTATAGTTGCTTAAGAAATTACCTTGGACTAGAATTCTGATGTCAAAGCAGCGTTGAGTTTGCTTGTAAGTGTAATTACATCTGTACCACTCGCTGTCCCCTGCTCTCCCAGACCGGATAAACAGTGATGTTGGGTTGACTGGAACCCGCCCAGAGGGGAGGGATTGAGGCTCACCTCCTTTTATCAAAAACCAGGAGATATTCTGGGGACTTGGTGTAACGTCCACTGGGCATTTCAGTTCGATGGTTGTGCTGGGTGTTGCCTTCAATGCTGGCAGGACTTTGCAGTCTGAAAGTGGAGAGATTATTTTTTTTCAAAAGTGAATCATTTGTGATTTATTTGCAACATAATGAGAATAAAACGTGTCATCTCACCTTTCACTACTAAAGATGTGTTTTTGACCCGCGTGCAGTCCCAGCCTAAGCACATTTCACAGCTGTAGAGTCCCTCATCAGATTTTTGTACATTTGAGAAAAGGAGAGACATGTGTCCTTCCCCATCCACTTCCCACTTCACACGTTTGTCGTGCTGGGATGGAGAAGGCCAGACCAGGACATCTTCCATCCGACCAGTGTCTGTGGACTGCTTCATCCACCTGACTCTGTAGCCGCTCTTTGGATCCGTCATGTTTGCTTTGACACAAGGGAGAGTTGCATCTTCTTCTCGAAAAGCCGTTACAGTCAATGGTGAGTCGGCTTTGAAGTGGTAACCACCCGCAAAGTAAAGATCAGATTTAGAGAAGCACATAGAGGAAATATTGTTTAGTGTATTTGAAAATGATTTGCTTTCAGTATCAGAAATATAAAACAGATTATCATAGATTGCACAAAACATTTATCAAATATACTTTTAACAATACTTTATACCTTTGTAGTTATCAAACTGTTATAGTATATACTGAATACTGCAAAAGGAGTATTGTCTACTGATAAGAAATAAATCAGATTCCCTGATTAAATCTGATTAAGATTATTCAATGATCCACTCACCTCTGCAGTCTGATACCATCATTACCAGACCCGACAACAAGAGACACTGTGGAGAAAACGCTGCCATTCTCCGTGCAAGTCCAGACAAAAGGCTGATATCCTTTAGATATGCTGGTGTGTCTGCTGGTGTTTTTTTTGTCTCCACCTATTTTCAGTTCTTTAAGTCCCACAAAAGTCTCAGTACAGAAACTACCTGCACAGTGAGATGTTCCCCAGTTTACTCGTTTACGTGGCTAATAGCGCCACCATGTAGCCAGGACTAAGCATTACATCAACCTGACCACTGGCCACAATAAAGTACATATTATACGTTGCACATGGGCCTCATGGTTAAATGTGAGCAGAGAAAGTGAAAAAAGAAAGAGGAATTGACTCCTTGAAACTTTCCTCTTTAACAAAAAATGTACTTTTGCAGAAGTTAAGTAAATAAAGTTTATTTCCAGGTAACATGGAAACAGGTTGTAGTGGCAATAATCTGGCTTGTAGATCCCGAGTGGAAGCGAGAAGCGGCGAGGCACACGACGGTCGACAACATAGTATAATCCGGCGCCGGAGTGGAGAGCGAGCCAGGCATATATGGAGGAGATAATGATGATTGGACTCCGGTGTGCCTCATCTGCCGTCGCCAGGAGCCACACCACGCCCCCTGACACACACAACACACAGGAGGAACACAACAGAGAAGGAAGAGAAACAAAACAACAACAACTCACAACCCACAATCCTCACAGTACCCCCCCCTCAATGGACGCCGCCTGGCGGCCGGCCCGGCCTGTCCGGGTAACGAGCATAAAAGTCATTAAGGATGTCAGCGTCCAAAATAAGGGAACGTGACACCCATTGTCTCTCCTCTGGGCCATATCCCTCCCAGTCCACGAGGTATTGATAACCACGACCACGCCGGCGTACGTCCAAGATCTTATTAACAGTATAAGCCGGGTGGCCGTCTATGATAAGGGTGGGTGGAGGAAGCTCAGCAGGAGGGCTTAGAGGACTGGTGGACACTGGCTTGAGGAGAGAGACGTGGAATGTGGGATGAACTTTCAAAGACAAGGGGAGTTTAAGTCTCACCGCACAAGGATTTATGATGCGATCCACCTCGAATGGACCAATATATCTCGGAGTCAGTTTACGGGATTCGGTCTGGAGAGGCAGATCCCGGGAAGATAACCAAACCATCTGTCCCGGTTGGTAGTCCGGAGCAGGGATGCGGTGACGGTCAGCCACTCGCTGATTGCGGGCTGCCGTACGGACGAGGGCTGCCCGGGCCTCGCGCCAGACCCGACGAGCACGCTGAAGATGCTCCTCCACGGATGGCACTGCCACGTCAGCTTCCTGGGATGGGAAGAGAGGAGGTTGGAAACCATTACAAACCATGAATGGCGACATACCTGTGGCGGAGCAGACCAGGGAGTTGTGCGCATATTCGATCCAGGAGAGGTGTGTGGCCCAGGAAACCGGATGTAGAGCTGAAACACAGCGTAGGGCTGACCCCAGATCCTGGTTAGCCCGTTCTGTCTGGCCGTTGGACTGCGGATGGTAACCGGAGGACAAGCTGACCGACGCCCCCACCGCTTGGCAGAACGCCTTCCACGTCCTCGCGCCGAACTGAGGACCCCTGTCCGATACGATGTCCACCGGGATGCCATGCAGCCGGAAAACGTGCACGACCAGCAGGTTTGCTGTCTCCAGGGCGGATGGAAGTTTGGATAGCGGGATGAAGTGTGCCGCCTTAGAGAAGCGGTCAACGATGGTAAGGACAACAGTATTGCTTTCAGAGGGAGGAAGACCCGTGATGAAGTCCACCGCGATGTGCGACCAGGGGCGGTGAGGGATGGGTAAGGGGCGCAGCAGTCCCGCAGGGGCCTGATGAGAAGCCTTGCTTCGGGCGCAGACAGAACAGGCAGCGACGAATTCTCTGGTATCCGCCGCCATGGAGGGCCACCAGAAACGTTGTTGCAGCAGAGCCAGGGTCCGACGGGCACCAGGATGACAGGCAATCCGCGAGGAGTGTCCCCACTGCAGAACTGGAGACCTGACGACCTCAGGAACGAACAACCTGTTCGGTGGACAGCCTTGCGGAACCGGCTGGTCCCTCTGGGCCCCCTGGACCACACCCTCGATCTCCCACCCGGCTGCTCCCACCACGCAGGCAGAAGGCAGGATGGTGTCTCCGGACGTGTCATCCATAGGAAGAGCAAACTGACGTGACAGCGCGTCCGGCTTGATGTTCTTGGATCCAGGACGGTAGGTGAGTGTAAATTGAAAACGTCCCAGGAAAAGTGCCCACCGGGCCTGGCGAGAGTTGAGCCTACGAGCAGAACGGAGATAAGACAGGTTTTTATGATCGGTCCACACAATGAAAGGTAGCGTAGATCCCTCAAGCCAGTGCCTCCACTCCTGCAGAGCCAGGACAACCGCCAGCAACTCCCGGTTACCAACGTCATAGTTTCTCTCCGCAGGTGAGAGCTGGCGGGAGAAGAAGGCACACGGGTGCTCCTTCTGGTCGGTGGTGGTACGCTGCGACAGCACGGCTCCCACCCCGGAGTCAGAGGCATCCACCTCCACCACAAACTGTAACGCAGGGTCAGGGTGAACAAGAACAGGTGCCGATGAAAACAAACACTTAAGTTTAGCAAACGCCCCCTCAGCTGTAGGAGACCACTTAAAAGGAATCTTGATCGAAGTCAGCTGCGTCAGAGGTGTAGCAACAATACTATAGTCTCGGATAAATCTGCGGTAGAAATTAGCAAACCCGAGAAACCTCTGCAATTGCTTCCTTGATGTAGGAGTGGGCCATTCGGCCACTGCCTTAACCTTGGCAGGGTCGGTCTTGATTTGCCCCTTCTCCACAATGAAACCCAAAAAACTAACAGAACATACATGAAAATCACACTTCTCCGCCTTCACATATAACCTGTTCTCCAGGAGTCTTTTGAGCACAAGCTGGACATGTTGCACGTGCTCCTGGTGGTTACGGGAGAAAATCAAAATATCATCTAAGTACACAAACACAAAACAGTTAAGCATGTCCCTTAACACGTCGTTCATAAGGCATTGAAACACAGCAGGAGCATTGGTGAGGCCAAAGGGCATAACCAAATATTCAAAATGACCCAGGGGGGTGTTGAACCCCGTCTTCCACTCATCCCCCTCCCTAATCCTCACTAGGTGGTAGGCGTTCCTAAGGTCCAATTTAGTAAACACAGTGGCCTCATGAAGGGGTCCGAAAGCAGAGTCAATGAGAGGGAGGGGATACTTGTTCTTAATAGTAATGTTGTTGAGGCCCCGAAAATCGATACAGGGTCGCAAAGACTTGTCCTTCTTCTCAACAAAGAAAAACCCCGCCCCCAACGGAGATGACGATGGCCGAATGAGACCCGAGGCCACCGATTCGGTGATGTATGTCTCCATGGTGATACGTTCAGGCCTGGATAAATTATAAAGCTTGCTGGAGGGGTATGGAACATTCGGGAGAAGCTCAATGCCGCAGTCATAAGGTCTGTGAGGGGGAAGGGATAGAGCATGGGCCTTACTGAACACCTCCTGGAGGTGGTGATACACGGAAGGTACGGAGCTAAGATCCACTGGCTTGGGAGGAGACAGCGGCATAGGGGGAGTGGAGGGAACGGCGGAACGTAGACAATGGGCATGGCAAAATAAACTCCAATTAAGCACGGAAACAGAGGACCAGTCAATGTGGGGGTTATGTAGCTTTAACCAGGGTAGACCCAACACCACAGGGGAAGTAGGAGACGGAATAACAAAAAAAGATATGGCCTCATGATGGTTACCGGATAACAACAGGGAGATGGGGCTAGTGCGGTGAGTAACCTGAGCCAGGAGCCTGCCATCTAAAGCAAACACCCTCTTCGGTTGAGCAAGAAGCTGACAGGGAACCTGAGCCTGTGAAACAAAACTAGAGTCAATAAAATTGTCATCCGCCCCCGAATCCACCAAGATGGGCAGCGAACGGGAGGCTTGATCCCAGGAAAGAGTACCTTTGATCAGGAGACGTGGAGGAGACGAGCACACAGAAGACTGACTCACCAACGCCCCTCCAGTGGTTGGTGAGCCCCCCCTTTTGGCAGAACCGGGCAGTTGTCTCGGAGATGTCCATCCTGCCTGCAATAGATGCAGAGGCCCTGTAGCTGACGACGTTGACGCTCCCGTGGAGGTAGTCTCGCCCTCCCCAGCTGCATGGGTTCCTCGGCGCCGGAAGAAGATGAAGCAGAGGCGGTCCGCTGAGGAATCCGGTCCGGACCGAATGGTGGTGGTGTGGAAGGTGTAAATCCACGCTGAAAAGGACCCAGTGTCTGAGTCACGGGAGGTGCACGGCAACCCCCCCCGGATCTCTCCCTGCGTCTCTCGTGGAGGCGACAGTCTAAGCGAATTGACAAAGAAATTAATTCGTCCAGTGAGGTGGTCTCATCACGAGCAGCTAGTTCATCTCTCACCTCGTCTCTTAATCCCCGGAGAAACACCCCCTGTAACGCTGCCTCGTCCCACCCGCTCTCGATGGCTAAAATGCGGAAGTCCACCGAGTGTTTAGCTACGGAGTTAGCTCCCTGGCGTAGCGACAGGAGCCGGCTACTGGCCTCCTTGCAGCGCAGCGGGTGGTCAAAAACTTTGAGAAACTCCTCTGAGAACGAGGTAAACGAAAAACAAACTGGGGACTGACTATGAGCGAGGGCTACAGCCCAAGCCGCGGCTTTATCAGAAAGCAGGCTCATCACAAAAGCAATCCGTGACTTCTCTGTGGAATACGTTAAGGGCTGTTGATCAAAAACGAGTTTGCACTGAAAAATAAACTCCCTACCGGAACCTGCCTGGCCAGTAAACCTAGCGGGTGTAGGTATGAAGGGCTCCCGAGGCTGAGAGGGAAGAGAGCCCGAAGCAGAGCCTGATGGTGCTGGAGCTGGAACCGGAGTCGGAGCTGGCGGAGACGGCTGCGAGGAGAGGTGCGACGCTATCTGCTCCACCCGACTGCCGATCAGGCACACCTTGGAGGTAAGTGTGGTGATTGCTTCCATTGCTTCAAGTAGCGCCTTCTCGTGTTGTCCAACCCGGTTCTCCTGAGACGACAACGCCAGTCTGAATTTCTCCGTGTCTGTGGAGTCCATGTCGTGGCCGGATTATTCTGTTAGGGTTTGTTAGATCTAGGACCCCACAGCAGACACGGAACGAGAAGTAGAGGTTAAGTAAATAAAGTTTATTTCCAGGTAACATGGAAACAGGTTGTAGTGGCAATAATCTGGCTTGTAGATCCCGAGTGGAAGCGAGAAGCGGCGAGGCACACGACGGTCGACAACATAGTATAATCCGGCGCCGGAGTGGAGAGCGAGCCAGGCATATATGGAGGAGATAATGATGATTGGACTCCGGTGTGCCTCATCTGCCGTCGCCAGGAGCCACACCACGCCCCCTGACACACACAACACACAGGAGGAACACAACAGAGAAGGAAGAGAAACAAAACAACAACAACTCACAACCCACAATCCTCACAAGGCCTTTCTTTCAGATCCCCAATATGCAGAAGAGGAAGAGCTTGCCTCAAAGCTTGAAATGTTCAAAAGTGAGTATTTAAGGGCCACTAATCTATATTCCAATGTTTCCTTTCCCACAGTGTTTTCTTTATTTTATGGTTCATGTATTTTGTATACTATGTGTATGTAATGATCACAATTTTTTTCCCAATGTTTGCCTATAAAATGTTTGGTCGCAGGTAGTAGACAAGTCGACTATGGGACTAAAGCATTCACAGAGGAATTCTGTTCAATGTTTTATTTGGTGGACTGTGAACTTTGAATGAGATTGTGTTTTCTTGTATTGCAGAAAAATACATGGAGTTTGATATGAATGACAAAGGAGAAATAGGTAAGCCACATTTTTTTTGTTATGCCACATCAGGCAACTTCTGCTCACAGTTGTGGCCCAGAATAAATGTCTATTCACAGAATATGTGTTTGTATAAATCTGTAATAATCAGTATAATAATTTCACAGATATAATGGGGTTAAAACGAATGTTGGAAAAATTGGGTCTGGCCAAGACTCACCTGGAGCTGAAAAAGATGATGTCAGAGGTGGTTGGAGGGACGTCGAAAGACACTTTTGGCTACAATGACTTCCTGAAAATGATGCTGGGAAAAAGAAATGCAATACTAAAACTGTGAGTATTAAAAAGAGAGTGGCAGAAAACCCAAAGTTGGGTAATAGGAGGTTTAGTAGTTATTGGGTAGGTTGATTGCCTTTGGTCGAAATCCAGCTGATCAAATTAGAAATGGGTTACCAAAATCAACTAGTGTCTCAGTCTTTAAACATGAAAAACTGAAAAGAAAAAATCAGGCTTAACATGCCTGTTTTTCTGAATCAAAATCTGTCAAAACTTTACAACAATATATTTTAAATCAGCTGACTTGTCATTTTCTTCATTGAAGGATCTTAGCATTTGAATGCATGGGGAAGGAACAGGAGCAGAAGGATGTTGGACCACCTCGTCGCAAAAAAATCTCAGACCTGCCTTGAACAAGCTCTCCATCCTAACCTGGAATGAGTCTCATCGAGACTCTTTTTTTATGTTAACTCCTAAATGCTTTAAAATTCATGTCAATAGAGGAAAATCTAAAACTTTTGTATTAAATAACTGAATCTACATAAAAATATTTGTGCATTCTGTGTTGTGTGATTATGACAGAAGCTTTAATACTACAAAACCATACTGTACCTACAACCTGGTGATAAGTTAAACATAAAATATAAATGTATGTTATATTTTGATTTGCTCTATTTTTGCTTTAAATGTTTTTGTGATGAAATGTTATTCGAAAAATAACAAAATCTATATACATATAATAGAAAGTAACTGAAACTATACTCATCCATTAACAGGTCAGAGATCACTCCCTAGAGGAGAGAACTAACTAGAATTAAATAATCTTCTGTTCTTGTCTAATGCGTTTCTTATTTTTTCTACCAGCTCCAGGCGACGTCCTGACCAGAGGTAAATACATTACTCAGTTATTCATTGTTCACCTGACTGCTGCTCACATCAACAGTCTCCACAGAAACAACACAATGGATGTTTATCTTTGAATCATGTAATTCATCTCAATGTTGGAACCTTTCTGCAGAAGAATATCTGAGGATCACACAGAAAGCCAAACTCTCCTACGGCGTGTTCATCGCCAAGAGCTGCGTCTACGGAGCCTTCGTGGCCTTTTTGGTTTGGAGACTCCAGGTTTGTTTAAAACACAAGAACAATGATCAACTGTTCTTCAAGTTCATAAAAAACCTTGTTTCATTTATATGGTTTTGATTCCTCCGTTGTGTCCGTTGCAGAGTTCAACTCAGAAGCAGAGGAAGTGAGACCTGAGCGTGAAGGAAAATGAACGGTTGCTTTATGTAAATAAATCTGAGAACAAAATAATCCTATAAAGCTGTGAGTCGCAGTGCATTTGTACTCGTACGTAAATATAAAATGTTAAAATTCTGCACTTAGTCGATAAATCAGCTTGTTCTTGTTAAAGATGTTAAATCTATAAACGACCTGAAAACAGAATAATCTGCAGCAGACTTGTTTTCACTGCTTTATAATTCTCTGTGTTTGTTTGTGTTGCGATGCTTGTGTGATTCATTTTCCTCTCAATAAAAGC
This sequence comes from Limanda limanda, assembly GCF_963576545.1. Classification (NCBI taxonomy): domain Eukaryota; kingdom Metazoa; phylum Chordata; class Actinopteri; order Pleuronectiformes; family Pleuronectidae; genus Limanda; species Limanda limanda. Next base: position 3,753,251 of record NC_083638.1, on the reverse strand, counting down.
AATTCAAGTTAACTTTACAGATTTGTTGATTCATTTTTCTTTAAAACTCTGTCCCGTGCAACTTGATGTGTTTGGTAGTTTGTCTTTTGCCTGTTTCCACTCAGCGTCTAAAACAGACATCAAACCTGGACTCATCTACATATCAGGCACCGTTCACACTGTTAATTAATAAGACATTATTAGATAAATGACAGCATCCGTCACAACTCTTGTTGATATGCAGTTAGGATGCCCCCCCCCCTTGTTGTTTCCATATGCTGTCCCACACTCAACTGATTCTGAGGTATTTTTAGCAGCTCACAAACTAGCCTGTTTTCTGAGAATCACCCGTTTTCTCACCCACACATGTTGAACCATCTCAGCTCAGGAAACCGCAACAAGCTGGTACATCAAGTTTTTCCAATGATTAAACTGAGTATTGACTTTTTAAAAGATTTATTTCGGGGTGTTGAGCCTTTAGGTCGAGTATGAAACAGGAAAATAGTTTGGAAGACAAGCAGCAAAGTGTCGGGTCAGAGCCAAATCTGCTGCAGGAGGAATAAAGACTAAGCTGTTATTATCTGTTGTTAAATCATTTGACCTTAAGGGTTTATGTTACTCATATCGACGTTTTGGACTCTGCGCAATCTTACAAAGTGAAGTGCAGTTTTCTACATGAATAAACTGTGAGAGGAAAAGTAAAATGTGAAGAGTGTGAGTCAACCACACAACAACAGGAAGTCATTGCTCTCCTCTGTGCACAAAGGCAGAGCAGAGCTTCTGTTGGTGAGAAGACAAACCGGGGATGGAAACTGAGCAGAGGAGTGGAGAGCGACAGCAGGAGAGAGGATGTGGTCACAGAGCAGCCTGCACATCGTTCTCTGTGCTGAGAAATGACGGAGCTGCAGCATCTCACTTCACCACAACCTCCGGCCCCCGAGCCTGCACCTGCATCTCTGCACGAACCCACACCCACACTGCACATCTCTGAGCTAACAGCTGGAAAACCTCCACTTCTGTGTCAACTGAAGCTACACAACCAACCAGCACGTGTTGTGTTGCACACAACAGCTGATAAAATGTTGCTGCAGTCCCAGATATCACATTATGACATTAGAGGAAGACAAAGAGAAAAATATATGAAAATATAACATTTTTAGGGCTGCAAAGCAGCACTGGGTGGGCCCGAGCACATCCATTTTGAAGCGTTGCATGCTTTTTGTCTGAAAAAACAAAAATAACCAGTTCTGAGAGAGAGAGAGAGGTAACCTTTGCAAGACATAAAGTTTCCTTTGATCTAGGAAGACTGAAATTAAAGGATTCATGGTCCATGTATGTCCGCGTTACAGAACATCATGTTTTAATGGCGTGTAATCAAACTTTGACGCCACGCCACGGTCACACTGTGTGATTAAAAAAAAATCCGTCAGTCAGTTTTTATCTCCATCTTGTCGTGATGACACTCATCTCAATTTGACGTTGATCCGATGAAAACCCTGGTACAAGTGTATCAAAGAAAAAATGTGGAATATGGCCAAAATGGCCACTAAATGCAATATAGCAGGCTTCCTGTTGTGTTTTTCCAATTGCACCCAGAGACTTTTTTGTTTGTCTGGTCATGATACACCTGTATATCGATTTTTGTGAAGATAGGTCAATGGGAACACCTTCCGGGGGTCTCGGGCTGTCTCGGGGGGCACCGTTGAGCCATTTTGCGACGCCCATTGAAAATTCCTTCAGAATACGTACATTTTCACCACTTTCTAACTTTCTGCAAATTTTGGTAAGAAGTTGAGCATGTTAAAGCCCTCAAAAAGCCAATTCATTTGCCTGAATAATAATAATAATAATAACTAGGGCTATGTTGTAGCACTAACGGGCCCGAGCACACGCGCGTTTCAAGTCTGTTGCGGTCGGGGAAGAGAGAACGTTGGATGAGCAAGCGCTCGTCTCCGCGTTGCATGCGTTCGGCACTGCGGCAAGGATAAACGCTTCACTTCCTGTAGCCACCAGGGGGCGCTGTGATTTTAAGTCACGATTTCTGTGTAGATGTCTTCAGGTCGAGAATCTTGTCTTATGTGTCTAGTTTGGATTTGATCAGACCAAATATGTCTGAGATACAGAAACTCGTGTGTTGATGGCGTTTCATCAAACTTTGACGCCACGCCATGGTCAGAGGCTCTGACGAAAAAATAAAATTTTGATAACTTTGAATCTCCATCTTGATGTGATTAGACTCATATAAATTTTAAGTTGATCTGAGGAAAGCTCTACGACAAGTATATCAAAGTAAATATGCAGAATATGGCCAAAATGGCCACCAAATCCAAAATGGCGGGCTTCCTGTTAACTCTAGCATATCTATCCAAGAGACTTATTTCTTTGTCATGAAAAGACACATATCCCCGTCGATTTTCGTAGCTGTAGGCCAATCGTAGTGCCGGGGCTACCCTTTAGGGGGCGCTAGTCAGTTATATTGCCACGCCCATTCCTTAAACCCATCAGACAGCTTTCAGGGGGGGGCTGTTGACACACACATGTAGTTTGAGGGAGATTGAACCTTGAACACCGAAGTTATAGCAATTTCGTGTGTCATGGCGAATTGATGAACTTTGATGCCACGCCATTAATATGGCGTTTGACGAAAAGTCACAGTAATCTTATATCTTCATTATCAATGTCATGAGACCCATTTGACATAGTTTCACATGGTTGCGCAAAGTGGATGAGGAGTTATACTTCCAAGTGTAAGACGTACAAAAAACAAGACATTTCCTGCTGCCACCAGGGGGCGCTGTGATTTTAAGTCACGATTTCTGTGTTGATGTCTTCAGGTCGCGACTCTTATCTTATGTGTGTAGTTTGGACTCGATTGGACCAAATATGTCCGAGATACAGCCGCCCGTGTTTTGATGGCGTTTAATCAAAATTTGACGCCACGCCACGGTCACAGGCTCTGACGAAAAGTTGATTTTTTTGATAACTTTAGTACTCCATATTGTTGTGACGACACTCGTCTAAATTTTAAGTTGATCCGATGAAAGCTGTACGACAAGTACATCAAAGTAAAAACGTGGAATATCGCCAAAATGGCGACTAAATCCAAAATGGCAGACTTCCTGTTCCTTATTTCATAACGCACTGAGAGACTTTTTTGTGCGTCTGGTCACGATACACAACTGGGTATTTGTTTTGTGAGGATCGGTGAATGCTAAATGAGGGGCTTATCCGTAGGTGGCGCTATTGAGCTATTTTGCCACGCCTATTTCCAAATCCTACAGAATATGACCATTTTCACACATTTCTAACTTACTGCAAAGTTTAGAAACTATTTGAGCATGGGAAAGCCCTCAAAAAGCCAATTTAACTTGGGGAAGAAAAAAAAAAAAAAAAACTAGGGCTACGTTGTAGCACTAACGGGCCCGAGCACACGCGCGTTTCAAGTCTGTTGCGGTCGGGGAAGAGACAGCGTTCAATGACCAAGCGGCCGTCTCCGCGTTGCATGGGTTTTTTGCACTGCGGCAAGGATAAACGCTTCACTTCCTGTAGCCAGCAGGTGGCGCTGTGATTTTAAGTCATGGTGTCTCTGTAGATGTCATCAGGTCGTGACTCTTGTCTTACATGTCTAGTTTGGTCTTGATTGAACCAAATATGCCTGAGATACAGAAGCTCGTGTTTCGATGGCGTGTAATCAAACTTTGACGCCTGGCCACGGTTACACGCTGTAACCTATAGTTGATGTTTTGATAACTTTAGTACTTCATCTTCTTGTGAAGACACTCATCTAAATTTTAAGTTGATCTGATGAAAGCTGTACGACAAGTATATTAAAGTAAATATGCAGAATATGGCCAAAATGGCCACCAAATCCAAAATGGCCGGCTTCCTGTTTACTCTAGCATATCTATCCAAGAGACTTATTTCTTTGTCATGAAAAGACACATGTCCCCGTCAATTTTCGTAGCTGTAGGCCAATCGTAGTGCCGGGGCTGCCCTTTAGGGGGCGCTAGTCAGTTATATTGCCACGCCCATTCCTTAAACCCATCTGACAGCTTTCAGGGGGGGGCTGTTGACACACACATGTAGTTTGAGGGAGATTGAACCTTGAACACCGAAGTTATAGCAATTTCGTGTGTCATGGCGAATTGATGAACTTTGATGCCACGCCATTAATATGGCGTTTGACGAAAAGTCACAGTAATCTTATATCTTCATTATCAATGTCTTGAGACCCATTTGACATAGTTTCACATGGTTGTGCAAAGGGGATGAGGAGAAATACTTCCAAGTGTGAGACGTACCAAAAACAAGACATTTCCTGCTGCCACCAGGGGGCGCTGTGATTTTAAGTCACGATTTCTGTGTTGTTGTCTTCGGGTTGCGACTCTTGTCTTATGTGTCGAGTTTGGACTTGATCGGACCAAATATGTCCGAGATACAGCCGTCCGTGTTTTGATGGCGTTTAGTCAAACTTTGACGCCACGCCACGGTCACAGGCTCTGACGAAAAGTTGATTTTTTTGATAACTTTAGTACTCCATATTGTTGTGACGACACTCGTCTAAATTTTAAGTTGATCTGATGAAAGCCCTACGACAAGTACATCAAAGTAAAAACGTGGAATATCGCCAAAATGGCGACTAAATCCAAAATGGCGGGCTTCCTGTTGCTTTTCTCATAACGCACTGAGAGACTTTTTTGTGCGTCTGGTCACGATACACAACTGGGTATTTTTTTTGTGAGGATCGGTGAATGCTAAATGAGGGGCTTATCCGTAGGTGGCGCTATTGAGCTATTTTGCCACGCCTATTTCCAAATCCTACAGAATATGGCCATTTTCACACATTTCCAACTCACTGCAAAGTTTAGAAACTTTTTCAGCATGGGAAAGCCCTCAAAAAGCCAATTTAACTTGGGGAAGAAAAAAAAAAAAAATAACTAGGGCTACGTTGTAGCACTAACGGGCCCGAGCACACGCGCGTTTCAAGTCTGTTGCGGTCGGGGAAGAGACAGCGTTCAATGACCAAGTGGCCGTCTCCGCGTTGCATGGGTTTTTTGCACTGCGGCAAGTATAAACGCTTCACTTCCTGTAGCCAGCAGGTGGCGCTGTGATTTTAAGTCATGGTGTCTCTGTAGATGTCATCAGGTCGTGACCCTTGTCTTACATGTCTAGTTTGGTCTTGATTGAACCAAATATGCCTGAGATACAGAAGCTCGTGTTTTGATGGCGTGTAATCAAACTTTGACGCCTGGCCACGGTTACACGCTGTAACCTATAGTTGATGTTTTGATAACTTTAGTACTTCTTCTTCTTGTGAAGACACTCATCTAAATTTTAAGTTGATCTGATGAAAGCTGTACGACAAGTATATTAAAGTAAATATGCAGAATATGGCCAAAATGGTTCACCAAATCCAAAATGGCCGGCTTCCTGTTTACTCTAGCATATCTATCCAAGAGACTTATTTCTTTGTCATGAAAAGACACATGTCCCCGTCGATTTTCGTAGCTGTAGGCCAATCGTAGTGCCGGGGCTGCCCTTTAGGGGGCGCTAGTCAGTTATATTGCCACGCCCATTCCTTAAACCCATCTGACAGCTTTCAGGGGGGGCTGTTGACACACACATGTAGTTTGAGGGAGATTGAACCTTGAACACCGAAGTTATAGCAATTTCGTGTGTCATGGCGAGTTGGTGAACTTTGATGCCACGCCATTAATATGGCGTTTGACGAAAAGTCACAATAATCTTATATCTTAATTATCAATGCCTTGAGACCCATTCGCCACAGTTTGACATGGTTGCGCAAAGTGGATGAGGAGAAATACTTCCAAGTGTATGACGTACCAAAAACAAGACATTTCCTGCTGCCACCAGGGGGCGCTGTAATTTTAAGTCAGGATTTCTGTGTTGTTGTCATCATGTCGCGACTCTTGTCTTATGTGTGTAGTTTGGACTCAATTGGACCAAATATGTCCGAGATACAGACGCCCGTGTTTTGATGGCGTTTAATCAAACTTTGACGCAACGCCACGGTCACAGGCTCTGACGAAAAGTTGATTTTTTTGATAACTTTAGATCTCCATATTGTTTTGATGACACTCGTCTAAATTTTAAGTTGATCCGATGAAAGCTCTACGACAAGTACATCAAAGTAAAAACGTGGAATATTGCCAAAATGGCGACTAAATTCAAAATGGCGGACTTCCTGTTACGTTTTTTATAATGCTCCAAGAGGCTTTTTTGTGCGTCTGGTGACGATACACAACTGGGTATTTTTTTTGTGAGGATCGGTGAATGCTAAATGAGGGGCTTATCCGTAGGTGGCGCTATTGAGCTATTTTGCCACGCCTATTTCCAAATCCTACAGAATATGGCCATTTTCACACATTTCTAACTTCCTGCAAAGTTTAACAACTTTTTAAGCATGGGAAAGCCCTCAAAAAGCCAATTTAACTTGGGGAAGAAAAAAAAAAATAATAATAATAATCTTATCAATTTCAATAGGGCCTCCCACCGGAGGTGCTCGGGCCCTAACTAGGGCTACGTTGTAGCACTAACGGGCCCGAGCACACGCGCGTTTCAAGTCTGTTGCGGTCGGGGAAGAGACAGCGTTCAATGACCAAGCGGCCGTCTCCGCGTTGCATGGGTTTTTGCACTGCGGCAAGGATAAACGCTTCACTTCCTGTAGCCAGCAGGTGGCGCTGTGATTTTAAGTCATGGTGTCTCTGTAGATGTCATCAGGTCGTGACCCTTGTCTTACATGTCTAGTTTGGTCTTGATTGAACCAAATATGCCTGAGATACAGAAGCTCGTGTTTCGATGGCGTGTAATCAAACTTTGACGCCTGGCCACGGTTACACGCTGTAACCTATAGTTGATGTTTTGATAACTTTAGTACTTCATCTTCTTGTGAAGACACTCATCTAAATTTTAAGTTGATCTGATGAAAGCTGTACGACAAGTATATTAAAGTAAATATGCAGAATATGGCCAAAATGGTCACCAAATCCAAAATGGCCGGCTTCCTGTTTACTCTAGCATATCTATCCAAGAGACTTATTTCTTTGTCATGAAAAGACACATGTCCCCGTCGATTTTCGTAGCTGTAGGCCAATCGTAGTGCCGGGGCTGCCCTTTAGGGGGCGCTAGTCAGTTATATTGCCACGCCCATTCCTTAAACCCATCTGACAGCTTTCAGGGGGGGGCTGTTGACACACACATGTAGTTTGAGGGAGATTGAACCTTGAACACCGAAGTTATAGCAATTTCGTGTGTCATGGCGAATTGATGAACTTTGATGCCACGCCATTAATATGGCGTTTGACGAAAAGTCACAGTAATCTTATATCTTCATTATCAATGTCTTGAGACCCATTTGACATAGTTTCACATGGTTGTTCAAAGGGGATGAGGAAAAATACTTCCAAGTGTGAGACGTACCAAAAACAAGACATTTCCTGCTGCCACCAGGGGGCGCTGTGATTTTAAGTCACGATTTCTGTGTTGATGTCTTCAGGTCGCGACTCTTATCTTATGTGTGTAGTTTGGACTTGATTGGACCAAATATGTCCGAGATACAGCCGCCCGTGTTTTGATGGCGTTTAATCAAACTTTGACGCCACGCCACGGTCACAGGCTCTGACGAAAAGTTGATTTTTTTGATAACTTTAGTACTCCATATTGTTGTGACGACACTCGTCTAAATTTTAAGTTGATCCGATGAAAGCCCTACGACAAGTACATCAAAGTAAAAACGTGGAATATCGCCAAAATGGCGACTAAATCCAAAATGGCGGACTTCCTGTTCCTTATTTCATAACGCACTAAGAGACTTTTTTGTGCGTCTGGTCACGATACACAACTGGGTATTTTTTTTGTGAGGATCGGTGAATGCTAAATGAGGGGCTTATCCGTAGGTGGCGCTATTGAGCTATTTTGCCACGCCTATTTCCAAATCCTACAGAATATGACCATTTTCACACATTTCTAACTTACTGCAAAGTTTAGAAACTATTTGAGCATGGGAAAGCCCTCAAAAAGCCAATTTAACTTGGCGGAGAATAATAATAATAATTAAAGTCATGGTGTCTATGCAGATGTCTTCAGGTCGTGACTCTTGTCTTACATGCCTAGTTTGGAGTTGATTGAACCAAATATGCCTGAGATACAGTAGCTCGTGTTTGATGGCGTGTAATCAAACTTTGACGCCAGGCCACGGTCACATGGTATGACGAAATGTTAAAACTCAAATAACTTTAGATCTCCATCTTGTTGTGAAGACACTCATCGAAATTTTAAGTTGATATGATGAAAGCTCTACGACAAGTATATCAAAGTAAATATGCAGAATATGGCCAAAATGGCCACCAGATCCAAAATGGCGGGCTTCCTGTTTACTCTAGCATATCGATTCAAGAGACTTATTTCTTTGTCATGAAAAGACACATGTCCCTGTCGATTTTTGTAGATGTAGGCCAATCGTAGTGCCGGGGCTGCCCTTTAGGGGGCGCTAGTCAGTTATTTTGCCACGCCCATCTCTTAAACCCATCTGACAGTCTTCAGGGGGGGGCTGTTGACACACACATGTAGTTTGAGGGAGATTGAACCTTGAACACAGAAGTTATAGCAATTTCGTGTGTCATGGCGAGTTGGTGAACTTTGATGCCACGCCATTAATATGGCGTTTGACGAAAAGTCACAGTAATCTTATATCTTCATTATCACTGTCTTGAGACCCATTTGACATAGTTTCACATGGTTGCGCAAAGTGGATGAGGAGTTATACTTCCAAGTGTAAGACGTACAAAAAACAAGACATTTCCTGCTGCCACCAGGGGGCGCTGTGATTTTAAGTCACTATTTCTGTGTTGTTGTCTTCGGGTCGTGACCCTTGTCTTATGTGTGTAGTTTGGACTTGATTGGACCAAATATGTCCGAGATACAGACGCCCGTGTTTTGATGGCGTTTCATCAAACTTTGACGCCACGCCACGGTCACACGCTCTGACGAAAAGTTGATTTTTTTGATAACTTTAATACTCCATATTGTTGTGATGACACTCGTCTAAATTTTAAGTTGATCCGATGAAAGCTCTACGACAAGTACATCAAAGTAAAAACGTGAAATATGGCCAAAATGGCGACTAAATCCAAAATGGCGGACTTCCTGTTGCTTTTTTCATAATGCTCCTTGAGGCTTTTTTGTATGATTAGTCACGATACACCTTTTCCCCGATTTTGGTGAAGATCGGCCATGGGGAAACCTAGGGGCTGCGTTCCAGGTGGCGCTGTTGAGCCATTTTGCCACGCCCATTTCCAAATACTCCAGAATACGTAAATTTTCACCACTTTCTAATTTACTGCAAAGTTTAACAACTTTTCCAGCACGTTAAAGCCCTCAAAAAGCCAATTCATTTGTGCGAAGAAAAATAATAATAATAATCTTTTCAATTTCAATAGGGCCTCCCACCGGAGGTGCTCGGGCCCTAATAAAAATATGTCTGAGATACAGAAACACATGTGTTGATGGCGTTTCATCAAACTTTGACGCCACGCCATGGTCAGAGGCTCTGACGAAAAAATAAAATTTTGATAACTTTGAATCTCCATCGTGTTGTGATTAGACTCATATAAACTTTAAGTTGATCTGAGGAAAGCTCTACGAGAAGTATATCAAAGTAAATATGCAGAATATGGCCAAAATGGCCACCAAATCCAAAATGGCGGGCTTCCTGTTTACTCTAGCATATCTATCCAAGAGACTTATTTCTTTGTCGTGAAAAGACACATGTCTCCGTCGATTTTCGTAGCTGTAGGCCAATCGTAGTGCCGGGGCTACCCTTTAGGGGGCGCTAGTCAGTTATATTGCCACGCCCATTCCTTAAACCCGTCTGACAGCTTTCAGGGGGGGGCTGTTGACACACACATGTAGTTTGAGGGAGATTGAACCTTGAACACCGAAGTTATAGCAATTTCGTGTGTCATGGCGAATTGATGAACTTTGATGCCACGCCATTAATATGGCGTTTGACGAAAAGTCACAGTAATCTTATATCTTCATTATCAATGTCTTGAGACCCATTTGACATAGTTTCACATGGTTGTGCAAAGGGGATGAGGAGAGATACTTCCAAGTGTGAGACGTACCAAAAACAAGACATTTCCTGCTGCCACCAGGGGGCGCTGTGATTTTAAGTCACGATTTCTGTGTTGTTGTCTTCAGTTCGCGACTCTTGTCTTATGTGTGTAGTTTGGAGTTGATTAGACCAAATATGTCAGAGATACAGACGCCCGTGTTTTCATGGCGTTTAATCAAACTTTGACGCCATGCCACAGTCACACGCTCTGACGAAAAGTTGTTCTTTTGATAACTTTAGTACTCCATATTGTTGTGATGACACTCGTCTAAATTTTAAGTTGATCCGATGAAAGCCCTACGACAAGTACATCAAAGTAAATATGCTGAATATGGCCAAAATGGCCACCAAAACCAAGATGGCGGGCTTCCTGTTGCTTTTTTCATAATGCTCCTTGAGGCTTTTTTGTATGATTAGTCACGATACACCTTTCCCCCGATTTTGGTGAAGATCGGCCATGGGGAAACCTAGGGGCTGCGTTCCAGGTGGCGCTGTTGAGCCATTTTGCCACGCCCATTTCCAAATACTCCAGAATACGTAAATTTTCACCACTTTCTAATTTACTGCAACGTTTGGCAACTTTTTGAGCATGTTAAAGCCCTCAAAAAGCCAATTCATTTGGAATGTAATAATAATAGGAATAATCCTTTCAATTTCAATAGGGCCTCCCACCGGAGGTGCTCGGGCCCTAACTAGGGCTACGTTGTAGCACTTGCGGGCCCGAGCACCTGCACGTTGAAGCCTGTTGCAGTCGGGGGAGAGAGCGGTCGATGACCAAGCGCACGTCTCCGAGTTGGATGCGTTTTCCTCTCTGTGGCAAGGATAAAAGCTTCACTTCCTGTAGCCACCAGGGGGCGCTGTGATTTTAAGTCATGATTTCTGTGTAGATGTCATCAGGTCGCGACTCTTGTCCTATGTGTCGAGTTTGGACTCAATTGGACAATAAACGCTTCGCTTCCTGTAGCCACCAGGGGGCTCTGTGATTTAAAGTCATGATTTCTGTGTAGATGTCATCAGGCCGGGACTCTAGTCTTACATGTCTAGTTTGGACTCAATTGGACAATAAACCCTTCACTTCCTGTAGCCACCAGGGGGCGCTGTGATTTAAAGTCATGATTTCTGTGTAGATGTCATCAGGCCGGGACTCTAGTCTTACATGTCTAGTTTGGACTCAATTGGACAATAAACCCTTCACTTCCTGTAGCCACCAGGGGGCGCTGTGATTTAAAGTCATGATTTCTGTGTAGATGTCATCAGGCCGGGACTCTAGTCTTACATGTCTAGTTTGGACTTGATTGGACAATATATGTCAGAGATACAGAACCTCGTGTTTTGATGGCGTTTAATCAAACTTCGACGCCACGGTCACACGGCCTTAAAACCATATGACTATCTTCAGGGGGGGGGGGCTGATGATACACACCTGTAGTTTGAGTGAGATAGAACCTTGAACACTGAAGTAACTGCATTTTGTGTTTCACGGCGAGTTGATGAACTTTGACGCCACGCCACGGTTACACGGTTTGACAAAGGATAAATCCCTAAATCAGATTTTATCTCCATCTTGTTGTGATGACACTCATCTGAATTTAAAGTTAAACTGATGAAAGCCCTGGGACAAGTACATCAAAGTAAAAATGGTGAAAATGGCCAAAATGGCCACTAAATCCAAAATGGCGGGCTTCCTGTTGCGTTTTTCATAATGCCCTTTGTGACTTTTTTTCATGATTAGTCACGATACACCTCTTGCCCGATTTTGGTGAAAATCGGTTATGTGGAAACCTAGGGGCTGGGTTCCAGGGAGCGCTGTTGAGCCATTTTGCCACGCCCATTTCCAAATACACCAGAATACGTAAATTTTCACCACTCTCTAATTTTCTGCAAAGTTTGGTAAGAAGTTCAGCATGTTAAAGCCCTCAAAAAGCCAATTCACTTTAGTCACAATAATAATAATAATAATAATAATAATAAGAATAATCCTTACAATTTCAATAGGGCCTCTCACCATTCGGTGCTCGGGCCCTAATAATAATAATAAGAATAATCCTTACAATTTCAATAGGGCCTCTCACCATTCGGTGCTCGGGCCCTAATAATCCTTACAATTTCAATAGGGCCTCTCACCATTCGGTGCTCGGGCCCTAATAATAATAATAATAATAATAATAATCCTTACAATTTCAATAGGGTCTCACCAGACACCTTTGATGTCTGTGCTCGGGCCCTAATAATAATCCTTACAATTTCAATAGGGTCTCACCAGACACCTTTGATGTCTGTGCTCGGGCCCTAATAAGAAGAAATAATAATCCTTACAATTTCAATAGGGTCTCACCAGACACCTTTGATATCTGTGCTCGGGCCCTAATAATAATAATCCTTACAATTTCAATAGGGTCTCACCAGACACCTTTGATGTCTGTGCTCGGGCCCTAATAAATAATAATAATAATAATGAAAATTCCTTCAGAATGCGTAAATTTTCACCACTTTCTAACTTTCTGCAAATTTTGGTAAGAAGTTGAGCATGTTAAAGCCCTCAAAAAGCCAATTCATTTGCCTGAATAATAATAATAATAATAATAATAATAATAATAATAATAATAATCCTTACAATTTCAATAGGGTCTCACCAGACACCTTTGATGTCTGTGCTCGGGCACTAATAAAGGGTCTCACCAGACACCTTTGATGTCTGTGCTCGGGCCCTAATAAGTACAATCACCTGCTTCACTTCAGGTTCCACTGTAGAAATGTATCCTGGTACAAACTTCAGACTTCTTTTTGAATAACACACGGGCTGATGTGTGCACGGTTTATTTTACTTTGAAGTATTAAACTAGAAGAAAAAACAACTCCAGCTGTTTCTGAACACACGTCCCTGGAAAGATAAAAGAATTGTAATATCAAATTATATTTTAAGAAAAACAAACGTTCATCCCACAGCTTTGAAAAGAAAAAGACTATCACATAAAACTTTTATATCTTATGGAATGTATTACACAAGTTCCAGCTATTAATAGGGCGAATACAGATGAAGTGCAAATGTTAATAATACAAACGAAATATTTATTATGTGAAGAAAGGTCAGAAAAACACTTCTACTAGTACTACTACTACTTATAATAATAATAATAATAATAATAATAATAATAATAATAATAATAATAATAATAATAATAATAATAATAATAATAATAATAATGATAATAATGGTTACTAATTATTTCCTGGAACCACACTGTGTAGGTTTGTCACAAGGTGTGAAACTGAAGTGCAGTCGTGCCAAGTGTTAAACAGTGAAATCCGCTCTCTGCTTCCCATCAGCCACACATCCGCAATAAAACTGCGAGAAAAAGACTGCTCACAAACACAAAACCATTCGTGCTCCATCACATCCGGCTTTTATAAAACAAATAAAAGTCACACAGGCTGTCTTCGAATAGAAAAAGTTTTTCAGTGAAAATAATTAAAAACTACACAAACATGATTATGAATTCATCAGGTTTTTATCAAGATCACAAGTCTTTTAGTTATTTCTTATATTTATTTAACTAAATATGAATAAATATGACTGATATTCATATGTCATTACATGCCAAATATTTTAATGAAACATACCAGTCATACAATTATTTGGACAAGTAGAATCCCTTTGATTTCAATAATAATCTAAAATAAAATTTTTAGGGCTGCAAAGCAGCACTGGGTGGGCCCGAGCACATCCATTTTGAAGCGTTGCATGCTTTTTGTCTGAAAAAACAAAAATAACCAGTTCTGAGAGAGAAAGAGACGTGACCCCGGAAGGTGTTCCCATTGACCGATCTTCACAAAAATCAATACACAGGTGTATCATGACCAGACAAACAAAAACGTCTCTGGGTGCAATTGTAAAAACACAACAGGAAGCCTGCTATATTGCATTTAGTGGCCATTTTGGCCATATTCCACATTTTTTCTTTGATACACTTGTACCAGGGTTTTCATCGGATCAACTTCAAATTGAGATGAGTGTCATCACAACAAGATTGAGATAAAAACTGACTGACGGATTTTTTTTTAATCACACGGTGTGACCGTGGCGTGGCGTCAAAGTTTGATTACACGCCATTAAACCCGATGTTCTGTAACGCGGACATACATGGACCATGAATCCTTTGATTTCAGTCTTCCTAGATCAAAGGAAACTTTATGTCTTGCAAAGGTCACGTCTCTTTCTCTCTCAGAACTGGTTATTTTTGTTTTTTCAGACAAAAAGCATGCAACGCTTCAAAATGGATGTGCTCGGGCCCACCCAGTGCTGCTTTGCAGCCCTAAAAATGTTTTATTATTCTTATTCTTATTATTAGGGCCCGAGCACAGACATCAAAGGTGTCTGGTGAGACCCTATTGAAATTGTAAGGATTATTATTAGGGCCCGAGCACAGACATCAAAGGTGTCTGGTGAGACCCTATTGAAATTGTAAGGATTATTATTTCTTTCTTCTTATTAGGGCCCGAGCACCGAATGGTGAGAGGCCCTATTGAAATTGTAAGGATTATTCTTATTATTATTATTATTATTGTGACTAAAGTGAATTGGCTTTTTGAGAGCTTTAACATGCTGAACTTCTTACCAAACTTTGCAGTAAATTAGTAAGTGGTGAAAATTTACGTATTCTGGAGTATTTGGAAATGGGCATGGCAAAATGGCTCAACAGCGCCCCCTGGAACCCAGCCCCTAAGTTTCCACATAACCGATTTTCACCAAAACCGGGCAAAAGATGTTTCGTGACAAATCATGAAAAAAAGTCTCAAGGGGCATTATGAAAAACGCAACAGGAAGCCCGCCATTTTGGATTCAGAGGCCATTTTGACCATTTTGGCCATTTTTGCTTTGACGTACTTGTCCCAGGGCTTTCATCAAATCAAATTTAAATTTAGATGAGTGATATCACAACAAGATGGAGATAAAAAATGATTTAGGGATTGATTTTTCGTCTCACCGTGTGACCGTGGCGTGGCGTCAAAGTTTGATTAAACGCCATCAAAACACGAGCTTCTGTATCTCGCACATACATGATCCAATCAAATCCGAACTAGACACATAAGACAAGGGTCCTGGCCTGATGACATCTGCACTGAAATCATGACTTAATATGACAGCGCCCCCTGGTGGCAACAGGAAATGTCTTTTTTTTTGCATGTCTTACACTTGGATGTATTTCTCCTCATCCACAGACCTCAACCATGTCAAACTCTATCAAATGGGTCTCAAGACATTGAAAATGAAGATATAAGATTACTGTAACTTTTCGTCAAACACAGTATTAATGGCGTGGCATCAAAGTTCATCAGCTCGCCGTGAAACACGAAATTGCTGTAACTTCCATGTTCATGGTTCCATCTCACTCAAACTACATGTGTGTGTTAACATCACCCCCCTGAAGATATTCATATGGTTTTAAGAAATGGGCGTGGCAAAAAAACTGACTAGCGCCCCCTAAAGGGCAGCCCCGGCACTACGATTGGCCGACATGTACAAAAATCTATGGGGACATGTGTCTTTTCATAACAAACAAATAAGTCTCTTGGATTGATATGTTAGATCAAACAGGAAGCCCGCCATTTTGGATTTGGTGGCCATTTTGACCATATTCACCATTTTTACTTTGACATACTTGTCCCAGGGCTTTCATCAGATCAACTTCAAATTCAGATGAGTGTCATCACAACAAGATGGAGATAAAAAATGATTTAGGGATTCGTCCTTCGTCACACCGTGTAACCGTGGCGTGGCGTCAAAGTTCATCGACTCGCCGCGAAACACGAAATTGCTGTAACTTCAGTGTTCATGGTTCCATCTCACTCAAACTACATGTGTGTATCAACAGCCCCCCCCTGAAGATATTCATATGGTTTTAAGAAATGGGCGTGGCAAAAAAACTGACTAGCGCCCCCGAAAGGGCAGCCCCGGCGCTACGATTGGCCGACTTGTACAAAAAATGATTAGGGCATGTGTCTTTTCATTACAAACAAATAAGTCTCTTGGATCAATATGTTAGATCAAACAGGAAGTCCGCCATTTTGAATTTAGTGGCCATTTTGACCATATTCACCATTTTTACTTTGATGTACTTGTCCCAGGGCTTTTATCAGATGAACTCCAAATTCAGATGAGTGTCATCACAACAAGATGGAGATAAAATCTGATTTAGGGATTTATCCTTCGTCAAACCGTGTGACCGTGGCGTGGCGTCAAAGTTCATCAACTCGCCGTGAAACACAAAATGCAGTTACTTCAGTGTTCAAGGTTCTATCTCACTCAAACTACAGGTGTGTATCATCAGCCCCCCCCCCCTGAAGATATTCATATGGTTTTAAGGCCGTGTGACCGTGGCGTCGAAGTTTGATTAAACGCCATCAAAACACGAGGTTCTGTATCTCTGACATATATTGTCCAATCAAGTCCAAACTAGACATGTAAGACTAGAGTCCCGGCCTGATGACATCTACACAGAAATCATGACTTTAAATCACAGCGCCCCCTGGTGGCTACAGGAAGTGAAGCGTTTATTGTCCAATTAAGTCCAAACTAGACATGTAAGACTAGAGTCCCGGCCTGATGACATCTACACAGAAATCATGACTTTAAATCACAGCGCCCCCTGGTGGCTACAGGAAGTGACGCCTTTATTGTCCAATTGAGTCCAAACTAGACATGTAAGACTAGAGTCCCAGCCTGATGACAGCTACACAGAAATCATGACTTTAAATCACAGCGCCCCCTGGTGGCTACAGGAAGTGAAGCTTTTATCCTTGCCACAGAGAGGAAAACGCATCCAACACGGAGACGTGCGCTTGGTCATCGACCGCTCTCTCCCCCGACCGCAACAGGCTTCAACGTGCAGGTGCTCGGGCCCGCAAGTGCTACAACGTAGCCCTAGTTTATTATTATTATTCAGGCAAATGAATTGGCTTTTTGAGGGCTTTAACATGCTCAACTTCTTACCAAAATTTGCAGAAAGTTAGAAAGTGGTGAAAATTTACGTATTCTGAAGGAATTTTCAATGGGCTTCGCAAAATGGCTCAACGGTGCACCCCGAGACAGCCCGAGACCCCCGGAAGGTGTTCCCATTGACCGATCTTCACAAAAATCAATACACAGGTGTATCATGACCAGACAAACAAAAAAGTCTCTGGGTGCAATTGTAAAAACAAAACAGGAAGCCTGCTATTTTGTATTTAGTGGCCATTTTGGCCATATTCCACATTTTTTCTTTGATACACTTGTACCAGGGTTTTCATCGGATCAACTTCAAATTGAGATGAGTGTCATCACAACAAGATGGAGATGAGAACTGAATGACGGATTTTTTTTTAATCACACGGTGTGACCGTGGCGTGGCGTCAAAGTTTGATTACACGCCATTAAAACACGATGTTCTGTAACGCGGACATACATGGACCATGAATCCTTTGATTTCAGTCTTCCTAGATCAAAGGAAACTTTATGTCTTGCAAAGGTTACGTCTCTCTCTCTCTCTCTCAGAACTGGTTATTTTTGTTTTTTCAGACAAAAAGCATGCAACGCTGCTTCGCAGCCCTAAAAATGTTATTCTGCCTTGTAATCCACTGCTCTGAGCAGAATTTGTCAACTTAACCAAAACTTTAGTTATTATTATTATTATTATTATTCAGGCAAATGAATTGGCTTTTTGAGGGCTTTAACATGCTCAACTTCTTACCAAAATTTGCAGAAAGTTAGAAAGTGGTGAAAATTTACGTATTCTGAAGAAATTTTCAATGGGCGTCGCAAAATGGCTCAACGGTGCCCCCCGAGACCCCCGGAAGGTGTTCACATTGACCGGTCTTCACAAAAATCGATATACAGGTGTATCATGACCAGACAAACAAAAAAGTCTCTTGGTGCAATTGGAAAAACACAACAGGAAGCCTGCTTTTTTGCATTTAGTGGCCATTTTGGCCATATTCCACATTTTTTCTTTGATACACTTGTACCAGGGTTTTCATCGGATCAACTTCAAATTGAGATGAGTGTCATCACAACAAGATGGAGATAAAAACTGACTGACGGATTTTTTTTTAATCACACGGTTTGACCGTGGCGTGGCGTCAAAGTTTGATTACACGCCATTAAAACACTATGTTCTGTAACGCGGATATAGATGGACCATGAATCCTTTGATTTCAGTCTTCCTAGTTAGGGCCCGAGCACTGATCAAAGGATCAGGGAGGTCCCTATTGTTATTGTAAGGATTATTAGGGCCCGAGCACAGACATCAAAGGTGTCTGATGAGACCCTATTGAAATAGTAAGGATTATAATTTCTTTCTTATTATTATTATTATTCAGGCAAATTAATTGGCTTTTTGAGGGCTTTAACATGCTCAACTTCTTACCAAAATTTGCAGAAAGTTAGAAAGTGGTGAAAATTTACGTATTCTGAAGGAATTTTCAATGGGCGTCGCAAAATGGCTCAACGGTGCCCCCCGAGACAGCCCGAGACCCCCGGAAGGTGTTCCCATTGACCGATCTTCACAAAAATCAATACACAGGTGTATCATGACCAGACAAACAAAAAAGTATCTAGATACAATTGGAAAAACAAAACAGGAAGCCTGCTATTTTGTATTTAGTTGCCATTTTGGCCATATTCCACATTTTTTCTTTGATACACTTGTACCAGGGTTTTCATCGAATCAACTTCAAATTGAGATGAGTGTCATCACAACAAGATGGAGATAAAAACTGACTGACGGATTTTTTTTTAATCACACGGTGTGACCGTGGCGTGGCGTCAAAGTTTGATTACACGCCATTAAAACACAATTTTCCATGGACCATGAATCCTTTGATTTCAGTCTTCCTAGATCAAAGGAAACTTTATGTCTTGCACAACTATCAATCAATTTACATAAAATGTTCGTTATTAATTTTTTTTAGCAAATTGGCTTTTTGAGGGCTTTAACATGCAAAATGGAGATATAAACTTTCAATAATCACATTCACTTCGTATGGTTTTTTTCTGCGATACCTGAAATAATAGCTCGACAACTTCACACATAAGTATTAAAAAGACAGCATCACTCATTAAGTCAATCAATCAAAGTTTATTTGCATTGCTCAAATTCACAAATGTGATTTCTCTCTGTGGGGTTTACAAATATTTCTTAAAGGAAAAAAATATCCACATAAAACACCACTCACGACACAAATTTGTCTGTAAAACTTTCTGACACTTATAGTCTACTATAAAATTAGACATAGTGATAGTGATGTGTCAGTTGAAACTCTCCATCTCAGCTTCCGCACCAGATGAATCCTTCAATGTCCTCAGCTCCACTGCTTGACAATTCCCAGGGCACTCCCTTGCCCAATGCCCAATTTTGTCACATTTGTAACAGGCGTCAGTTCTTCCCCGTCCCCTTCCTCTCCATCTGTGACCATTCCCTTGGTTTTGATGCGCTGCCAGCTGTGCCATTTGCAGTTTATCTGTCAACTGCGCACTCCTTCTCTTCTTTTTGTTGCTTAAGAGTTTTTCCGCACGGATAGCATGTCATTTTGCACCATCTCACTAATCTCCATCTTCCTTAGCAGTCTCTGCAGTTCAGTGCTGGTAGGTTCAAAAATGCTTCAAATTCCCCTGTTTTCTGCACTCCCCCACTCAACACTTGTATGTTAAATGAAGTGGTAGATTCTTCCTTATCAGTGAATGTCAATGGTCTTTGCTCGAGGTTGCATTTAGGGCCATGAATTGTTCTTTTTACATTTTGCTGTGGAATATGGAATATGGGCTGCCACATATGGAGTGGTGTAAGCTGGAAGCATGTCCACATCCTCCGCTGCAACAAGGTCGGAGTCTGGATAGAGGTTAGGGACGTCTGGAGCTGCTGCCTGCGCCCTCTGCAGTGGTAGCAGCTGAGTGTCCAGCTGGTCATCAGGCTGCACCACTGCTGGCTGTGGTTGTTCTCTTGGTGGAGCTGAGTCCAAATCAGGATGAAGTCGGAGACACTGACACTCGGAGATTATTATTAAGTCCCTGATATTCACTTCAGTTACACAACATTCATTTAAACCTGTTTTCTCAAATAGGTTGTCTCAGCAGTTGTCAACCCGACTTTCAGGTTGTTTATTTTTCCTTTTGCTGTTAGCCTCAATGCAAACACCTACAGCTGTTCTAAACCAATGTCCCTGTTTATCGACCTAGATGTAAAAGAACATTCAATCCCCTCATGGTCACTAAAATATGTCGGCGAAACTAGAGTTTCTATGTCATAACAGGTTGTTTTTATATAGATATGGTCAATAAATGTACCCTTCTCAGTTGTTGCTTGGGTGACATGTTGGATATATCCTTTGTCTGCCATAAATTTAGAAGTATTAGAAGATTTGAAAATATTATCATTGAAATCTCCTATTACAGCAACTGTGGTACTTATCGGAATTAACCAATCAATTAACCTGGTAAGATTGTCTTTGAATTGTGACATAGGATATGATGGCGGCCGATAAATGACTGCTATAAGTATCCTGGTTTTGTGTAGTTGTACACCAAACATTCCAAACTCAGATGTGGTACTTTGATGACCTCATATGGTAAACTATCTAAACTATAAATGCCAACTCCACCATGTTGTTGTTCTTGTATGTTTGCCAATGTGTGGTTATTGCTACTATAAGACGCAGTACGTGGCTGGTTTTGAAAGCTATAACCTTGAATACTTACAGATTCACTTGAGAACGCTTCTGGCAGCCATGTTTCTGTAACAGCAATACAGTTAAACTGCAAATGCTTTGTACATGACACCAAATCTGTAATATGTCGGCTTAAATTTTGTACATTCATCAAAAACAATGTGAAACTATGTGTGTTTGCATTTGTAAAGCTTGGCCTTGAAATAGTTTCGACCAAGAAGGGAGGCATGTTTTTAATTGCTTCTTTGATGTCATCCTTGCAATATATGACACTGTCTTTAAAATCCTGTATAACCAACCCTGACAAACGTCTAACACGGCTTAATGCCACATATGCCTGTCCAGGTACAAAGATTTTTTTGAGACACACTACAGCCTCATCAACAGTTAAACCCTGTACTTTATGTACAGTACAAGCCCAAGCAAGTTTCAGTGGAAATTGCCGGCGCATACCACCCTTATTGGTTACTCTTTCCTCCTCTGGTCTAATACCAGTAGAGCCCATCTCAACCGCTTCAGAATATGCACAGCGTTTCCTAAACTCTGCACCGACGTCATTGTCATCAAACTTGACATACACTGTGTCAGGAAACCTTTTATTAGTACTCGGGTAAACAATATGTGTTACAGTACCACATACTCCATTTACCAGCCCGTCTGCTACGTCTACATTCCTAAGAAGCATAACACGGGCATCTATACCCAAAGCCAGTGATTCATCCAAACACGTATTCTCTGCTCGTGAATGATGCCCACTCATCAACTTCAACTTGCCTGTTCTCTTACAATTTACAAAGTCTTGAGCCTTTATCTCATCAAAATCCGAACAAGTCTTTGCAAGTTGGACAACATTATGCTCATTTACCTGTTTGTTAGTAGAAAATATGTGTAAAGCTGAGCTGACTTCACCAGTTTCACAACGTTTCAAAATCTCAATGTCACCAGCTAACATAGGGGTCCCTTTTGAACGAGTTCTAACTCTGTTCAACAACTGAGCAAACATATCATCTTGTTGCCTAATAACTGTTTTTAACTCTACAACTCTAAATATAGTAGACCACAAATCTATACCTACATTATTTTTATACAGTGGTTTCCCTCTAACAGGAGGCAACTGAAAAAAATCTCCAACCGCCACTACACTCACTTTACCAAATGGAGCAAAATCACGACATTGTTTCATCTGACGTAATCTTCCATGGATATAAGCCAACAGGTGATGACTCACCATGGAAATTTCATCAATGATCAAAATCTGCAAACTACTATATTTAGCGCGCAACGAGTTCACCTTTTCTTCACCTAGAGGTATGTACGGTAAGCGGACATCGATCCCAATGCTTAAGGCACTGTGAATGGTAGTAGCATGTAAATTGTGGGCAGCTATCCCAGTCGGAGCTGTTAACAAAACACAAATATCGTCTGGTTGACGACTCACTGTTGACAATAACCTTGTTGCTTCGTACTGAATAGCCTTTATTAAATGGCTTTTACCAGTACCTGCACCACCTGTAATGAACACATGTAATGGGTCTGGCTTCTCCCCCATTACCTTTGCTAAGCACCAATGCCTAATCTGATAAAAAATACACATCTGTGACTCATTCAGAGATCGTATTAAAGCCACACCATCATTTCGACACAAGACATTAGCTCTCTTTTCTAAATGGGCAACTCGCTCCTGAGTCACCGCTAAATCTGGAATGGGATCAGTATACTCATCCAATATCTGATTCTCATCTGCACGTAACTGTACACATTCTAAACGATCCAATTCTGCTTCTGGGCACAATTTGCACCAGGCATCTTCTACAATACCATCCGTATCAATGGTGTTTTGGATGTTATCCAACATATCTGCATCCATTTCAAAAGACTTTCTATTTACATCAACAACTGTCTTAACTGAATGCAGCCATCCATCGTCTAATTGTACATAGCCTCCTCTGTAAAACTCTTCAAATGTCACAAAACTTTCTGGTCTCAGCTGCTCATCAATCCGATAAGGTAAAAACAATTGCAGAATGCTCTGATGGAATAACTCTGGACTCTTGGTGTCTGAAAACCGTACATAACGAACAACGGCCGGTTGTGTTCGTGTTCTTTTCAAAATAAAGCCCAAATCATTGCTCAATGCAATCCTATTTCGGGACGTTTCACTCTTTGACAAAATGCGATACTCTGACGCAAATGTTGCTATACACATATCATTAAAAGTACTATCTTTTGGCCTACTCTTATACCTGTCAACCAAGCTAATCATCCACATCTCTTCTGTGCTGAGGTCCTTTGATGACGACTTCTGTTGTAAAACACTTAAAGGCAAACTCATTTTAACAACATTTTCTCCTACTGGCACAAATACAACTTTCCTAGTTATTATTAGGGCCCGAGCACAGACATCAAAGGTGTCTGGTGAGACCCTATTGAAATTGTAAGGATTATTAGGGCCCGAGCCAGACATCAAAGGTGTCTGGTGAGACCCTATTGAAATTGTAAGGATTATTATTAGGGCCCGAGCACAGACATCAAAGGTGTCTGGTGAGACCCTATTGAAATTGTAAGGATTATTAGGGCCCGAGCACAGACATCAAAGGTGTCTGGTGAGACCCTATTGAAATTGTAAGGATTATTATTATTATTATTATTATTATTATTATTATTATTATTCAGGCAAATGAAATGGCTTTTTGAGGGCTTTAACATGCTCAACTTCTTACCAAAATTTGCAGAAAGTTAGAAAGTGGTGAAAATTTACATATTCTGAAGGAATTTTCAATGGGCGTCGCAAAATGGCTCAACGGTGCCCCCCGAGACCCCCCGAGACCCCCAGAAGGTGTTCCCATTGACCTATCTTCACAAAAATCGATATACAGGTGTATCATGACCAGACAAACAAAAAAGTCTCTTGGTGCAATTGGAAAAACACAACAGGAAGCCTGCTATTTTGCATTTAGTGGCCATTTTGGCCATATTCCACATTTTTTCTTTGATACACTTGTACCAGGGTTTTCATCGGATCAACTTCAAATTGAGATGAGTGTCATCACAACAAGATGGAGATAAAAACTGACTGACAGATTTTTTTTAATCACACGGTGTGACCGTGGCATGGTGTCAAAGTTTGATTACACGCCATTAAAACACGATGTTCTGTAACGCGGACATACATGGACCATGAATCCTTTGATTTCAGTCTTCCTAGATCAAAGGAAACTTTATGTCTTGCAAAGGTTACGTCTCTCTCTCTCTCAGAACTGGTTATTTTTGTTTTTTCAGACAAAAAGCATGCAACGCTTCAAAATGGATGTGCTCGGGCCCACCCAGTGCTGCTTTGCAGCCCTAAAATTTTTATTGGGATCATTTTCTCAAATCAGAATTTATGTGAGCAACAATTGCTCTTATGTGCTTATATATATGGATACATTGTCTGGATCTAATGGTTTTTTGAAGCTGGTTTCAAACAGCTGAAGCTGGTGTTAGAGCAACAAGACCTAACTAAACATGAAATAGTGCCGCTTTATTGTCAGTTAGTTACATCATGATTCATTATTATTATTAGGGCCCGAGCACAGACATCAAAGGTGTCTGGTGAGACCCTATTGAAATTGTAAGGATTATTATTATTATTATTATTCAGGCAAATGAATTGGCTTTTTGAGGGCTTTAACATGCTCAACTTCTTACCAAAATTTGCAGAAAGTTAGAAAGTGGTGAAAATTTACGTATTCTGAAGGAATTTTCAATGGGCGTCGCAAAATGGCTCAACGGTGCCCCCCGAGACAGCCCGAGACCCCCGGAAGGTGTTCCCATTGACCTATCTTCACAAAAATCGATATACAGGTGTATCATGACCAGACAAACAAAAAAGTCTCTTGGTGCAATTGGAAAAACACAACAGGAAGCCTGCTATTTTGCATTTAGTGGCCATTTTGGCCATATTCCACATTTTTTCTTTGATACACTTGTACCAGGGTTTTCATCGGATCAACTTCAAATTGAGATGAGTGTCATCACAACAAGATGGAGATAAAAACTGACTGACAGATTTTTTTTTATTAGGGCCCGAGCACAGACATCAAAGGTGTCTGGTGAGACCCTATTGAAATTGTAATGATTATTATTATTATTCAGGCAAATGAATTGGCTTTTTGAGGGCTTTAACATGCTCAACTTCTTACCAAAATTTGCAGAAAGTTAGAAAGTGGTGAAAATTTACGTATTCTGAAGGAATTTTCAATGGGCGTCGCAAAATGGCTCAACGGTGCCCCCCGAGACCCCCGGAAGGTGTTCCCATTGACCTGTCTTCACAAAAATCGATATACAGGTCTATCATGACCAAACAAACAAAAAAGTCTCTGGGTGCAATTGTAAAAACAAAACAGGAAGCCTGATATTTTGTATTTAGTGGCCATTTTGGCCATATTCCACATTTTTTCTTTGATACACTTGTACCAGGGTTTTCATCGGATCAACTTCAAATTGAGATGAGTGTCATCACAACAAGATGGAGATAAAAACTGACTGACGGATTTTTTTTTAATCACACGGTGTGACCGTGGCGTGGTGTCAAAGTTTGATTAATCGCCATTAAAACACGATGTTCTGTAACGCGGACATACATGGACCATGAATCCTTTGATTTCAGTCTTCCTAGATCAAAGGAAACTTTATGTCTTGCAAAGGTCACGTCTCTTTCTCTCTCAGAACTGGTTATTTTTGTTTTTTCAGACAAAAAGCATGCAACGCTTCAAAATGGATGTGCTCGGGCCCACCCAGTGCTGCTTTGCAGCCCTAAAAATGTTAGTTAATATTAATGTTGTATTGTCTTCTTTTCTCCATCGCTTCTTATCTTCCTTCCTTGTTTCCTCCTTGTTCGCTTCCTTTCTTTTTATTAGGGCCCGAGCACAGACATCAAAGGTGTCTGGTGAGACCCTATTGAAATTGTAATGAATATTATTATTATTCAGGCAAATGAATTGGCTTTTTGAGGGCTTTAACATGCTCAACTTCTTACCAAAATTTGCAGAAAGTTAGAAAGTGGTGAAAATTTACGTATTCTGAAGGAATTTTCAATGGGCGTCGCAAAATGGCTCAACGGTGCCCCCCGAGACCCCCGGAAGGTGTTCCCATTGACCTGTCTTCACAAAAATCGATATACAGGTCTATCATGACCAAACAAACAAAAAAGTCTCTGGGTGCAATTGTAAAAACAAAACAGGAAGCCTGATATTTTGTATTTAGTGGCCATTTTGGCCATATTCCACATTTTTTCTTTGATACACTTGTACTTATTATTATTATTTTTTTTCTTCCCCAAGTTAAATTGGCTTTTTGAGGGCTTTCCCATCCTCAAAAAGTTTCTAAACTTTGCAGTAAGTTAGAAATGTGTGAAAATGGCCATATTCTGTAAGATTTGGAAATAGGCGTGGCAAAATAGCTCAATAGCGCCACCTACGGATAAGCCCCTCATTTAGCATTCACCGATCCTCACAAAAAAAAAACCCAGTTGTGTATCGTGACCAGACGCACAAAAAAGTCTCTCAGTGCGTTATGAAAAAAGCAACAGGAAGTCCGCCATTTTGGATTTAGTCGCCATTTTGGCGATATTCCACGTTTTTACTTTGATGTACTTGTCGTAGAGCTTTCATCGGATCAACTTAAAATTTAGACGAGTGTCATCACAACAATATGGACTACTAAAGTTATTAAAAAAATCATTTATTAATTGTTTTTTCAATTGGATTGCTGACTTGGCCAGGATGGAGTGAGACATGTTCTGTGGTAAAGCTTGCTTCATCTTTTGTCTGATTTAATGAAATTAATTATTATTATTATTATTATTCAGGCAAATGAATTGGCTTTTTGAGGGCTTTAACATGCTCAACTTCTTACCAAAATTTGCAGAAAGTTAGAAAGTGGTGAAAATTTACGTATTCTGAAGGAATTTTCAATGGGCGTCGCAAAATGGCTCAACGGTGCCCCCCGAGACCCCCCGAGACCCCCGGAAGGTGTTCCCATTGACCGATCTTCACAAAAATCGATATACAGGTGTATCATGACCAGACAAACAAAAAAGTCTCTGGGTGCAATTGTAAAAACAAAACAGGAAGCCTGATATTTTGTATTTAGTGGCCATTTTGGCCATATTCCACATTTTTTCTTTGATACACTTGTACTTATTATTATTATTTTTTTTCTTCCCCAAGTTAAATTGGCTTTTTGAGGGCTTTCCCATCCTCAAAAAGTTTCTAAACTTTGCAGTAAGTTAGAAATGTGTGAAAATGGCCATATTCTGTAAGATTTGGAAATAGGCGTGGCAAAATAGCTCAATAGCGCCACCTACGGATAAGCCCCTCATTTAGCATTCACCGATCCTCACAAAAAAAAAACCCAGTTGTGTATCGTGACCAGACGCACAAAAAAGTCTCTCAGTGCGTTATGAAAAAAGCAACAGGAAGTCCGCCATTTTGGATTTAGTCGCCATTTTGGCGATATTCCACGTTTTTACTTTGATGTACTTGTCGTAGAGCTTTCATCGGATCAACTTAAAATTTAGACGAGTGTCATCACAACAATATGGACTACTAAAGTTATTAAAAAAATCATTTATTAATTGTTTTTTCAATTGGATTGCTGACTTGGCCAGGATGGAGTGAGACATGTTCTGTGGTAAAGCTTGCTTCATCTTTTGTCTGATTTAATGAAATTAATTATTATTATTATTATTATTCAGGCAAATGAATTGGCTTTTTGAGGGCTTTAACATGCTCAACTTCTTACCAAAATTTGCAGAAAGTTAGAAAGTGGTGAAAATTTACGTATTCTGAAGGAATTTTCAATGGGCGTCGCAAAATGGCTCAACGGTGCCCCCCGAGACCCCCCGAGACCCCCGGAAGGTGTTCCCATTGACCGATCTTCACAAAAATCGATATACAGGTGTATCATGACCAGACAAACAAAAAAGTCTCTGGGTGCAATTGTAAAAACAAAACAGAAAGCCTGCTTTTTTGTATTTAGTGGCCATTTTGGCCATATTCCACATCTTTTCTTTGATACACTTGTAGCAGGGTTTTCATCGGATCAACTTCAAATTGAGATGAGTGTCATCACGACAAGATGGAGATAAAAACTGACTGACGGATTTTTTTTTAATTGTAAATTGTTTTTGGCAAGGCAACATAGTCTCATCAAAGTCTTTTTTTTTTGACTAAATCGATCTAAATATAACTGACAACTAAACATCTGGCCATTTTAATACATATTCAGCATTTCTTATAAAACATACTATATTTTGTATAATTTATTTATAATGTTGTTCTGCATATGACAAACAATTAATTCAGTCAAGACAACTATTAAAGATATTGTCTGATTTATATGAAATGTGCTGTATGAATGCTCATAAAAAACACTATACACATACGTATGTAATTTAATATGAAAAAAGGTTTTAAGTGTATTATGGTTACACATGGTTACATAAAGTCTAGCTTATATTAATGAAACAATACTGATGGCTGTGACATTTCAATTTAAGGATTTCAATTATGAAATTACATCATTGTTATAAATAAAGGTAATTGCATATCATAACTAAATTGCTACTGTTGAATAATTTCAACTATAAAGAAAATCCAAAGTGTGATTTCTTAAAATGTTAAGGATAGTAACTTGCAATTTTACTTTATGAATGTTCCCCTTATACCCACCGATTATCTGTCTTCTCTGCTATCCAATGAGGCAATAACATGACCTGTGTGCTACCTGTTTTCCCCACAGCTGCTGGATCACAGATGAATCCTTCTTCTACTCCTTGAATCTGGTGTATTTCACCCTCACATTCATCTTCAATTCTGGCATATTGATAACAGTGGCCTCAAGGATCTGTAAGATGCAGCCAAGGGTTAGCAGCACCTCGAAGCTTGGAACAAAGACTGGGGGAAATGCAGGGAGAGACACAGATACCTGCAAGAATGGCTTCACTGTGATGGGTCTCATTATTATTATTAGGGCCCGAGCACAGACATCAAAGGTGTCTGGTGAGACCCTATTGAAATTGTAAGGATTATTATTATTATTATTATTATTATTATTATTCAGGCAAATGAATTGGCTTTTTGAGGGCTTTAACATGCTCAACTTCTTACCAAAATTTGCAGAAAGTTAGAAAGTGGTGAAAATTTACGTATTCTGAAGGAATTTTTAATGGGCTTCGCAAAATGGCTCAACGGTGCCCCCTGAGACCCCCCGAGACCCCCGGAAGGTGTTCCCATTGACCTATCTTCACAAAAATCGATATACAGGTGTATCATGACCAAACAAACAAAAAAGTCTCTGGGTGCAATTGTAAAAACAAAACAGAAAGCCTGATATTTTGTATTTAGTGGCCATTTTGGCCATATTCCACATTTTTTCTTTGATACACTTGTACCAGGGTTTTCATCGGATCAACTTCAAATTGAGATGAGTGTCATCACAACAAGATGGAGATAAAAACTGACTGACGGATTTTTTTTTAATCACACGGTGTGACCGTGGCGTGGCGTCAAAATTTGATTACACGCCATTAAAACACGATGTTCTGTAGCGCGGACATACATGGACCATGAATCCTTTGATTTCAGTCTTCCTAGATCAAAGGAAACTTTATGTCTTGCAAAGGTCACGTCTCTTTCTCTCTCAGAACTGGTTCAGACAAAAAGCATGCAACGCTTCAAAATGGATGTGCTCGGGCCCACCCAGTGCTGCTTTGCAGCCCTAAAAATTTTAGTTATTATTATTATTATTATTCAGGCAAATGAATTGGCTTTTTGAGGGCTTTAATTATCATTTAGTTTTAATCTAACACAGCCACAGATTTTGCTTCTGTAACTTGGACTCTGGTTTCCTATGTCTTAAAAACCAGCATCTTTCTAGTTTAGATAGTGTTCTGTTGACTGGGTTTTACAGGACAGCCTCTTATAAGTGACACGACCTAGTTATAAACAGATAGGATTAAACCTGAAGGATGAAAGAAGCTACTTGAAATACTGAATCGCTGGATAATGCTGGAGGATCCTTGTTTACACCAAGAAAAATATCTGTGATTCTATTATATACAATACAAGAATGGGATGAGACCATCTAGAATTAAATACTTTACAAATGTGTTATCTGTGTTGTTAGTTAAACTCCTGTACATTAAAATTTATTTGAATCTCTATATATTAAATTCATGCAGCTTGATGATCACTAGATGATCGTCTACTTGCGCCGGTTGCTCAAATCAGCAAACACTACTTTCGTGACTTAATTCGTTGTGAATGTGTAGGTTTATGTGTCCAAACTAAAACGCTGCTCAGGAGTTTTCAAACTTCTCTGTTTTAGCGGCTCTGAAACGCCAGAGTCGTGTGGACGGCAGTCGGATCTGTGGCAGCGTCGATGTTAGTTAAGATGGATGTAGCCTGAGAGATCATCATTTTCCAAATGTCTCAGTTTCTGTCCATCTACAGAACAATGCAGACTTTCTTTCTCTGGAATTTTAGTGTGGAGGCAGTTAGCAACTAAAGTAAAATGTAGACTTTTGGATGTAGCCTCGGTGTTGTTTTCATCATATGTCGTCCTTCATAAATAATACAACATTTTTATGTCTTCTTCTTGGGGAACCGAGACACATTTCAAGACATTCTTTTGGTATTTTTCTCATGAACTACTGCACTTGGATTAAAACAATACCATACTTGTGTGTTGCATATTCAGCAATGCAGATCTATTTATTATTATTATTATTATTATTATTATTTATTATTATTATTATTAGGGCCCGAGCACAGACATCAAAGGTGTCTGGTGAGACCCTATTGAAATTGTAAGGATTATTATTATTATTATTATTATTATTATTATTATTATTCAGGCAAATGAATTGGCTTTTTGAGGGCTTTAACATGCTCAACTTCTTACCAAAATTTGCAGAAAGTTAGAAAGTGGTGAAAATGTACGTATTCTGAAGGAATTTTCAATGGGCGTCGCAAAATGGCTCAACGGTGCCCCCCGAGACAGCCCGAGACCCCCGGAAGGTGTTCCCATTGACCTATCTTCACAAAAATCGATATACAGGTGTATCATGACCAGACAAACAAAAAAGTCTCTGGGTGCAATTGGAAAAACACAACAGGAAGCCTGCTATATTGCATTTAGTGGCCATTTTGGCCATATTCCACATTTTTTCTTTGATACACTTGTACCAGGGTTTTCATCGGATCAACTTCAAATTGAGATGAGTGTCATCACGACAAGATGGAGATAAAAACTGACTGACGGATTTTTTTTTAATCACACAGTGTGACCGTGGCGTGGCGTCAAAGTTTTATTACACGCCATTAAAACATGATGTTCTGTAACGCGGACATACATGGACCATGAATCCTTTGATTTCAGTCTTCCTAGATCAAAGGAAACTTTATGTCTTGCAAAGGTTACGTCTCTCTCTCTCTCAGAACTGGTTATTTTTGTTTTTTCAGACAAAAAGCATGCAACGCTTCAAAATGGATGTGCTCGGGCCCACCCAGTGCTGCTTTGCAGCCCTAAAAATGTTATATTTTCATATATTTTAGCATATTTATTTCTTATTTCTATTTATTATTATTATTATTATTATTATTATTATTATTATTATTATTATTATTATTATTCAGGCAAATGAATTGGCTTTTTGAGGGCTTTAACATGCTCAACTTCTTACCAAAATTTGCAGAAAGTTAGAAAGTGGTGAAACGTATTCTGAAGGAATTTTCAATTATTATTATTATTATTATTATTATTATTATTCCTTTGAGATCCATATTCTCTGAGAAATAGATGAAAATGTAAAACAAAATTTTAATACAGTGAAAATTAAATCATTGATTCATACCCCAGATCCGGATCTGCACAATGATTGAAGTGTTGAAAATTTACGTATTCTGGAGGAATTTTCAATGGGCGTCGCAAAATGGCTCAACGGTGCCCCCCGAGACCCCGGGAATGTGCTCACATTGACCGATCTTCACAAAAATCGATACCCAGGTGTATCATGATCAGACAAACAAAAAAGTCTCAGGTGCAATTGAAAAAACGCCACCCAGCCCTAAAAATGTTATATTTAGGGCCCGAGCACAGACATCAAAGGTGTCTGGTGAGACCCTATTGAAATTGTAAGGATTATTATTATTATTCAGGCAAATGAATTGGCTTTTTGAGGGCTTTAACATGCTCAACTTCTTACCAAAATTTGCAGAAAGTTAGAAAGTGGTGAAAATTTACGTATTCTGAAGGAATTTTCAATGGGCGTCGCAAAATGGCTCAACGGTGCCCCCCGAGACAGCCCGAGACCCCCGGAAGGTGTTCCCATTGACCTATCTTCACAAAAATCGATATACAGGTGTATCATGACCAGACAAACAAAAAAGTCTCTTGGTGCAATTGGAAAAACACAACAGGAAGCCTGCTATTTTGCATTTAGTGGCCATTTTGGCCATATTACACATTTTTTCTTTGATACACTTGTACCAGGGTTTTCATCGGATCAACTTCAAATTGAGATGAGTGTCATCACAACAAGATGGAGATAAAAACTGACTGACAGATTTTTTTTTAATCACACGGTGTGACCGTGGCGTGGTGTCAAAGTTTGATTACATGCCATTAAAACACGATGTTCTGTAACGCGGACAAACATGGACCATGAATCCTTTGATTTCAGTCTTCCTAGATCAAAGGAAACTTTATGTCTTGCAAAGGTTACGTCTCTCTCTCTCTCAGAACTGGTTATTTTTGTTTTTTTCAGACAAAAAGCATGCAACGCTTCAAAATGGATGTGCTCGGGCCCACCCAGTGCTGCTTTGCAGCCCTAAAAATTTTATTTATTATTATTATTATTCAGGCAAATGAATTGGCTTTTTGAGGGCTTTAACATGCTCAACTTCTTACCAAAATTTGCAGAAAGTTAGAAAGTGGTGAAAATTTACGTATTCTGAAGGAATTTTCAATGGGCGTCGCAAAATGGCTCAACGGTGCCCCCCGAGACAGCCCGAGACCCCCGGAAGGTGTTCCCATTGACCTATCTTCACAAAAATCGATATACAGGTGTATCATGACCAGACAAACAAAAAAGTCTCTTGGTGCAATTGGAAAAACACAACAGGAAGCCTGCTATTTTGCATTTAGTGGCCATTTTGGCCATATTCCACATTTTTTCTTTGATACACTTGTACCAGGGTTTTCATCGGATCAACTTCAAATTGAGATGAGTGTCATCACAACAAGATGGAGATAAAAACTGACTGACAGATTTTTTTTTAATCACACGGTGTGACCGTGGCGTGGTGTCAAAGTTTGATTACACGCCATTAAAACACGATGTTCTGTAACGCGGACAAACATGGACCATGAATCCTTTGATTTCAGTCTTCCTAGATCAAAGGAAACTTTATGTCTTGCAAAGGTTACGTCTCTCTCTCTCTCAGAACTGGTTATTTTTGTTTTTTTCATTATTATTATTATTAGGGCCCGAGCACAGACATCAAAGGTGTCTGGTTATTAGGGCCCGAGCACAGACATCAAAGGTGTCTGGTGAGACCCTATTGAAATTGTAATGATTATTATTATTATTATTATTCAGGCAAATGAATTGGCTTTTTGAGGGCTTTAACATGCTCAACTTCTTACCAAAATTTGCAGAAAGTTAGAAAGTGGTGAAAATGTACGTATTCTGAAGGAATTTTCAATGGGCGTGGCAAAATGGCTCAACGGTGCCCCCCGAGACCCCTGGAACGTGTTCCCATTGACCTATCTTCACAAAAATCGATATACAGGTGTATCATGACCAGACAAACAAAAAAGTCTCTTGGTGCAATTGGAAAAACACAACAGGAAGCCTGCTATTTTGCATTTAGTGGCCATTTTGGCCATATTCCACATTTTTTCTTTGATACACTTATACCAGGGTTTTCATCGGATCAACTTCAAATTGAGATGAGTGTCATCACAACAAGATGGAGATAAAAACTGACTGACAGATTTTTTTTTAATCACACGGTGTGACCGTGGCGTGGTGTCAAAGTTTGATTACACGCCATTAAAACACGATGTTCTGTAACGCGGACAAACATGGACCATGAATCCTTTGATTTCAGTCTTCCTAGATCAAAGGAAACTTTATGTCTTGCAAAGGTTACGTCTCTCTCTCTCTCAGAACTGGTTATTTTTGTTTTTTCAGACAAAAAGCATGCAACGCTTCAAAATGGATGTGCTCGGGCCCACCCAGTGCTGCCTTGCAGCCCTAAAAATTTTATTTTCATTATTATTATTATTATTATTATTATTATTATTATTTATTATTATTTATTATTATTATTATTATTATTATTATTCAGGCAAATGAATTGGCTTTTTGAGGGCTTTAACATGCTCATTATTATTATTATTATTCAGGCAAATGAATTGGCTTTTTGAGGGCTTTAACATGCTCAACTTCTTACCAAAATTTGCAGAAAGTTAGAAAGTGGTGAAAATTTACGTATTCTGAAGTAATTTTCATTTCATTTATTATTATTATTATTATTATTATTATTCAGGCAAATGAATTGGCTTTTTGAGGGCTTTAACATGCTCAACTTCTTACCAAAATTTGCAGAAAGTTAGAAAGTGGTGAAAATTTACGTATTCTGAAGGAATTTTCAATAGGCGTCGCAAAATGGCTCAACGGTGCCCCCCGAGACAGCCCGAGACCCCCGGAAGGTGTTCCCATTGACCTATCTTCACAAAAATCGATATACAGGTGTATCATGACCAGACAAACAAAAAAGTCTCTGGGTGCAATTGGAAAAACACAACAGGAAGCCTGCTATATTGCATTTAGTGGCCATTTTGGCCATATTCCACATTTTTTCTTTGATACACTTGTACCAGGGTTTTCATCGGATCAACTTCAAATAGAGATGAGTGTCATCACGACAAGATGGAGATAAAAACTGACTGACGGATTTTTTATTAATCACACAGTGTGACCGTGGCGTGGCGTCAAAGTTTGATTACACGCCATTAAAACATGATGTTCTGTAACGCGGACATACATGGACCATGAATCCTTTGATTTCAGTCTTCCTAGATCAAAGGAAACTTTATGTCTTGCAATGGTTACGTCTCTCTCTCTCTCAGAACTGGTTATTTTTGTTTTTTTCAGACAAAAAGCATGCAACGCTTCAAAATGGATGTGCTCGGGCCCACCCAGTGCTGCTTTGCAGCCCTAAAAATGTTATATTTTCATATTTTAGCATATTTATTTTTATTATTATTATTATTATTATTCAGGCAAATGAATTGGCTTTTTGAGGGCTTTAACATGCTCAACTTCTT
The DNA here is from genome assembly GCF_963576545.1 of Limanda limanda. NCBI lineage: Eukaryota > Metazoa > Chordata > Actinopteri > Pleuronectiformes > Pleuronectidae > Limanda > Limanda limanda. Next base: position 3,718,060 of record NC_083638.1, on the reverse strand, counting down.
ACCAAAATTTGCAGAAAGTTAGAAAGTGGTGAAAATTTACGTATTCTGAAGGAATTTTCAATGGGCGTCGCAAAATGACTCAACGGTGCCCCCCGAGACAGCCCGAGACCCCCGGAAGGTGTTCCCATTGACCTATCTTCACAAAAATCGATATACAGGTGTATCATGACCAGACAAACAAAAAAGTCTCTTGGTGCAATTGGAAAAACACAACAGGAAGCCTGCTATTTTGCATTTAGTGGCCATTTTGGCCATATTCCACATTTTTTCTTTGATACACTTGTACCAGGGTTTTCATCGGATCAACTTAAAATTGAGATGAGTGTCATCACAACAAGATGGAGATAAAAACTGACTGACAAATTTTTTTTTAATCACACGGTGTGACCGTGGCGTGGTGTCAAAGTTTGATTACACGCCATTAAAACACGATGTTCTGTAACGCGGACAAACATGGACCATGAATCCTTTGATTTCAGTCTTCCTAGATCAAAGTAAACTTTATGTCTTGCAAAGGTTACGTCTCTCTCTCTCTCAGAACTGGTTATTTTTGTTTTTTTCAGACAAAAAGCATGCAACGCTTCAAAATGGATGTGCTCGGGCCCACCCAGTGCTACTTTGCAGCCCTAAAAATTTTATTATTATTATTATTATTATTATTATTCAGGCAAGTGAATTGGCTTTTTGAGGGCTTTAATTAGTCTTGAATTGCTGAGGAGTGAGATACATCGAATAATGCAGCTAATTATTATTTTGATATAAAAGTTTATACTGGGATCTTTGTGAATTTTCAATTTAGGAGAAATGTGTAAACTGTGTCATAAGTATTGGCCTGACTGATCTTGGCAACAAGCTCTGAACCCCTGGTTCAGTGTGTGCCTGAATGGATACATCTCAGATCAACACATGTCAAATCACCAAATGGTCACATGAGGGAAATGTGATTCTTTGATTGAATCTTTATTAAAAAAAAATTAATCCAAAGGATGTGTTGCTTTGATGATTTAGAAATTTGTAAAAAATATTTATGGCCTCAGATTTACTGTTTTCTAAATGCTCAGCATGATCCTTTTGAAATATGTTCACATTTTTGGAAATGTAGGAGAAAATTACACAGAAGTCAATTAATTCTTCTTATTATTCTAGCTCTATTGCCACAGCATGATTTATCTGATGTCCTCACACGCTTTACATTATTTTTTGAATGTAGACTCAAGACAATCTTTCTTTAAATGACGTAGACGCAAATACAGCCATGGGGTCTAATTTAAAGATAAATAATTGCAAGTCAGTCAACGCACAATTCTTATCTTCCTCGAATTGTTCAGCCCTGATTATTACTGTACAATACATCAAAAACCACCACTTGTTTTTGATTCACTGTAATGAAACATTCACATTCTTACAGGAGAGATGAATATCTTTTAAGAATATTATATAAAAAGAAGTAACTGCACTGCAGGGTAAAAAAAACACTCACACGCAACATATATCATTTGATTCCCAACAGACTAAATACATTAAACAATAATCCTCTTATCACATGAACACGGGAGCATCATTGAATTATTATTTAAACGTTTTTCTGTAGTTCAGTATTTTTATCAAGATTTTCAATTCACTGATGACAATGAGAGAAGAACCTGCGTCACCGAGATTAAAGATTTAGTCGCAAACACGAGAGTAAAAGTCTCAACAAGCTCTTGCTGCTTCTTTCCTTCCAAAAAAGAGCAATAAGCATCATGTTTCAGGGACAACTGTTCCATATAGTCATACTCTGACTACTGGTTATACAGATCAGTGGTTTAATATCTAATCAATCTGAATGAATTATGAGCTCCTGTCAGCTCTATTCGAAATACAGGCTTGACCAATACATTTTTAATTATTATTATTATTATTATTATTATTAGGGCCCGAGCACAGACATCAAAGGTGTCTGGTGAGACCCTATTGAAATTGTAAGGATTATTATTATTATTAGGGCCCGAGCACAGACATCAAAGGTGTCTGGTGAGACCCTATTGAAATTGTAATGATTATTATTATTATTCAGGCAAATGAATTGGCTTTTTGAGGGCTTTAACATGCTCAACTTCTTACCAAAATTTGCAGAAAGTTAGAAAGTGGTGAAAATTTACGTATTCTGAAGGAATTTTCAATGGGCGTCGCAAAATGGCTCAACGGTGCCCCCCGAGACAGCCCGAGACCCCCGGAAGGTGTTCCCATTGACCTATCTTCACAAAAATCGATATACAGGTGTATCATGACCAGACAAACAAAAAAGTCTCTTGGTGCAATTGGAAAAACACAACAGGAAGCCTGCTATATTGCATTTAGTGGCCATTTTGGCCATATTCCACATTTTTTCTTTGATACACTTGTACCAGGGTTTTCATCGGATCAACTTCAAATTGAGATGAGTGTCATCACAACAAGATGGAGATAAAAACTGACTGACGGATTTTTTTTTAATCACACGGTGTGACCGTGGCGTGGCGTCAAAGTTTGATTACACGCCATTAAAACACGATGTTCTGTAACGCGGACATACATGGACCATGAATCCTTTGATTTCAGTCTTCCTAGATCAAAGGAAACTTTATGTTTTGCAAAGGTTACGTCTCTCTCTCTCAGAACTGGTTATTTTTGTTTTTTCAGACAAAAAGCATGCAACGCTTCAAAATGGATGTGCTCGGGCCCACCCAGTGCTGCTTTGCAGCCCTAAAAATTTTATTTATTATTATTATTATTATTATTCATTATTATTATTATTATTATTCAGGCAAATGAATTGGCTTTTTGAGGGCTTTAACATGCTCAACTTCTTACCAAAATTTGCAGAAAGTTAGAAAGTGGTGAAAATTTACGTATTCTGAAGGAATTTTCAATGGGCGTCGCAAAATGGCTCAACGGTGCCCCCCGAGACAGCCCGAGACCCCCGGAAGGTGTTCCCATTGACCTATCTTCACAAAAATCGATATACAGGTGTATCATGACCAGACAAACAAAAAAGTCTCTTGGTGCAATTGGAAAAACACAACAGGAAGCCTGCTATTTTGCATTTAGTGGCCATTTTGGCCATATTCCACATTTTTTCTTTGATACACTTGTACTTATTATTATTATTATTATTATTATTATTATTATTATTATTATTATTATTATTATTATTCAGGCAAATGAATTGGCTTTTTGAGGGCTTTAACATGCTCAACTTCTTACCAAAATTAGCAGAAAGTTAGAAAGTGGTGAAAATTTACGTATTCTGAAGGAATTTTCAATGGGCGTCGCAAAATGGCTCAACGGTGCCCCCTGAGACCCCCCGAGACCCCCGGAAGGTGTTCCCATTGACCTATCTTCACAAAAATCGATATACAGGTGTATCATGACCAAACAAACAAAAAAGTCTCTGGGTGCAATTGTAAAAACAAAACAGGAAGCCTGATATTTTGTATTTAGTGGCCATTTTGGCCATATTCCACATTTTTTCTTTGATACACTTGTACCAGGGTTTTCATCGGATCAACTTCAAATTGAGATGAGTGTCATCACAACAAGATGGAGATAAGAACTGACTGACGGATTTTTTTTAATCACACGGTGTGACCATGGCGTGGCGTCAAAATTTGATTACACGCCATTAAAACACGATGTTCTGTAACGCGGACATACATGGACCATGAATCCTTTGATTTCAGTCTTCTTAGATCAAAGGAAACTTTATGTCTTGCAAAGGTCACGTCTCTTTCTCTCTCAGAACTGGTTATTTTTGTTTTTTCAGACAAAAAGCATGCAACGCTTCAAAATGGATGTGCTCGGGCCCACCCAGTGCTGCTTTGCAGCCCTAAAAATTTTAGTTAATATTTATTATTATTATTCAGGCAAATGAATTGGCTTTTTGAGGGCTTTAACATGCTCAACTTCTTACCAAAATTTGCAGAAAGTTAGAAAGTGGTGAAAATTTACGTATTCTGAAGGAATTTTCATTATTATTATTATTATTATTCAGGCAAATGAATTGGCTTTTTGAGGGCTTTAACATGCTCAACTTCTTACCAAAATTTGCAGAAAGTTAGAAAGTGGTGAAAATTTACGTATTCTGAAGGAATTTTCAATGGGCGTCGCAAAATGGCTCAACGGTGCCCCCCGAGACAGCCCGAGACCCCCGGAAGGTGTTCCCATTGACCTATCTTCACAAAAATCGATATACAGGTGTATCATGACCAGACAAACAAAAAAGTCTCTGGGTGCAATTGGAAAAACACAACAGGAAGCCTGCTATATTGCATTTAGTGGCCATTTTGGCCATATTCCACATTTTTTCTTTGATACACTTGTACCAGGGTTTTCATCGGATCAACGTCAAATTGAGATGAGTGTCATCACGACAAGATGGAGATAAAAACTGACTGACGGATTTTTTTTTAATCACACAGTGTGACCGTGGCGTGGCGTCAAAGTTTGATTACACGCCATTAAAACATGATGTTCTGTAACGCGGACATACATGGACCTTGAATCCTTTAATTTCAGTCTTCCTAGATCAAAGGAAACTTTATGTCTTGCAAAGGTTACCTCTCTCTCTCTCTCAGAACTGGTTATTTTTGTTTTTTCAGACAAAAAGCATGCAACGCTTCAAAATGGATGTGCTCGGGCCCACCCAGTGCTGCTTTGCAGCCCTAAAAATGTTATATTTTCATATATTTTAGCATATTTATTTATTATTTTTATTATTATTTTCAGGCAAAACGCATGCAACGCTTCATTTGCGATTCACAATAATCACATTCACTTCGTATTTTCTTATTATTAGGGCCCGAGCACCGAATGGTGAGAGGCCCTATTGAAATTGTAAGGATTATTATTTGTTTTGAATTTACAAGTATCCACCATCGCAACAACTGGGTACCCATCATCCATATTTTTAGGGCCCGAGCACAGACATCAAAGGTGTCTGGTGAGACCCTATTGAAATTGTAAGGATTATTATTATTATTATTATTATTATTATTATTATTATTATTATTCAGGCAAATGAAATGGCTTTTTGAGGGCTTTAACATGCTCAACTTCTTACCAAAATTTGCAGAAAGTTAGAAAGCGGTGAAAATTTACATATTCTGAAGGAATTTTCAATGGGCGTCGCAAAATGGCTCAACGGTGCCCCCCGAGACCCCCCGAGACCCCCAGAAGGTGTTCCCATTGACCTATCTTCACAAAAATCGATATACAGGTGTATCATGACCAGACAAACAAAAAAGTCTCTTGGTGCAATTGGAAAAACACAACAGGAAGCCTGCTATTTTGCATTTAGTGGCCATTTTGGCCATATTCCACATTTTTTCTTTGATACACTTGCACCAGGGTTTTCATCGGATCAACTTCAAATTGAGATGAGTGTCATCACAACAAGATGGAGATAAAAACTGACTGACAGATTTTTTTTTAATTATTATTATTATTATTATCATTATTATTCAGGCAAATGAAATGGCTTTTTGAGGGCTTTAACATGCTCAACTTCTTACCAAAATTTGCAGAAAGTTAGAAAGTGGTGAAAATTTACATATTCTGAAGGAATTTTCAATGGGCGTCGCAAAATGGCTCAACGGTGCCCCCCGAGACCCCCTGAGACCCCCAGAAGGTGTTCCCATTGACCTATCTTCACAAAAATCGATATACAGGTGTATCATGACCAGACAAACAAAAAAGTCTCTTGGTGCAATTGGAAAAACACAACAGGAAGCCTGCTATTTTGCATTTAGTGGCCATTTTGGCCATATTCCACATTTTTTCTTTGATACACTTGTACCAGGGTTTTCATCGGATCAACTTCAAATTGAGATGAGTGTCATCACAACAAGATGGAGATAAAAACTGACTGACAGATTTTATTTTAATCACACGGTGTGACCGTGGCGTGGTGTCAAAGTTTGATTACACGCCATTAAAACACGATGTTCTGTAACGCGGACATACATGGACCATGAATCCTTTGATTTCAGTCTTCCTAGATCAAAGGAAACTTTATGTCTTGCAAAGGTTACGTCTCTCTCTCTCTCAGAACTGGTTATTTTTGTTTTTTCAGACAAAAAGCATGCAACGCTTCAAAATGGATGTGCTCGGGCCCACCCAGTGCTGCTTTGCAGCCCTAAAATTTTTATTTCTTTTTTTTTCTTATAAATCCCATCAGTGTAGTTGTATATTAACTTTTAAAAGCTTATTCTACTGCTCTTTTTTTACCTTCTACATAACAAACCCTCAACAATACCAGTCAGTGTAAAAACAAACAGAAACCCTCTGGTTAAAAGACAGACCTACTGTAGTAAAACTTCTGAGAGTTGCAGTGAATGGCAGCTCAGCTGAATGTTGGCGGGAACAGTTCACCTGACACCAGTGGAGCAGCCATCTGTCTGTGCTTGTTATCTCAGAGTGTGGGTGTTTGCCCTTTTTATGTGTATATAGTTGTAGTAGTAAATCCAGTCTGTCCAGTTCTTCGAATCAGTTACTGCCTCCATCCAGGTTTTACTATCTAATCTACCAACAGACACACTGGCATCCACTCAGTTTAACCAGGCCTGATCATTTTAAACCATGAAGGACAACATATGGCTTGTATTGTTATGGACATACAGTAGTGCTTTCCCAGTGGGAGTGTGAAGATTCTCTACCAGGGGCGGTTCATATCTTTGTATCACGGTTTCTATCTCAGTTTCAGAATCGTCACACACTTTTTCCACAAACTTTCGGGGCCTGTGCTTGACCTAATGCTGTTATTACATAATGTGAAGTAAAAATAGATTCAGCCGACACAATATCTTGTCACGGTTAATACAGTAATTTCAAAAGCATTTCAAGGATCCATTGGTGCCACATTATTCAGCAGTTTTCAAGAATCGCTATATTGTTAATTCATTGTTGAGCTGTTATTGAGCTGAAATAGTTTACTGTACTTGTGTAGTTGATCCACATGTTATCAGTTTCATCCCCACACATGTGAGACAAACTCTTTTGCATCTGTCTCAATTTGCTTACACTCACACTTGCTGTTTTGTGTGCGTTCATATACTGACAAGTATGACAACAAGCTGTGTACTATTGGTTTCTGCATGGTGCATTCAAAATGATACAAAAGCATCAACTTCAAACGGCTTAATTTACTCTACGTTTGTCAGCAGACATGATGTACACTGTTGTATTCATACATTATTAGCATACTGAGTTCATAGTGCACTGACTGCTTTACACAGATGGTAGCACATGTTCAGTCAAAGTCTTTTGGAGTGAGTGTGGTCCTCTATACCTCAAAATACACTGACCCCGACGTGATTTGAACACGCAACCTTCTGATCTGGAGTCAGACGCGCTACCGTTGCGCCACGAGGTCTCACACTTCAGCTGGTCCTCTGACCTACATCATCATGGCAGAGCAGAACTATTCCACCCGTTTGTCTTACAGTCTTTCCCTGAGATTAAAATAAAACGTAGTATTCTAGATTTGCTCAGTTCAGGCCCTGTTCCGTGCAAACTATCATATCCTGTGAATGTCTGCCTGTGCAGCCGTAGTTTAGCAGCACAAACAGTTGTTATCACAGCTTTTAGGAAAACACCTCGCCATTGTGAAGTTACTTCCCTGCCACCAGAGAGATATAGTGAGGTAGATTACAGTTTAGATTATATCTGCAACATTAGTCACAACAGCCATCGGCCAAGATAATATCACAATTGAGATGAGTAAACTTTCAGATCAAACCATTTCAGCAAGTCTGATCACAATTTAAATTGTAGGGGAAACCAAAATAATGATCTCAACTCAATGTCAAACTATGGTTTCAACAAGTAAAACTCTTCTACCCAAAACAAAGCAAAAGACGTGTTTACAGTGTCATGGACACAAATCATCATCATGGCAGAGCAGAACTCTTCCACCCGTTTGTCTTCCAGTCTTTCCCTGAGATTAAAATAACATGTAGTATTCCAGATTTGCTACGTTCAGGCCCTGTTCCGTGCAAACTATCATATCCTGTGAATGTCTGCCTGTGCAGCTGTAGTTTAGCAGCACACACAGTTGTTATCACAGCTATTAGGAAAACACCTCGCCATTGTGAAGTTACTTCCCTGGCACGAGAGAGATATTGTGAGGTAGATTACAGTTTAGATTATTTCTGCAACATTAGTCACAACAGCCATCGGCCAAGATAATATCACAATTGAGATGAGTAAACTTTCAGATCAAACCATTTCATCAAGTCTGATCACAATTTAAATTGTAGGGGAAACCAAAATAATGATCTATGTCAAACGGCAGTTTGAACAAGTAAAACTCTTCTACCCAAAACAAAGTAAAAGACATGTTTACAGTGTCATGGAAGGATCAGTGCTGCTGTCTGAACAGGATTGACTAACCACTCACCTTTAGGCCATGATGAGGTATTTCATAATTATTATTATTATTATTATTATTCAGGCAAATGAATTGGCTTTTTGAGGGCTTTAACATGCTCAACTTCTTACCAAAATTTGCAGAAAGTTAGAAAGTGGTGAAAATTTACGTATTCTGAAGGAATTTTCAATGGGCGTCGCAAAATGGCTCAACGGTGCCCCCCGAGACAGCCCGAGACCCCCGGAAGGTGTTCCCATTGACCTATCTTCACAAAAATCGATATACAGGTGTATCATGACCAGACAAACAAAAAAGTCTCTTGTTATTATTATTATTCAGGCAAATGAATTGGCTTTTTGAGGGCTTTAACATGCTCAACTTCTTACCAAAATTTGCAGAAAGTTAGAAAGTGGTGAAAATTTACGTATTCTGAAGGAATTTTCAATGGGCGTCGCAAAATGGCTCAACGGTGCCCCCGGAGACCCCCCGAGACCCCCGGAAGGTGTTCCCATTGACCTATCTTCACAAAAATCGATATACAGGTGTATCATGACCAAACAAACAAAAAAGTCTCTGGGTGCAATTGTAAAAACAAAACAGGAAGCCTGATATTTTGTATTTAGTGGCCATTTTGGCCATATTCCACATTTTTTCTTTGATACACTTGTAGCAGGGTTTTCATCGGATCAACTTCAAATTGAGATGAGTGTCATCACAACAAGATGGAGATAAAAACTGACTGACGGATTTTTTTTTAATCACACGGTGTGACCGTGGCGTGGCATCAAAATTTGATTACACGCCATTAAAACACGATGTTCTGTAACGCGGACATACATGGACCATGAATCCTTTGATTTCAGTCTTCCTAGATCAAAGGAAACTTTATGTCTTGCAAAGGTCACGTCTCTTTCTCTCTCAGAACTGGTTATTTTTGTTTTTTCAGACAAAAAGCATGCAACGCTTCAAAATGGATGTGCTCGGGCCCACCCAGTGCTGCTTTGCAGCCCTAAAAATTTTAGTTTTTTTCTTTCTTATTATTATTATTATTATTCAGGCAAATTAATTGGCTTTTTGAGGGCTTTAACATGCTCAACTTCTTACCAAAATTTGCAGAAAGTTAGAAAGTGGTGAAAATTTACATATTCTGAAGGAATTTTCAATGGGCGTCGCAAAATGGCTCAACGGTGCCCCCCGAGACAGCCCGAGACCCCCGGAAGGTGTTCCCATTGACCGATCTTCACAAAAATCAATACACAGGTGTATTTTCTTATTATTATTAGGGCCCGAGCACAGACATCAAAGGTGTCTGGTGAGACCCTATTGAAATTGTAAGGATTATTAGGGCCCGAGCACAGACATCAAAGGTGTCTGGTGAGACCCTATTGAAATTGTAAGGATTATTATTAGGGCCCGAGCACAGACATCAAAGGTGTCTGGTGAGACCCTATTGAAATTGTAAGGATTATTATTTCTTTCTTATTATTATTATTATTCAGGCAAATGAATTGGCTTTTTGAGGGCTTTAACATGCTCAACTTCTTACCAAAATTTGCAGAAAGTTAGAAAGTGGTGAAAATTTACGTATTCTGAAGGAATTTTCAATGGGCGTCGCAAAATGGCTCAACGGTGCCCCCCGAGACAGCCCGAGACCCCCGGAAGGTGTTCCCATTGACCGATCTTCACAAAAATCAATACACAGGTGTATCATGACCAGACAAACAAAAAAGTCTCTAGATACAATTGGAAAAACAAAACAGGAAGCCTGCTATTTTGTATTTAGTTGCCATTTTGGCCATATTCCACATTTTTTCTTTGATACACTTGTACCAGGGTTTTCATCGAATCAACTTCAAATTGAGATGAGTGTCATCACAACAAGATGGAGATAAAAACTGACTGACGGATTTTTTTTTAATCACACGGTGTGACCGTGGCGTGGCGTCAAAGTTTGATTACACGCCATTAAAACACAATTTTCCATGGACCATGAATCCTTTGATTTCAGTCTTCCTAGATCAAAGGAAACTTTATGTCTTGCACAACTATCAATCAATTTACATAAAATGTTCGTTATTAATTTTTTTTAGCAAATTGGCTTTTTGAGGGCTTTAACATGCAAAATGGAGATATAAACTTTCAATAATCACATTCAATTCGTATGGTTTTTTTCTGCGATACCTGAAATAATAGCTCGACAACTTCACACATAAGTATTAAAAAGACAGCATCACTCATTAAGTCAATCAATCAAAGTTTATTTGCATTGCTCAAATTCACAAATGTGATTTCTCTCTGTGGGGTTTACAAATATTTCTTAAAGGAAAAAAATATCCACATAAAACACCACTCACGACACAAATTTGTCTGTAAAACTTTCTGACACTTATAGTCTACTATAAAATTAGACATAGTGATAGTGATGTGTCAGTTGAAACTCTCCATCTCAGCTTCCGCACCAGATGAATCCTTCAATGTCCTCAGCTCCACTGCTTGACAATTCCCAGGGCACTCCCTTGCCCAATGCCCAATTTTGTCACATTTGTAACAGGCGTCAGTTCTTCCCCGTCCCCTTCCTCTCCATCTGTGACCATTCCCTTGGTTTTGATGCGCTGCCAGCTGTGCCATTTGCAGTTTATCTGTCAACTGCGCACTCCTTCTCTTCTTTTTGTTGCTTAAGAGTTTTTCCGCACGGATAGCATGTCATTTTGCACCATCTCACTAATCTCCATCTTCCTTAGCAGTCTCTGCAGTTCAGTGCTGGTAGGTTCAAAAATGCTTCAAATTCCCCTGTTTTCTGCACTCCCCCACTCAACACTTGTATGTTAAATGAAGTGGTAGATTCTTCCTTATCAGTGAATGTCAATGGTCTTTGCTCGAGGTTGCATTTAGGGCCATGAATTGTTCTTTTTACATTTTGCTGTGGAATATGGAATATGGGCTGCCACATATGGAGTGGTGTAAGCTGGAAGCATGTCCACATCCTCCGCTGCAACAAGGTCGGAGTCTGGATAGAGGTTAGGGACGTCTGGAGCTGCTGCCTGCGCCCTCTGCAGTGGTAGCAGCTGAGTGTCCAGCTGGTCATCAGGCTGCACCACTGCTGGCTGTGGTTGTTCTCTTGGTGGAGCTGAGTCCAAATCAGGATGAAGTCGGAGACACTGACACTCGGAGATTATTATTAAGTCCCTGATATTCACTTCAGTTACACAACATTCATTTAAACCTATTTTCTCAAATAGGTTGTCTCAGCAGTTGTCAACCCGACTTTCAGGTTGTTTATTTCTCCTTTTGCTGTTAGCCTCAATGCAAACACCTACAGCTGTTCTAAACCAATGTCCCTGTTTATCGACCTAGATGTAAAAGAACATTCAATCCCCTCATGGTCACTAAAATATGTCGGCGAAACTAGAGTTTCTATGTCATAACAGGTTGTTTTTATATAGATATGGTCAATAAATGTACCCTTCTCAGTTGTTGCTTGGGTGACATGTTGGATATATCCTTTGTCTGCCATAAATTTAGAAGTATTAGAAGATTTGAAAATATTATCATTGAAATCTCCTATTACAGCAACTGTGGTACTTATCGGAATTAACCAATCAATTAACCTGGTAAGATTGTCTTTGAATTGTGACATAGGATATGATGGCGGCCGATAAATGACTGCTATAAGTATCCTGGTTTTGTGTAGTTGTACACCAAACATTCCAAACTCAGATGTGGTACTTTGATGACCTCATATGGTAAACTATCTAAACTATAAATGCCAACTCCACCATGTTGTTGTTCTTGTATGTTTGCCAATGTGTGGTTATTGCTACTATAAGACGCACTACGTGGCTGGTTTTGAAAGCTATAACCTTGAATACTTACAGATTCACTTGAGAACGCTTCTGGCAGCCATGTTTCTGTAACAGCAATACAGTTAAACTGCAAATGCTTTGTACATGACACCAAATCTGTAATATGTCGGCTTAAATTTTGTACATTCATCAAAAACAATGTGAAACTATGTGTGTTTGCATTTGTAAAGCTTGGCCTTGAAATAGTTTCGACCAAGAAGGGAGGCATGTTTTTAATTGCTTCTTTGATGTCATCCTTGCAATATATGACACTGTCTTTAAAATCCTGTATAACCAACCCTGACAAACGTCTAACACGGCTTAATGCCACATATGCCTGTCCAGGTACAAAGATTTTTTTGAGACACACTACAGCCTCATCAACAGTTAAACCCTGTACTTTATGTACAGTACAAGCCCAAGCAAGTTTCAGTGGAAATTGCCGGCGCATACCACCCTTATTGGTTACTCTTTCCTCCTCTGGTCTAATACCAGTAGAGCCCATCTCAACCGCTTCAGAATATGCACAGCATTTCCTAAACTCTGCACCGACGTCATTGTCATCAAACTTGACATACACTGTGTCAGGAAACCTTTTATTAGTACTCGGGTAAACAATATGTGTTACAGTACCACATACTCCATTTACCAGCCCGTCTGCTACGTCTACATTCCTAAGAAGCATAACACGGGCATCTATACCCAAAGCCAGTGATTCATCCAAACACGTATTCTCTGCTCGTGAATGATGCCCACTCATTAACTTCAACTTGCCTGTTCTCTTACAATTTACAAAGTCTTGAGCCTTTATCTCATCAAAATCCGAACAAGTCTTTGCAAGTTGGACAACATTATGCTCATTTACCTGTTTGTTAGTAGAAAATATGTGTAAAGCTGAGCTGACTTCACCAGTTTCACAACGTTTCAAAATCTCAATGTCACCAGCTAACATAGGGGTCCCTTTTGAACGAGTTCTATCTCTGTTCAACAACTGAGCAAACATATCATCTTGTTGCCTAATAACTGTTTTTAACTCTACAACTCTAAATATAGTAGACCACAAATCTATACCTACATTATTTTTATACAGTGGTTTCCCTCTAACAGGAGGCAACTGAAAAAAATCTCCAACCGCCACTACACTCACTTTACCAAATGGAGCAAAATCACGACATTGTTTCATCTGACGTAATCTTCCATGGATATAAGCCAACAGGTGATGACTCACCATGGAAATTTCATCAATGATCAAAATCTGCAAACTACTATATTTAGCGCGCAACGAGTTCACCTTTTCTTCACCTAGAGGTATGTACGGTAAGCGGACATCGATCCCAATGCTTAAGGCACTGTGAATGGTAGTAGCATGTAAATTGTGGGCAGCTATCCCAGTCGGAGCTGTTAACAAAACACAAATATCGTCTGGTTGACGACTCACTGTTGACAATAACCTTGTTGCTTCGTACTGAATAGCCTTTATTAAATGGCTTTTACCAGTACCTGCACCACCTGTAATGAACACATGTAATGGGTCTGGCTTCTCCCCCATTACCTTTGCTAAGCACCAATGCCTAATCTGATAAAAAATACACATCTGTGACTCATTCAGAGATCGTATTAAAGCCACACCATCATTTCGACACAAGACATTAGCTCTCTTTTCTAAATGGGCAACTCGCTCCTGAGTCACCGCTAAATCTGGAATGGGATCAGTATACTCATCCAATATCTGATTCTCATCTGCACGTAACTGTACACATTCTAAACGATCCAATTCTGCTTCTGGGCACAATTTGCACCAGGCATCTTCTACAATACCATCCGTATCAATGGTGTTTTGGATGTTATCCAACATATCTGCATCCATTTCAAAAGACTTTCTATTTACATCAACAACTGTCTTAACTGAATGCAGCCATCCATCGTCTAATTGTACATAGCCTCCTCTGTAAAACTCTTCAAATGTCACAAAACTTTCTGGTCTCAGCTGCTCATCAATCCGATAAGGTAAAAACAATTGCAGAATGCTCTGATGGAATAACTCTGGACTCTTGGTGTCTGAAAACCGTACATAACGAACAACGGCCGGTTGTGTTCGTGTTCTTTTCAAAATAAAGCCCAAATCATTGCTCAATGCAATCCTATTTCGGGACGTTTCACTCTTTGACAAAATGCGATACTCTGACGCAAATGTTGCTATACACATATCATTAAAAGTACTATCTTTTGGCCTACTCTTATACCTGTCAACCAAGCTAATCATCCACATCTCTTCTGTGCTGAGGTCCTTTGATGACGACTTCTGTTGTAAAACACTTAAAGGCAAACTCATTTTAACAACATTTTCTCCTACTGGCACAAATACAACTTTCCTAGTTATTATTAGGGCCCGAGCACAGACATCAAAGGTGTCTGGTGAGACCCTATTGAAATTGTAAGGATTATTAGGGCCCGAGCCAGACATCAAAGGTGTCTGGTGAGACCCTATTGAAATTGTAAGGATTATTATTATTATTATTATTATTAGGGCCCGAGCACAGACATCAAAGGTGTCTGGTGAGACCCTATTGAAATTGTAAGGATTATTATTATTATTATTATTATTATTATTATTATTATTATTATTATTATTATTATTATTATTATTATTATTATTATTCAGGCAAATGAATTGGCTTTTTGAGGGCATGCTCAACTTCTTACCAAATTTTGCAGAAAGTTAGAAAGTGGTGAAAATTTACATATTCTGAAGGAATTTTCAATGGGCGTCGCAAAATGGCTCAACGGTGCCCCCCGAGACAGCCCGAGACCCCCGGAAGGTGTTCCCATTGACCTATCTTCACAAAAATCGATATACAGGTGTATCATGACCAGACAAACAAAAAAGTCTCTTGGTGCAATTGGAAAAACACAACAGGAAGCCTGCTATTTTGCATTTAGTGGCCATTTTGGCCATATTCCACATTTTTTCTTTGATACACTTGTACCAGGGTTTTCATCGGATCAACTTCAAATTGAGATGAGTGTCATCACAACAAGATGGAGATAAAAACTGACTGACGGATTTTTTTTTAATCACACGGTTTGACCGTGGCGTGGCGTCAAAGTTTGATTACACGCCATTAAAACACGATGTTCTGTAACGCGGACATAGATGGACCATGAATCCTTTGATTTCAGTCTTCCTAGTTAGGGCCCGAGCACTGATCAAAGGATCAGGGAGGTCCCTATTGTTATTGTAAGGATTATTAGGGCCCGAGCACAGACATCAAAGGTGTCTGATGAGACCCTATTGAAATAGTAAGGATTATAATTTCTTTCTTATTATTATTATTATTCAGGCAAATTAATTGGCTTTTTGAGGGTTTTAACATGCTCAACTTCTTACTAAAATTTGCAGAAAGTTAGAAAGTGTTGAAAATTTACGTATTCTGAAGGAATTTTTAATGGGCGTCGCAAAATGGCTCAACGGTGCCCCCCGAGACCCCCCGAGACCCCCGGAAGGTGTTCCCATTGACCTATCTTCACAAAAATCGATATACAGGTGTATCATGACCAAACAAACAAAAAAGTCTCTGGGTGCAATTGTAAAACCAAAACAGGAAGCCTGATATTTTGTATTTAGTGGCCATTTTGGCCATATTCCACATTTTTTCTTTGATACACTTGTACCAGGGTTTTCATCGGATCAACTTCAAATTGAGATCAGTGTCATCACAACAAGATGGAGATAAAAACTGACTGACGCATTTTTTTTTAATCACACGGTGTGACCGTGGCGTGGCGTCAAAATTTGATTACACGCCATTAAAACACGATGTTCTGTAGCGCGGACATACATGGACCATGAATCCTTTGATTTCAGTCTTCCTAGATCAAAGGAAACTTTATTTATTATTATTATTATTATTCAGGCAAATTAATTGGCTTTTTGAGGGCTTTAACATGCTCAACTTCTTACCAAAATTTGCAAAAAGTTAGAAAGTGGTGAAAATTTACGTATTCTGAAGAAATTTTCAATGGGCGTCGCAAAATGGCTCAACGGTGCCTCCGAGAGCCCTGGAACGTGTTCCCATTGACCGATCTTCACAAAAATCGATACACAGGTGTATCATGACTAGACAAACAAAAAAGTCTTTAGGTGCAATTGGATGAACACAACAGGAAGCCTGCTATTTTGCATTTAGTGGCCATTTTGGCCATATTCCACATTTTTTCTTTGATGCACTTGTACCAGGGTTTTCATCGGATCAACTTCAAATTGAGATGAGTGTCATCACAACAAGATAGAGATAAAAACTGACTGACAGATTTTTCTTTCTTATTATTATTCAGGCAAATGAATTTGCTTTTTGAGGGCTTTAACATGCTCAACTTCTTACCAAAATTTGCAGAAAGTTAGAAAGTGGTGAAAATGTACGTATTCTGAAGGAATTTTCAAGGGGCGTCGCAAAATGGCTCAACGGTGCCTCCTGAGACAGCCCGAGACCCCCGGAAGGTGTTCCCATTGACTGATCTTCACAAAAATCAAAACACAGGTGTATCATGACCAGACAAACAAAAAAGTCTTTAGATGCAATTGGAAAAACAAAACAGGAAGCCTGCTATTTTGTATTTAGTTTTTATTATTATTATTCAGGCAAATGAATTGGCTTTTTGAGGGCTTTAACATGCTCAACTTCTTACCAAAATTTGCAGAAAGTTAGAAAGTGGTGAAAATTTACGTATTCTGAAGGAATTTTCAATGGGCGTCGCAAAATGGCTCAACGGTGCCCCCCGAGACTGCCCAAGACCCCCGGAAGGTGTTCCCATTGACCGATCTTCACAAAAATCATTTTAGAATTCTTTCTCATTGCACACAAAAATATCGAATCTAAAGAGGATCAACTTTACAACATGCTCTATTCATTTATTGATTCTTCAATTATGTCAATAAATGCATTAATGCATGTGTTTGTTCACCATTTCTTTGTCACTTGTGCTCTTCCATGGAACTCAGTGTGTCACCTTACAGGATCATTTCGTTGTCTGTGGAGCTCCAGGTGGTTCCTGTCTAAAACATCATCTTCTGTACAATTAAAATCTCCTTAAAAATAAAAGATCATACATTTTTACTTAAAACCGTGTCTAAATCCTTTAAAAAACTGACTCTGTCGGGTCCTGAGACCGGAGCATAAACATTCATAACCTCATGACCTTTGCCCTTACCACCAGTAGTCTGCCCTCCACCACCTCTTTAATAAAAACATCAAATGAGACAGAAATCTTATGCTAGATGATACCGGGAATCAGAAGTGGATCCTCATTAGAACACCAATGCACTCAATTCACATCTTGTCATGAGTGCACTCACCTGGTTTTAGGCTGGTGACAAAACCGGTTATTCTACAAGATAGCAAACAATTCCCACAAAATCGGGGTTGCCATGTATCCTGCACTCAGCGATCTATGCTAAACTTGATGTGATGATAAAAAAACTAAATGCTCAAAGGAAGAAAGAGGGAAGAGTAGTGAAGGTAGTGCAGCTCTACCTAGAGGGATTTCTAGTTGATGCTTAGACAGTGAAATAATCACATTCCAATCCAACAATAACAAGCAAAGGCACTGCCTCTGTTACTAGACTCAGACTCAGACTCCTGCCAGGGAGGGGCTAAATGTATAAAGCGGCAGCTTCAAGCCCCAACTCACCTTATTGGGAACACACTTCCTTTACCTGTCTGCCGCTGGCCATTTTGACTTGGGGCACCTTGTTTGGCTGGTCAGTGTAGACGAACACATGCACATCTGTGAAGAAGTGCTGCTCCATGGTCTCCAGAAACTTTTTCAGGAACCTAATGTACCTGTGGAGTAGGTGAGAGGAGTCACCTCCAGGCAAAGGTCAAACCAGAAACTCTGTGTTCATGGGGTGTAGACAAGTAAACACTGTGACATCTTACTTTCCCTGGGCGAACACAGTGGCTGCGATGGTGAGGTTCTTTGCCTGGTAGAGGCTGTCGAGGAGAACCGGGTCGAAGGTTCCCTCCCAAACCACTGGAACCGACCAGGACGTCATCGTCTGCACGTCAGTACGACCAGGGGCGTCTCCTGGCATAGGCGACACCGGCGGTTGCCTAGTGCGCAAAACATCGAGAGGGCGCCACAAGAGGCTGACTTATCATGACGTGATACATGCAATGTTGACCAATGCAGTAACATCACCATCCTCCTCTAACCCCAGAGACACACCGGAGGCAGAACCGCCGCAAAGCACCTCGAAAAGCTGTACTCCTCATTTCCGTGCCCATGATAATCAATCGGGCTGTTCGCTCCGGCAGCGAAGTACTGGTAAGCGCCGGGAAGGTACGCGGTCGGCTCATGATCTACAGAGATGGTTTTCGGGGTCTGTTTTATTGTTTCTGCTCACCGTGAGCAAATCGGGTCGGAATACACGCTGAAAAATGGATTGTGTCCAAACAGAAACACACAAGCACACAATCTCTTGGTGGGGGGGTGGGTGGCTATAGGCTTGTGCAGGTCAGTCACCTGTGAAGACCAGCATCATTTACCCCCTGATCCGGCGCGGAGAAATGCACATCATTTATGTTTATTTTTGTGAACATGAATAGCTATCGGCTGTCAGTACAGCAGATTTCAGACTCTTTCTATATTTTTTATTATAAATTTGTATTGTTTTTTATAGCCTACATGCAGTATTTCATTAAAAACATTTTTTTGTAAACTCGTTTTAGTATCTAATAAATGTAACCTTTGGAGTGAAGTAAGGAATTTGTGTGTGTGTGTGTGTGTGTATGTGTTCATGTGTGTGGGTGTGTGTATACGTGTGTTAGTGGGGGTCGGGGGGGGTGCCAATCTGAAATCTCGCCTAGGGCTCCAACATTGCCAGGGCCAGTCCTGAGTACGACTATGATCAAAGACACAAACTGACGTATAAACTACAAGCTCCCTCTACAGGGTGTTGATCTCCACACCTCCCTCATTACACAAGTACACATCATCTGATATGCTTAAATCCAATAGGCATTCAAGTTTATACAGCTTGGAGTTGGAAAATATGCATAAAACTGATGATATGTTCAAAATACCCCTTGCCTAATAATTGTGCACACAGTGTATAGGCAGGTGACATCACTAAAACAGAATGAAAGCGGAAGGACACAAAACAGCCTGTCAGACTAACTGAACAGAAAAATAAAGAGTTACTGACCTTCTTTTAGGTAAAATCTGACTCTGTTTTATGGGATTTATAACTCTAGAAAACAAAAACACAAGATCAATTATTATTTAATAACCAATCAATTAATCAGTTAATATTAAAACAAAGAACATTCGTTTGTGTGTGTTACCTGCTGGAATTCCAGACTGAGCTGTACAACAGTCTGTAGATATAAACAGAAACACAATCATTCAACAGTTCAGTCAGTGTCATCAATCGTATCAATAGCATCAGAATCAATGTCAATGTCAATTTTATTTATACAGCTCATTTAAATCAACTTGGTTGACCAAAGTCCTGTACAGGATGAGTGGCACGGCCAAAGGACAGTTACAACGTGGTACATTAAAATTCAAGTAATACTTTAAACATACATTAAAGTTCAAGTGATACAAATAAAATACAATTATTAATGTAAAATAAAAATATATAAGAATATTAATAATAATAAAAATAATAGAACTAAATAAAATATAAGAATACGATATGAAAAATAAAATCAGCTGCACTGAAACACACTCAATAGAAAGCCTGGGAGAACAGGTGCGTTTTTAACAATGATTTAAACAGTGTTGGAGACGGGGCAGATCTAATATGAAATGGTAGGTTGTTCCACAAGTTTGGGGCGGCCACTACGAATGCGCGATCTCCTCTTGTTACTAGTTTTGTCTGTGGTTTGTCGAGGAGAAGTTGAGTGGCTGATCTCAGTTCCCTAACTAGAGTGTGTATAATAAGAAGTTCTGTTATACGACGGTGCCAGTCTGTTAAGAGACTTAAAAGTTAAAAGTAAGATTACTCACCCCAGCAGCAGAACACACAGCAGAATCACTGCCCCAGTTATATTTTTCAACAAAACCATGTCTGAATCAGAACAGGATAGTTCTGATCAACAGGGTCGTAATCCTTAGCCCAGATCAGGTCCACTAAATCCAGGTCCAGCAGTGGGTATTTCCAAATATCTAGTAGATCTAAGTCCTCTGGAATGAATCAGTCCCTGTATTGTCCTTGTTCCATCTAGTTTCTAACCCAGGATGTATGACCTGCCAGGTCACAAGAATTTCACTGCTCACATGACGCTGTCATTGGTGCATGTGATTTGAGATCGGGCAGCTGTATACTCCTCCTGTCCGATTGGCTAGAACATCAGGGTCCGCCTTCTCCATAGGAGCGCCAACCAATAGTAAAGATACAGAAGATTAATGACAATACCTAAAACCCCTCGACCTTCACTCTGTGGAACAAGTTAAAATGTCTTCTTCTGCTTTTTGGGATAATTACAGCGGTGGTCAACAACTAGGTCACACTTCAGGCTAAAATCGCAGCAAGATTATTTTGATAATTCTATTTTTGGTATTTCAAAAAATCTGATTCGACATCTTTCGGGCAGATAAACCAGGTAGGATGAACACAAAGTTAGGAGTAAGGATATACATGACGAGTGAAAGCGAATTACTCAGAAGTCTTCGGTCGATCCGGTTCAAACTAAAATGCAGCGCGGCAGCATTTTGTGTCTTAATTATACACGTGTGTCTTCATCTGAATGGCTGAAAGCTTTTTTTTACCAGTTCTGCAAGATTTTTTCAGATGATTTACACCCAGTGTGGCTTTAGGGCCATTGAAGACACGAGAGATTCTTGACTGAGACATTTGAACACACTGTTTCCACAAGTGTTAAGCCATAACCCCACAGATTGTTCCACAGACTTCAGGTTATTTTTTTCATCTCAGTCTGCGGAGTCGTGTTTGTGAAATGAAAACCAAACTTATCAGACACTTAAACAAACATAACATACAAACCACCTAAAAGGACAAAAAACATCTTTGAGATAATAATTAATTTAACGTTTACTTTGAGTTTTTAGTTTGGTCCACGGAAAATTCTCTGAATGCTGTGAAGTTATTTCAAAACCCATTGATTATCAGTTTACAGGGGGAAGGTCTTTTAAGTAAAACGTTAGTGTTAATATTTAGATTCATCCATGTATGCTTAAAATGTCTTCTGCCTCTAAAGTTCCAGGTCTAGTTTAATGATTTATTAAATAAACTATAAGTAATTGTGATATGTATATCTGGGAAAGAGACTCAAAACTGAAACATGAATGTTAAAAAAAGACTTTGTTAAAACCTCAGACTGTCCTTCGGTTGTGAAACAGGTATGAACAAGTTTTTTAAGAGGCGCGGTAAAGGTCCTAAAATGCTAAAGTGGACTATGTGACCCTGCAAAACAGGCGCAGGTACAACAGGTGAGGCATGTGGGTCTTTAACATATTTTTGAGGCGTGTGCAATGAAAGCACTGTTGAAACTTGCCGGCTAAAGACCTGCTTCATCCCCCTCTGAAAATATGCTCCGTCTAAAATCTGTCCCTAGTGCCTTCTTCATGTCCTTCTTCTCTGTCACATTGGAAAAGGATCAACAGAGACATTTTCAGTCAAAAGTAAATGGTTAATTAAAGTTTACTTTGAGTTTTTAGTTTGGTCCACGGAAAATTTTCTGAATGCTGTGAAGTTATTTCAAAACCCATTGATTATCAGTTTACAGGGGGAAGGTCCTTTAAGTAAAACGTTAGTGTTAATATTTAGATTCATCCATGTATGCTTAAAATGTCTTTTGCCTCTAAAGTTCCAGGGGCCTCATTTATAAAAGAGTGCGTGGGTTTCATACTAAAAGTGTACGTACGTACAAAATCCGGAAATGGCATACGCAAAAGATAATTCTGATTTATAAAACCGTGCGCAAGCTCACCTGAACGCAATGTTGGCTTTAATTTTTATTGAATTTGAATTTAAATGCAGCACAACATCCATAACAAAACAGAATCTTTGGTTTGACTGAATACATGACTGTTTTTTTTCCTGAAAATGAGACAAAAGAAACTCTAGAAGTTCCTGTGTAAAGTTCACTGTCTCCTTCTGTCGATCATTTACCTCTGTTACCTTTCACCTTTTGCTATTTTCAGGAATTTTAGTTATAGTTCAGCAAGCGAGTTTAACTGGAAAAGATTAGAATATAAAACAACTGTATACACAATGCAAACTGCAAAATCAGCTGCAAAATATCCATATCAGTCAATAACAGCCATGTTGCTCTGTGTAAATACGCACATTCTATCTCCACCAGTCCATCATCTGCTTGCCTGCAGCTCTGACAAAACACACAACCCTGTTTATTTTTTGAGGGATTCAGGCATACATGTTTCAAACACAATCCGAAGACAAGAGAAAATGCTATTTGTATCACTCTCCACTGCATTTGAAACAACAGTAAGAGTTAGGCTTCTGCTTTACAATGTCAATGAGTATGGAGGTTTTTTATCAGCTTTCTTCAAGAGCGTGGTCTTTCAGTCTGAGCACGACTTGTTGAATTTATGTTCAGATTGTGTATTACTTTTCATCAAAACCCTGCTCTTGC
The DNA here is from genome assembly GCF_963576545.1 of Limanda limanda. Classification (NCBI taxonomy): domain Eukaryota; kingdom Metazoa; phylum Chordata; class Actinopteri; order Pleuronectiformes; family Pleuronectidae; genus Limanda; species Limanda limanda. Next base: position 3,695,210 of record NC_083638.1, on the reverse strand, counting down.
ACTCAAATAGCCCCTGTTTGCTCTTAAATTTGCTCTGCTTCTGACGTTTTAATAGAGATGCAGTGGTTGAACTTGTAGCACAGGTTTTCTACCATAAAGGGCTAGGTCCAAGCAACAACGCTACCTCGCTTGAAAAATAGTTGAAGCATTGCTTAGCTCATAGATTTTATACAAAGGTAAAGATTATTTTGGGGGATTTTCCATTTGTCTATGTATGCTAATGTGTGTGCTCAATGATATAAAGGTCTTGTTTTTGTTCATCCCACAGGTCATTGCATGGCAAATGAACAGTACATCGGACAGCTCAAAGAGACGTTTGCCACCAGTGTCCCAAGTCGAATTGCTGCTTTCTTTGCGGAGCCAATCCAGGTACCATGTTCTGCTGTGGAGCAGAAATACAGTGTCAGAATTATAAATACTGCTCACGGCTATGTCTGTTTCACATCTGTTGCTTTGACACATTGATTATTACCATTTTTTAATGCATGTCATATACCGTTAGTAAATAAATACAGAATTGCACTAACTGAGTAGATTTATCAGTTAAGTCCGAACAGAGTCTTCTGTGAAGTGTAAGTGTTGTTTTTTATGGGATGTGAATGTGTTTGGTATTTACAGGGCGTTGGAGGAGCTGTGCAGTACCCTAAAAACTTCCTGAAGGAGGCTTATACACTTGTGAGAGAGAGAGGAGGGGTCTGCATCGCTGATGAGGTAAAATATCTTTAGATGTTTTTTCTATTTACAATTTAAAAACTCAATGGATTTATTCAAAATATACTGTACATTTGACTTGCTTAACACAGTCTTTCCCAAACAATACCCCGTTTGTACTTAATGTTTTTTTACACTGGTTGCTTTGCAAATTGTAACGCTTTAATGTGGATGTTATTGGATTTGAACTGCATATGCCTGCGTTCATTAGGGCCCGAGCACAGACATCAAAGGTGTCTGGTGAGACCCTATTGAAATTGTAAGGATTATTATTATTATTAGGGCCCGAGCACAGACATCAAAGGTGTCTGGTGAGACCCTATTGAAATTGTAAGGATTATTATTATTTAGGGCCCGAGCACTGATCAAAGGTCAGGGAGGTCCCTATTGTTATTGTAAGGATTATTCTTCTTCTTTTTATTATTCTTCTTCTTCAGGCAAATGAATTGGCTTTTTGAGGGCTTTAACATGCTCAACTTCTTACCAAAATTTGCAGAAAGTTATTAAGTGGTGAAAATTTACGTATTCTGAAGGAATTTTCAATGGGCGTCGCAAAATGGCTCAACGGTGCCCCCCGAGACCCCCGGAAGGTGTTCACATTGACCGGTCTTCACAAAAATCGATATACAGGTGTATCATGTACAGACAAACAAAAAAGTCTGTAGTTGCAATTGGAAAAACAAAACAGGAAGCCTGCTATTTTGCATTTAGTGGCCATTTTGGCCATATTCCACATTTTTACTTTGATACACTTGTACCAGGGTTTTCATCGGATCAACTTCAAATTGAGATGACTGTCATCACAACAAGATGGAGATAAAACTGACTGACGGATTTTTTTTTAATCACACGGTGTGACCGTGGCGTCGCGTCAAAGTTTGATTACACGCCATTAAATCACGATGTTCTATGGACCATGAATCCTTTCATTTCAGTCTTCCTAGATCAAAGGATTTTTTTTTTTTTTTTTTAAGGCAAAACGCATGCAACACTTCAAAATGCAAGTGCTCGGGCCCGCCCAGTGCTGCTTTGCAGTCCTAAAAATTTTAGTTAGTATTTACTTCTTATGATGATGTTTATATAATTATTTAGTTGTTTTGATGATATTTATATTTGTATTAAGTTGTTGTGGTGATACATTTTTATTTATATAAGTATTTAATTCTGCTGATGATATATTTATTAGTATCTAATTTTTATGATGATATTTTTATCATTATTTAGTTGTTTTGATGATATTTATATTTTTATTTAGTTGTAGTCGTGGTGATACATTTTTATTTATTTAAGTATACAATTCAGATGATGATATGTTTATTAGTATTTAACTCTTATGATGATATTTATGTAATTATTTAGTTGTTTTGATGATATATATATTTGTATTAAATTGTTGTGGTGGTAAATTTTTATTTATAGAAGTATTTAATTCTGCTGATGATATATTTATTAGTATCTAATTTTTATGATGATATTTTTATCATTATTTAGTTGTTTTGATGATATTTATATTTTTATTTAGTTGTAGTCGTGGTGATACATTTTTATTTATTTAAGTATACAATTCAGATGATGATATGTTTATTAGTATTTAATTATTATGATGATATTTATGTAATTATCTAGTTGTTTTGATGACATAACAAATAAATCTCTTCTGCGTCCCAGCCGAGAGCAAACTGCAGAGAAAGACCAAACCCGACTCTGCAGACACCCATACATGTCTGAACACGGCTAACAATAACATCGTGATATGTAGAAGTAAAGTTGAAGTATAATTGAGTCCATTAAAGGTCCAACCTCAATTTCTGTTCCTCATTTGTTTTTCACCATAATTGTCAACGTGTTGAAGACAAATCATCAGGTGGTTCAACACGTGAGGCCGGTTAGTTTCAACCTTTTCCTGTCACCTATGCATACAAATACGTGTTCGACTGCATTATATAAGACAAACACCACCTACCCAGTGGTGGAAGAACACAGCTCTTCCTACTCAACGTTTAGGCGTAAAACGAGTCGAGAGACAAACATCCTGGAGGAGGAGGTCATGAGGCGTCGCCCTCACATGTCTTTCTGCAAACACCTGTTACCTGCATTTAACAAGGAAGAAACAACACTTTGAACAGATAGTTCACCCAAAAATTCCCTCGTCCTCTACTCACCACGATACCGATGTTGGTTGAAGTCTCTGAGTCCACAAAACACTTGAGGAGTCTCGGGGGTAAACTTAAACTTTAATGGAAGTAACTGGTGACCTCTTCTTCAAATGTAATAAAAGAACAGAAGAAAAACATAACACGCCTCCATGCTGCTCCTGTGGTGTCATCCAGGTGTCATTCAAATTATTCTATCAAACTTGATCAAGCACACATTTTGAGATTTGTAACAATAATATCTCTGCCGATATCAAATTTTTATGTAAAGATACAGAAGATTAATGACAATACCTAAAACCCCTCGACCTTCACTCTGTGGAACAAGTTAAAATGTCTTCTTCTGCGTTTTGGGATAATTACAGCGGTGGTCAACAACTGGGTCAAACCTCAGGCTAAAATCGCAGCAAGATTATTTTGATAATTCTATTTTTGGTATTTCAAAAAATCTGATTCGACATCTTCGGGCAGATAAACCAGGTAGGATGAACACAAAGTTAGGAGTAAGGATATACATGACGAGTGAAAGCGAGTTACTCAGAAGTCTTCGGTCGATCCGGTTCAAACTAAAATGCAGCGCGGCAGCATTTTGTGTCTTAATTATACACGTGTGTCTTCATCTGAATGGCCGAAAGCTTTTTTTTACCAGTTCTACAAGATTTTTTCAGATGATTTACACCCAGTGTGGCTTTAGGGCCATTGTAGACACGAGAGATTATTAACTGAGACATTTGAACACACTGTTCCCACAAGTGTTAAGCCATAACCCAACAAGTGGGACAACAGGTGAGGCCGGTACATTGTCTACATTCTTCTGTGAACACCTTCCATTGGTGGAAGAAGACAGCTTCAACCCTGAGGCCCTAAATTAGTGGCGGGACAAACGGGAGGACGGGTTGTGAGGAGGCGTCGACTTGTTCAGAGATAAAAAGGCAAACAACAGGCGATTCAGACACTAACAGAAGAGGACAAACATCTGTTACCTGCATTTAACCGGTGAGACAAAACACGTATACGTGTACTTTTTATTTTATTTATTTTTTTCATGAAAATACAGCATTCGATTCTTCTATCAAATTTCTGAAATGCGGCTTTGGACGATGATCTTTTGCTTTCTCATGAGCAGTTAATGAAGTTATTTGAAAAAAATATGAAAAAAATAAGAAAAAAAGTAGCTTTTATTTTTATTACAACACAATTGTTCTGCTGTCAAAGGTATTTTACACATTGAGAGATTTTCAAAATCAAATTTCTATATAAAAATAATTTATTCTTCTTCTTCTTATTCACGCAAATGAATTGGCTTTTTGAGGGCTTTAACATGCTCAACTTCTTACCAAAATTTGCAGAAAGTTAGAAAGTGGTGAAAATGTACGTATTCTGAAGGAATTTTCAATGGGCGTCGCAAAATGGCTCAACGGTGCCCCAGAGACCCCTGGAACGTGTTCACATTGACCGGTCTTCACAAAAATCGATATACAGGTGTATCATGACCAGACAAACAAAAAAGTATTGGGTGCAATTGGAAAAACACAACAGGAAGCCTGCTATCTTGCATTTAGTGGCCATTTTGGCCATATTCCACATTTTTACTTTGATGTACTTGTACCAGGGTTTTCATCGGATCAACTTCAAATTGAGATTATTTTACAGAATAGTAATGAACTACTTCTGCCAAGTAGTTGTGTTTTGGTCTGCATTTGTTTGTTGTCTGTTTTTAATTATCAAGATTACAGCAACCAGACAGTTACCATAAAACTAATATTTATTTAAGATGACAAATAAAATAATCCTTTTTTAATCCCACTTTTGGGAATTTTGCAATATTACAGAGGCAAGGGTCACAAAGAGGCATCAGTAAGCAATAATAAGTAACATGCAATACTTCAGTGTATGGAAATGTAAAAAATACGGACAAATAATAGGGTACAGATCCAAATAAAATTAAAAAAAAAATCCGTCAGTCAGTTTTTATCTCCATCTTGTTGTGATAACACTCATCTCAATTTGAAGTTGATCCGATGAAAACCCTGGTACAAGTGTATCAAACAAAAAATGTGGAATATGGCCAAAATGGCCACTAAATATAAAATATCAGGCTTCCTGTTTTGTTTTTACAATTGCACCCAGAGACTTTTTTGTTTGTTTGGTCATGATACACCTGTGTATTGATTTTTGTGAAGATCGGTCAATGGGAACACCTTCCGGGGGTCTCGGGCTGTCTCGGGGGGCACCGTTGAGCCATTTTGCGACGCCAATTGAAAATTCCTTCAGAATACGTAAATTTTCACCACTTTCTAACTTTCTGCAAATTTTGGTAAGAAGTTGAGCATGTTAAAGCCCTCAAAAAGCCAATTAATTTGCCTGAATAATAATAATAATAAGAAAGAAAAAAACTAAAATTTTTAGGGCTGCAAAGCAGCACTGGGTGGGCCCGAGCACATCCATTTTGAAGCGTTGCATGCTTTTTGTCTGAAAAAACAAAAATAACCAGTTCTGAGAGAGAAAGAGACGTGACCTTTGCAAGACATAAAGTTTCCTTTGATCTAGGAAGACTGAAATCAAAGGATTCATGGTCCATGTATGTCCGCGTTACAGAACATCGTGTTTTAATGGCGTGTAATCAAATTTTGATGCCACGCCACGGTCACACCGTGTGATTAAAAAAAAATCCGTCAGTCAGTTTTTATCTCCATCTTGTTGTGATGACACTCATCTCAATTTGAAGTTGATCCGATGAAAACCCTGGTACAAGTGTATCAAAGAAAAAATGTGGAATATGGCCAAAATGGCCACTAAATACAAAATATCAGGCTTCCTGTTTTGTTTTTACAATTGCACCAAGAGACTTTTTTGTTTGTTTGGTCATGATACACCTGTATATCGATTTTTGTGAAGATAGGTCAATGGGAACACCTTCCGGGGGTCTCGGGGGGTCTCCGGGGGCACCGTTGAGCCATTTTGCGACGCCCATTGAAAATTCCTTCAGAATACGTAAATTTTCACCACTTTCTAACTTTCTGCAAATTTTGGTAAGAAGTTGAGCATGTTAAAGCCCTCAAAAAGCCAATTCATTTGCCTGAATAATAATAATAATAACTAGGAAGACTGAAATCAAAGGATTCATGGTCCATGTATGTCCGCGTTACAGAACATCGTGTTTTAATGGCGTGTAATCAAACTTTGACACCACGCCACGGTCACACCGTGTGATTAAAAAAAAATCTGTCAGTCAGTTTTTATCTCCATCTTGTTGTGATGACACTCATCTCAATTTGAAGTTGATCCAATGAAAACCCTGGTACAAGTGTATCAAAGAAAAAATGTAGAATATGGCCACAATGGCCACTAAATGCAAAATAGCAGGCTTCTTGTTGTGTTTTTCCAATTGCACCAAGAGACTTTTTTGTTTGTTTGGTCATGATACACCTGTATATCGATTTTTGTGAAGATAGGTCAATGGGAACACCTTCCGGGGGTCTCGGGGGGTCTCCGGGGGCACCGTTGAGCCATTTTGCGACGCCCATTGAAAATTCCTTCAGAATACGTAAATTTTCCTCACTTTCTAACTTTCTGCAAATTTTGGTAAGAAGTTGAGCATGTTAAAGCCCTCAAAAAGCCAATTCATTTGCCTGAATAATAATAATAATAACTAGGAAGACTGAAATCAAAGGATTCATGGTCCATGTATGTCCGCATTACAGAACATCGTGTTTTAATGGCGTGTAATCAAACTTTGACACCACGCCACGGTCACACCGTGTGATTAAAAAAAAATCTGTCAGTCAGTTTTTATCTCCATCTTGTTGTGATGACACTCATCTCAATTTGAAGTTGATCCAATGAAAACCCTGGTACAAGTGTATCAAAGAAAAAATGTAGAATATGGCCACAATGGCCACTAAATGCAAAATAGCAGGCTTCCTGTTGTGTTTTTCCAATTGCACCAGGAGACTTTTTTGTTTGTCTGGTCATGATACACCTGTATATCGATTTTTGTGAAGATAGGTCAATGGGAACACCTTCCGGGGGTCTCGGGCTGTCTCGGGGGGCACCGTTGAGCCATTTTGCGACGCCCATTGAAAATTCCTTCAGAAGTCGTAAATTTTCACCACTTTCTAACTTTCTGCAAATTTTGGTAAGAAGTTGAGCATGTTAAAGCCCTCAAAAAGCCAATTCATTTGCCTGAATAATTATAATAATAATAATAATAATAACTAAAATTTTTAGGGCTGCAAAGCAGCACTGGGTGGGCCCGAGCACATCCATTTTGAAGCGTTGCATGCTTTTTGTCTGAAAAAAAAAAAATAACCAGTTCTGAGAGAGAAAGAGACGTGACCTTTGCAAGACATAAAGTTTCCTTTGATCTAGGAAGACTGAAATCAAAGGATTCATGGTCCATGTATGTCCGCGTTACAAAACATCGTGTTTTAATGGCGTGCAATCAAAATTTGACGCCATGCCACGGTCACACCGTGTGATTAAAAAAAAATCCGTCAGTCAGTTTTTATCTCCATCTTGTCGTGATGACACTCATCTCAATTTGAAGTTGATCCGATGAAAACCCTGGTACAAGTGTATCAAACAAAAAATGTGGAATATGGCCAAAATGGCCACTAAATATAAGATATCAGGCTTCCTGTTTTGTTTTTACATTTGCACCCAGAGACTTTTTTGTTTGTTTGGTCATGATACACCTGTGTATTGATTTTTTTGAAGATCGGTCAATGGGAACACCTTCCGGGGGTCTCGGGCTGTCTCGGGGGGCACCGTAGAGCCATTTTGCGACGCCCATTGAAAATTCCTTCAGAATACGTAAATTTTCACCACTTTCTAACTTTCTGCAAATTTTGGTAAGAAGTTGAGCATGTTAAAGCCTTCAAAAAGCCAATTCATTTGCCTGAATAATAATAATAATAATAATGAATAATAATAATAATGAAAATTCCTTCAGAATACGTACATTTTCACCACTTTCTAACTTTCTGCAAATTTTGGTAAGAAGTTGAGCATGTTAAAGCCCTCAAAAAGCCAATTCATTTGCCTGAATAATAATAATAATAATAATGAATAATAATAATAATAATAATAATAAATAGTTATATATATTTATATATTTATCCTGCTCATAGTGTATTCATAGTTCTTATATCATACAATTCCTCTTAATATTGTAATATTCCGTATATATTTTTTACTGTACAGATTATTTATTTACATATTCACTTTAATATGCACAGTAGTCTGCACTTTTACTGCCTTTTCTGCACTTCTGGTTAGATGCTAAACTGCATTTCGTTGTATAAGTACTTGTACTGTGCAATGACAATAAAATTGAATCTAATCTAATCTAATCTAAATTAACTTTACACAACCACTGACTGTCATTAGTTTTAGCATCTCAAAAATTGCTTGAATAAAAATGGTTATTTATTTTGTTAAACTGCTATTATACATTTATTGTACATACTTTAAACATTATATATAATAAAATATATGAAAATATAACATTTTTAGGGCTGCAAAGCAGCACTGGGTGGGCCCGAGCACATCCATTTTGAAGCGTTGCATGCTTTTTGTCTGATAAAACAAAAATAACCAGTTCTGAGAGAGAGAGAGACGTAACCTTTGCAAGACATAAAGTTTCCTTTGATCTAGGAAGACTGAAATCAAAGGATTCATGGTCCATGTATGTCCGCGTTACAGAACATCATGTTTTAATGGCGTGTAATCTAACTTTGACGCCACGCCACGGTCACACTGTGTGATTAAAAAAAAATCCGTCAGTCAGTTTTTATCTCCATCTTGTCGTGATGACACTCATCTCAATTTGAAGTTGATCCGATGAAAACCCTGGTGCAAGTGTATCAAAGAAAAAATGTGGAATATGGCCAAAATGGCCACTAAATATAAAATATCAGGCTTCCTGTTTTGTTTTTACAATTGCACCCAGAGACTTTTTTGTTTGTTTGGTCATGATACACCTGTGTATTGATTTTTTTGAAGATCGGTCAATGGGAACACCTTCCGGGGGTCTCGGGCTGTCTCGGGGGGCACCGTAGAGCCATTTTGCGACGCCCATTGAAAATTCCTTCAGAATACGTAAATTTTCACCACTTTCTAACTTTCTGCAAATTTTGGTAAGAAGTTGAGCATGTTAAAGCCCTCAAAAAGCCAATTCATTTGCCTGAATAATAATAATAATAATAATAATAATAATACTACACTGAGGACAGCTGCTTCCTCTCTCCTCCTCTTTGTCCCAGTGGGTGTTAATACAGCTCTTACAGAAGCTGTGTCCACAGACAGTAGCCACCGGATCCTTCAGTAGATCCTCACAGATCCAACAGGAGAATCTTTCTCTGGCCAGGTGATTTTCTTGCTGCTCCATTTCAGCTGCTGCCAGAGACTGTAGAACAGATTCACTTCCTCTGAACAGAAACAGATCTCAGCTCCTCCCTCTCTCCTTCACTTCCTCTTTTTCCCACGTTTTAACACACTATTGAAAAGAGCAACAGTCTTACCTCTCCTCAGCAGTGTTGTCACACTGTTCAAAGGCAGCGGCCTTTAGTGTAGCTGCCTTTGAACAGTGTGACATACTGTTATATTTTTAGACTTTGATGCGGGCCAATTAAAAGTGGATGGCGGGCTGCAGTTTGGACACCTCTGGTCTAAGCCCTAAAAAAGCCCAAAATGGCAAATAATAATAATAAGTAAAAATGTGGAATATGGCCAAAATATCCACTAAATGCAAGATAGCAGGCTTCCTGTTATGTTTTTCCAATTGCACCTAAAGACTTTTTTGTTTGTCTGGTCATGATACACCTGTATATCGATTTTTGTGAAGACTGGTCAATGTGAACACGTTCCAGGGGTCTCGGGGGGGCACCGTTGAGCCATTTTGCGATGCCCATTGAAAATTCCTTCAGAATACGTATATTTTCACCACTTTCTAACTCTCTGCAAATTTTGGTAAGAAGTTGAGCATGTTAAAGCCCTCAAAAAGCCAATTGATTTGCCTGAATAATAATAATAATAAATATCGATTTTTGTGAAGATAGGTCAATGGGAACACCTTCCGGGGGTCTCAGGGGGTCTCGGGGGGCACCGTTGAGCCATTTTGCGACGCCCATTGAAAATTCGTTCAGAATACGTACATTTTCACCACTTTCTAACTTTCTGCAAATTTTGGTAAGAAGTTGAGCATGTTAAAGCCCTCAAAAAGCCAATTCATTTGCCTGAATAATAATAATAATAATAACTAGCATCTGCTAATGTTGTGGCACAAAATGTAAGTCTGAACTAAAATATATGAAAATAGAACATTTTTAGGGCTGCAAAGCAGCACTGGGTGGGCCCGAGCACATCCATTTTGAAGCGTTGCATGCTTTTTGTCTGAAAAAACAAAAATAACCAGTTCTGAGAGAGAGAGAGACGTAACCTTTGCAAGACATAAAGTTTCCTTTGATCTAGGAAGACTGAAATCAAAGGATTCATGGTCCATGTATGTCCGCGTTACAGAACATCATGTTTTAATGGCGTGTAATCAAACTTTGACGCCACGCCACGGTCACACTGTGTGATTAAAAAAAAATCCGTCAGTCAGTTTTTATCTCCATCTTGTCGTGATGACACTCATCTCAATTTGAAGTTGATCCGATGAAAACCCTGGTACAAGTGTATCAAAGAAAAAATGTGGAATATGGCCAAAATGGCCACTAAATGCAATATAGCAGGCTTCCTGTTGTGTTTTTCCAATTGCACCCAGAGACTTTTTTGTTTGTCTGGTCATGATACACCTGTATATCGATTTTTGTGAAGATAGGTCAATGGGAACACCTTCCGGCGGTCTCGGGCTGTCTCGGGGGGCACCGTTGAGCCATTTTGCGACGCCCATTGAAAATTCCTTCAGAATACGTAAATTTTCACCACTTTCTAACTTTCTGCAAATTTTGGTAAGAAGTTGAGCATGTTAAAGCCCTCAAAAAGCCAATTCATTTGCCTGAATAATAATAATAATAAATATCGATTTTTGTGAAGATAGGTCAATGGGAACACCTTCCGGGGGTCTCAGGGGGTCTCGGGGGGCACCGTTGAGCCATTTTGCGACGCCCATTGAAAATTCGTTCAGAATACGTACATTTTCACCACTTTCTAACTTTCTGCAAATTTTGGTAAGAAGTTGAGCATGTTAAAGCCCTCAAAAAGCCAATTCATTTGCCTGAATAATAATAATAATAATAACTAGCATCTGCTAATGTTGTGGCACAAAATGTAAGTCTGAACTAAAATATATGAAAATAGAACATTTTTAGGGCTGCAAAGCAGCACTGGGTGGGCCCGAGCACATCCATTTTGAAGCGTTGCATGCTTTTTGTCTGAAAAAACAAAAATAACCAGTTCTGAGAGAGAGAGAGACGTAACCTTTGCAAGACATAAAGTTTCCTTTGATCTAGGAAGACTGAAATCAAAGGATTCATGGTCCATGTATGTCCGCGTTACAGAACATCATGTTTTAATGGCGTGTAATCAAACTTTGACGCCACGCCACGGTCACACTGTGTGATTAAAAAAAAATCCGTCAGTCAGTTTTTATCTCCATCTTGTCGTGATGACACTCATCTCAATTTGAAGTTGATCCGATGAAAACCCTGGTACAAGTGTATCAAAGAAAAAATGTGGAATATGGCCAAAATGGCCACTAAATGCAATATAGCAGGCTTCCTGTTGTGTTTTTCCAATTGCACCCAGAGACTTTTTTGTTTGTCTGGTCATGATACACCTGTATATCGATTTTTGTGAAGATAGGTCAATGGGAACACCTTCCGGCGGTCTCGGGCTGTCTCGGGGGGCACCGTTGAGCCATTTTGCGACGCCCATTGAAAATTCCTTCAGAATACGTAAATTTTCACCACTTTCTAACTTTCTGCAAATTTTGGTAAGAAGTTGAGCATGTTAAAGCCCTCAAAAAGCCAATTCATTTGCCTGAATAATAATAATAATAATAATCCTTACAATTTCAATAGGGTCTCACCAGACACCTTTGATGTCTGTGCTCGGGCCCTAAATAATAATAATAATAATAATAATAATAATAATAATCCTTACAATTTCAATAGGGTCTCACCAGACACCTTTGATGTCTGTGCTCGGGCCCTAATAATAATAATCCTTACAATTTCAATAGGGTCTCACCAGACACCTTTGATGTCTGTGCTCGGGCCCTAATAATAATTAATAATAATAATAATAATAAGAAGTTGAGCATGTTAAAGCCCTCAAAAAGCCAATTCATTTGCCTGAATAATAATAATAATAATAAATATAAAAATAGTACAGTATATATAGTATATAATATAACATAATATATATTTATATATGATAGTAATTATACCAATATAATAGCAGTATATAGTAATAATGGCAGCAACAACAGTATATATAATAATAGTAAATATAATAATAATGAAAATAAAATTTTTAGGGCTGCAAAGCAGCACTGGGTGGGCCATAGCACATCCATTTTGAAGCGTTGCATGCTTTTTGCTTGAAAAAACAAAAATAACCAGTTCTGAGAGAGAGAGAGACGTAACCTTTGCAAGACATAAAGTTTCCTTTGATCTAGGAAGACTGAAATCAAAGGATTCATGGTCCATGTATGTCCGCGTTACAGAACATCGTGTTTTAATGGCGTGTAATCAAACTTTGACACCACGCCACGGTCACACCGTGTGATTAAAAAAAATCTGTCAGTCAGTTTTTATCTCCATCTTGTCGTGATGACACTCATCTCAATTTGAAGTTGATCCGATGAAAACCCTGGTACAAGTGTATCAAAGAAAAAATGTGGAATATGGCCAAAATGGCCACTAAATGCAAAATAGCAGGCTTCCTGTTGTGTTTTTCCAATTGCACCAAGATACTTTTTTGTTTGTCTGGTCATGATACACCCGTATATCGATTTTTGTGAAGATAGGTCAATGGGAACACCTTCCGGGGGTCTCGGGCTGTCTCGGGGGGCACCGTTGAGCCATTTTGCGACGCCCATTGAAAATTCCTTCAGAATATGTAAATTTTCACCACTTTCTAACTTTCTGCAAATTTTGGTAAGAAGTTGAGCATGTTAAAGCCCTCAAAAAGCCAATTCATTTGCCTGAATAATAATAATAATAATAATAATAATAATAATAATAATAATAATAATAATAATCCTTACAATTTCAATAGGGTCTCACCAGACACCTTTGATGTCTGTGCTCGGGCCCTAATAAGAAGAAATAATAATCCTTACAATTTCAATAGGGTCTCACCAGACACCTTTGATGTCTGTGCTCGGGCCCTAATAATAATAATCCTTACAATTTCAATAGGGTCTCACCAGACACCTTTGATGTCTGTGCTCGGGCCCTGAATAATAATAATAATAATAATAATAATAATAATCCTTACAATTTCAATAGGGTCTCACCAGACACCTTTGATGTCTGTGCTCGGGCCCTGAATAATAATAATAATAATAATAATAATAATAATAATCCTTACAATTTCAATAGGGTCTCACCAGACACCTTTGATTGCTGTGCTCGGGCCCTAATAATCCTTACAATTTCAATAGGGCCTCACCTGACCTTTGATCAGTGCTCGGGCCCTAATAACCTGCAGCTGTTTGATTAATATATTAGATGTGCTCTATTTTCTTCCTCTTAAATGAAGTGAAATTAATCTCTCCCTCACTTTTTGTCTCCTTGTTTAATTTAAATTCAGAGTTGAGCCATGGCCAACATTCAGATCCGCAAATACCGAGAGGACGATTCCGAGGCAGTGAAGGAGATCTTCACCATGGGGATGAGCAAGCACATCCCTTCGTCCTTCATGCACGTCCTGAAGCAGCCGCTCATGCAGATGGTGCTGATGATCGTCTTCTGCGCTCTCATGACCAGCTCCAAGTCCTTCCTGCTGCCCATCCTGGCGCTCACCCTGTGCCTAGCCGGGGCGCGGCAGTTTGTGGTCTACATTTTCAACCAGTGCATCGACTCCTCCCTCAAGAAGGACCTCAACAGCATCAGTGAGACCTACCTGAGCCAGAAGGACTCTGGTTTCTGGGTGGCTGAGAGCGATGGCCAGGTGGTCGCCACAGTGGCGTGCCTCCCCGCCCCGGAGGCGCCCGGGTGCCTGGAGCTGAAACGCATGTCCGTGTGCCGCAGTCACCGCAGGATGGGCATCGCTAAGACTCTGTGTCAGACAATTACTGATTTCACTCGTGAGAGGGGCTACGCAGCCGTCATTCTCCGAACCTCTGTGGTACAGACGGACGCTCAGAAGCTCTACGAGAACCTGGGCTTCCAGAAGATAAGAGAGTTTGCTATTCCCGAATTTCCTGCCAAAATCCTAAACATCAATATGCTTGAGTACAGACTGGATTTACAGAAAGACGGGAAAACTGACTGACTCGAGCAGAGAGACGATTTCAGGTCCACTCTAACATTCATTAACCCAGTTTCATCAGTGCTGAGGTTTCTCTAGCACGCGTTGCACAACTGAATCAACAAATCATTATTGTTTTCAAAAGCTCTTTTTAAAAATAGTCAGTCACTTGTAATACAGTGGAAACTGCTTATAGTGATCACGTTGGTCCCAGGTCTTTCTCTGTTAATTATTACTAATAACTGATACTTTTCTTAAATGAGTGAAATCTTTCTTCGTAGCTACAAGCGCATTAATTCAGCTCGTCTCTCAAGCTGACTGACACACACACACACACACACACACACACACACACACACACACACACACACACACACACACACACACACACACACACACACACACACACACATCACTATATCCGGCTTCCACTGTATTAGTTGAGGGAGGTTTGCTTTGCCCGTGGTCACGTTCTCGATGCTTTCTTTTGATGATGAGCTTCTTTTAAAGTCTGTTAATTAATTCATTTTGTAAATGATTTTCATTCATTTCTACAGGAAACTCAATTCAATAGATCGCAAGTTGCTCCTTTTAATTTTGTAACTTTCCTTATGTTATTCGGAGTAATATGAAAGATGCACTGATCTGATTGATCATCCCTGATCTTATTACAGGGGAAACATATTTACATGTTTAAAACACACATGTATAAATTATTTTTGTGTCTCCAGATGAAGCTGTGTGAAGTAAATGTTCTCATGTGATGATAGTCAGAAGTCTGGGGGCAGTGAAGTTTGAACAAACCTCTGCTTGTTCTATCTCTGCCTCAGGCCTTTAAGATATCAGACCCACCAATCATCAGTCCAGACTCTATAGACAGATGTAAAACAGAAAACAGTAAATCATATTGGATATTATTAGAATAGTCAACTTACTAATCAACTTACTGATTGATTAATTGACGAGCTGTTGCAGCTCTTGTTGTGAACCTGTTGACACTTATGCCCTCTGAGATTAAAGAGTTGTACGTTTGATTCCATGATTAACAATGTGTATGCAATTCCCATTTACACGCCTGACACACAATAAAACATGTACTTCTTCTTTTCATCTGAAGATTTATCCACTTCTTCACTTCCTCATTCCTTTGTCACATGGTCTGGGATATTTCAGATTCAGTTTTTCTGACAAACTGTTTTTAAATCTCTTTTTGCATTAGAAACTTTGACCTTACAAGGACCAGTAGATCTCACAGGGACTAAACCCCAGTCCTGTGAACTGTGTTAAGGTTAAATCTAGGATTAGTTATTAACTGGTCATTGTTAAGGTGAGAGATAAGGTTTTGGTTAGATGATCCACAATGAATGGGAGTCAGAGCAAAGTCCTAATAACGATAGCTGCACTAAAGTGTGTGTGTGTGTGTATGTGTCTGCTTCCTGTTCAACCGATAATAGAAGAAGAACAAGGCCCAGGGGAGGTTGTGGTCTCGGGCTGAAACATCCTGCAACATGTAGGGCTTTGGGTGATGAACCTGAGAAGCTGCTGTGGACACAGGACCTGAACATGTTCCAGACTGATACTGAGAAGCCGAGGGACATCAAGTTGTTATTACACCCCCCCCATCACAGATAGGATAAATATCTGTTTCATATCAAAAGTGTGATTGAAAAAAAAGGATAAAAACAACATTACTCTCAGCTTCAACTTTATTGACCTCAGTTGTGCATTCTTGAAAGTGTGAAAACAAAGACGACACAAAATTACCAACAACTGATCTATTATTTTCTAACGTCTGCTTCCTTAAAAGATAGATAGATAGATTACTTTATTCATCCCCGAAGGGAAATTAAGTCGTCATAGCAGCCGGTATATTTGAATACAATAAAATACAATAGAATAAAATAAAAAATATTGATAATATATAGTAATAATGGCAGCAACAGTATATAGTATAATACTAGTAAATATAATAATAACTAAAATATATGAAAATATAACATTTTTAGGGCTGCAAAGCAGCACTGG
Source organism: Limanda limanda (assembly GCF_963576545.1). Classification (NCBI taxonomy): domain Eukaryota; kingdom Metazoa; phylum Chordata; class Actinopteri; order Pleuronectiformes; family Pleuronectidae; genus Limanda; species Limanda limanda. Next base: position 3,678,897 of record NC_083638.1, on the reverse strand, counting down.
GTGGGCCCGAGCACATCCATTTTGAAGCGTTGCATGCTTTTTGTCTGAAAAAACAAAAATAACCAGTTCTGAGAGAGAGAGAGACGTAACCTTTGCAAGACATAAAGTTTCCTTTGATCTAGGAAGACTGAAATCAAAGGATTCATGGTCCATGTATGTCCGCGTTACAGAACATCATGTTTTAATGGCGTGTAATCAAACTTTGACGCCACGCTACGGTCACACTGTGTGATTAAAAAAAAATCCGTCAGTCAGTTTTTATCTCCATCTTGTCATGATGACACTAATCTCAATTTGATGTTGATCCGATGAAAACCCTGGTACAAGTGTATCAAAGAAAAAATGTGGAATATGGCCAAAATGGCCACTAAATGCAATATAGCAGGCTTCCTGTTGTGTTTTTACAATTGCACCCAGAGACTTTTTTGTTTGTCTGGTCATGATACACCTGTGTATTGATTTTTGTGAAGATCGGTCAATGGGAACACCTTCCGGGGGTCTCGGGCTGTCTCGGGGGGCACCGTTGAGCCATTTTGCGACGCCCATTGAAAATTCCTTCAGAATACGTACATTTTCACCACTTTCTAACTTTCTGCAAATTTTGGAAAGAAGTTGAGCATGTTAAAGCCCTCAAAAAGCCAATTCATTTGCCTGAATAATAATAATAATAATAACGAGGAGACTTGGTCATGTGTCAAACAGGAAACAGATTCTCGTGCACTCCAGGTTCAGTGTGTCAGGTGACAGGAAGCTACGGGCAGAGAGTGGATACAAAATAAAACCTACACTTCATAACAGTGATATTCTTTTTTATGATTATCTTTGAAAATTATTCTGTTTTCAGGAAAAAAAACAAATTCTCACTGAGCCAACAATCATTCTGTTTTCATCACTTTCCCATTTTTACCAATTAGCAAACATCTGTTTTCTATCAAAGTCCTCTCCTCATAGTTATTTCCATTGTGTTGAGTTTTGTTTCCCAACATGTAGACTGGATGGAGATTTCTAGAGATATGAATATTATAAACTTTCCATCCAGATGCTGAATTCTGCTCAGGCACAGATTACACAGATCACACCTCGGGCTGTCGGTTTAATTAGGGCCCGAGCACTGACATCAAAGGTGTCAGGTGAGACCCTATTGAAATTGTAAGGATTATTATTCATTATTATTAGGGCCCGAGCACTGATCAAAGGTCAGGGAGGTCCCTATTGTTATTGTAAGGATTATTTCTTCTTCTTCTTATTAGGGCCCGAGCAAAGACATCAAAGGTGTCTGGTGAGACCCTATTGAAATTGTAAGGATTATTAGGGCCCGAGCACAGACATCAAAGGTGTCTGGTGAGACCCTATTGAAATTGTAAGGATTATTATTTCTTATTATTATTAGGGCCCGAGCACAGACATCAAAGGTGTCTGGTGAGACCCTATTGAAATTGTAAGGATTATTAGGGCCCGAGCACAGACATCAAAGGTGTCTGGTGAGACCCTATTGAAATTGTAAGGATTATTATTAGGGCCCGAGCACAGACATCAAAGGTGTCTGGTGAGACCCTATTGAAATTGTAAGGATTATTATTTCTTTCTTATTATTATTATTATTCAGGCAAATGAATTGGCTTTTTGAGGGCTTTAACATGCTCAACTTCTTACCAAAATTTGCAGAAAGTTAGAAAGTGGTGAAAATTTACGTATTCTGAAGGAATTTTCAATGGGCGTCGCAAAATGGCTCAACGGTGCCCCTCGAGACAGCCCAAGACCCCTGGAAGGTGTTCCCATTGACCTATCTTCACAAAAATCAATACACAGGTGTATCATGACCAGACAAACAAAAAAGTCTATTGGTGCAATTGTAAAAACAAAACAGGAAGCCTGCTATTTTGTATTTAGTGGCCATTTTGGCCATATTCCACATTTTTTCTTTGATACACTTGTACCAGGGTTTTCATCGGATCAACTTCAAATTGAGATTAGTGTCATCATGACAAGATGGAGATGAGAACTGACTGACGGATTTTTTTTTAATCACACGGTGTGACCGTGGCGTGGCGTCAAAGTTTGATTACACGCCATTAAAACACGATGTTCTGTAACGCGGACATACATGGACCATGAATCCTTTGATTTCAGTCTTCCTAGATCAAAGGAAACTTTATGTCTTGCAAAGGTTACGTCTCTCTCTCTCTCAGAACTGGTTATTTTTGTTTTTTCAGACAAAAAGCATGCAACACTTCAAAATGGATGTGCTCGGGCCCACACAGTGCTGCTTTGCAGCCCTAAAAATTGTATTATTAAAGTTTGTTTCCTATTTAATTGTTTGGGGTATTTTTTATTTATTATTATTATTATTATTTCTTTCTTATTATTATTCAGGCAAATGAATTGGCTTTTTGAGGGCTTTAATTATTATTATTATTAATATTATTCAGGCAAATGAATTGGCTTTTTGAGGGCTTTAACATGCTCAACTTCTTACCAAAATTTGCAGAAAGTTAGAAAGTGGTGAAAATTTACGTATTCTGAAGGAATTTTCAGTGGGCGTCGCAAAATGGCTCAACGGTGCCCCCCGAGACAGCCTGAGACCCCCGGAAGGTGTTCCCATTGACCGATCTTCACAAAAATCAATACACAGGAGTATGATGACCAGACAAACAAAAACGTCTCTAGATGCAATTGGAAAAACAAAACAGGAAGCCTGCTATTTTGTATTCAGTGGCCATTTTGGCCATATTCCACATTTTTTCTTTTATACACTTGTACTTATTATTATTCAGGCAAATGATTTGGCTTTTTGAGGGCTTTAACATGCTCAACTTCTTATTAGGGCCCGAGCACAGACATCAAAGGTGTCTGGTGAGACCCTATTGAAATTGTAAGGATTATTATTTCTTTCTTATTATTATTATTATTCAGGCAAATGAATTGGCTTTTTGAGGACTTTAACATGCTCAACTTCTTACCAAAATTTGCAGAAAGTTAGAAAGTGGTGAAAATTACGTATTCTGAAGGAATTTTCAATGGGCGTCGCAAACTGGCTCAACGGTGCCCCCCAAGACAGCCCAAGACCCCTGGAAGGTGTTCCCATTGACCTATCTTCACAAAAGTCGATATACAGGTGTATCATGACCAGACAAACAAAAAAGTCTCTTGGTGCAATTGGAAAAACACAACAGGAAGCCTGCTATTTTGCATTTAGTGGCCATTTTGGCCATATTCCACATTTTTTCTTTGATACACTTGTACCAGGGTTTTCATCGGATCAACTTCAAATTGAGATGAGTGTCATCACGACAAGATGGAGATAAAAACTGACTGACGGATTTTTTTTTAATCACACGGTTTGACCGTGGCGTGGCGTCAAAGTTTGATTACACGCCATTAAAACACGATGTTCTGTAACGCGGACATACATGGACCATGAATCCTTTGATTTCAGTCTTCCTAGTTAGGGCCCGAGCACTGATCAAAGGATCAGGGAGGTCCCTATTGTTATTGTAAGGATTATTAGGGCCCGAGCACAGACATCAAAGGTGTCTGATGAGACCCTATTGAAATAGTAAGGATTATAATTTCTTTCTTATTATTATTATTATTATTCAGGCAAATTAATTGGCTTTTTGAGGGCTTTAACATGCTCAACTTCTTACCAAAATTTGCAGAAAGTTAGAAAGTGGTGAAAATTTACGTATTCTGAAGGAATTTTCAATGGGCGTCGCAAAATGGCTCAACGGTGCCCCCCGAGACAGCCCGAGACCCCCGGAAGGTGTTCCCATTGACCGATCTTCACAAAAATCAATACACAGGTGTATCATGACCAGACAAACAAAAAAGTCTCTAGATACAATTGGAAAAACAAAACAGGAAGCCTGCTATTTTGTATTTAGTTGCCATTTTGGCCATATTCCACATTTTTTCTTTGATACACTTGTACCAGGGTTTTCATCGAATCAACTTCAAATTGAGATGAGTGTCATCACAACAAGATGGAGATAAAAACTGACTGACGGATTTTTTTTTAATCACACGGTGTGACCGTGGCGTGGCGTCAAAGTTTGATTACACGCCATTAAAACACAATTTTCCATGGACCATGAATCCTTTGATTTCAGTCTTCCTAGATCAAAGGAAACTTTATGTCTTTCACAACTATCAATCAATTTACATAAAATGTTCGTTATTAATTTTTTTTATTAATTGGCTTTTTGAGGGCTTTAACATGCAAAATGGAGATATAAACTTTCAATAATCACATTCACTTCGTATGGTTTTTTTCTGCGATACCTGAAATAATAGCTCGACAACTTCACACATAAGTATTAAAAAGACAGCATCACTCATTAAGTCAATCAATCAAAGTTTATTTGCATTGCTCAAATTCACAAATGTGATTTCTCTCTGTGGGGTTTACAAATATTTCTTAAAGGAAAAAAATATCCACATAAAACACCACTCACGACACAAATTTGTCTTTAAAACTTTCTGACACTTATAGTCTACTATAAAATTAGACATAGTGATAGTGATGTGTCAGTTGAAACTCTCCATCTCAGCTTCCGCACCCGATGAATCCTTCAATGTCCTCTGCTCCACTGCTTGACAATTCCTAGGGCACTCCCTTGCCCAATGCCCAATTTTGTCACATTTGTAACAGGCGTCAGTTCTTCCCCGTCCCCTTCCTCTCCATCTGTGACCATTCCCTTGGTTTTGATGCGCTGCCAGCTGTGCCATTTGCAGTTTATCTGTCAACTGCGCACTCCTTCTCTTCTTTTTGTTGCTTAAGAGTTTTTCCGCACGGATAGCATGTCATTTTGCACCATCTCACTAATCTCCATCTTCCTTAGCAGTCTCTGCAGTTCAGTGCTGGTAGGTTCAAAAATGCTTCAAATTCCCCTGTTTTCTGCACTCCCCCACTCAACACTTGTATGTTAAATGAAGTGGTAGATTCTTCCTTATCAGTGAATGTCAATGGTCTTTGCTCGAGGTTGCATTTAGGGCCATGAATTGTTCTTTTTACATTTTGCTGTGGAATATGGAATATGGGCTGCCACATATGGAGTGGTGTAAGCTGGAAGCATGTCCACATCCTCCGCTGCAACAAGGTCGGAGTCTGGATAGAGGTTAGGGACGTCTGGAGCTGCTGCCTGCGCCCTCTGCAGTGGTAGCAGCTGAGTGTCCAGCTGGTCATCAGGCTGCACCACTGCTGGCTGTGGTTGTTCTCTTGGTGGAGCTGAGTCCAAATCAGGATGAAGTCGGAGACACTGACACTCGGAGATTATTATTAAGTCCCTGATATTCACTTCAGTTACACAACATTCATTTAAACCTGTTTTCTCAAATAGGTTGTCTCAGCAGTTGTCAACCCGACTTTCAGGTTGTTTATTTCTCCTTTAGCTGTTAGCCTCAATGCAAACACCTACAGCTGTTCTAAACCAATGTCCCTGTTTATCGACCTAGATGTAAAAGAACATTCAATCCCCTCATGGTCACTAAAATATGTCGGCGAAACTAGAGTTTCTATGTCATAACAGGTTGTTTTTATATAGATATGGTCAATAAATGTACCCTTCTCAGTTGTTGCTTGGGTGACATGTTGGATATATCCTTTGTCTGCCATAAATTTAGAAGTATTAGAAGATTTGAAAATATTATCATTGAAATCTCCTATTACAGCAACTGTGGTACTTATCGGAATTAACCAATCAATTAACCTGGTAAGATTGTCTTTGAATTGTGACATAGGATATGATGGCGGCCGATAAATGACTGCTATAAGTATCCTGGATTTTGTGTAGTTGTACACCAAACATTCCAAACTCAGATGTGGTACTTTGATGACCTCATATGGTAAACTATCTAAACTATAAATGCCAACTCCACCATGTTGTTGTTCTTGTATGTTTGCCAATGTGTGGTTATTGCTACTATAAGACGCAGTACGTGGCTGGTTTTGAAAGCTATAACCTTGAATACTTACAGATTCACTTGAGAACGCTTCTGGCAGCCATGTTTCTGTAACAGCAATACAGTTAAACTGCAAATGCTTTGTACATGACACCAAATCTGTAATATGTCGGCTTAAATTTTGTACATTCATCAAAAACAATGTGAAACTATGTGTGTTTGCATTTGTAAAGCTTGGCCTTGAAATAGTTTCGACCAAGAAGGGAGGCATGTTTTTAATTGCTTCTTTGATGTCATCCTTGCAATATATGACACTGTCTTTAAAATCCTGTATAACCAACCCTGACAAACGTCTAACACGGCTTAATGCCACATATGCCTGTCCAGGTACAAAGATTTTTTTGAGACACACTACAGCCTCATCAACAGTTAAACCCTGTACTTTATGTACAGTACAAGCCCAAGCAAGTTTCAGTGGAAATTGCCAGCGCATACCACCCTTATTGGTTACTCTTTCCTCCTCTGGTCTAATACCAGTAGAGCCCATCTCAACCGCTTCAGAATATGCACAGCGTTTCCTAAACTCTGCACCGACGTCATTGTCATCAAACTTGACATACACTGTGTCAGGAAACCTTTTATTAGTACTCGGGTAAACAATATGTGTTACAGTACCACATACTCCATTTACCAGCCCGTCTGCTACGTCTACATTCCTAAGAAGCATAACACGGGCATCTATACCCAAAGCCAGTGATTCATCCAAACACGTATTCTCTGCTCGTGAATGATGCCCACTCATCAACTTCAACTTGCCTGTTCTCTTACAATTTACAAAGTCTTGAGCCTTTATCTCATCAAAATCCGAACAAGTCTTTGCAAGTTGGACAACATTATGCTCATTTACCTGTTTGTTAGTAGAAAATATGTGTAAAGCTGAGCTGACTTCACCAGTTTCACAACGTTTCAAAATCTCAATGTCACCAGCTAACATAGGGGTCCCTTTTGAACGAGTTCTAACTCTGTTCAACAACTGAGCAAACATATCATCTTGTTGCCTAATAACTGTTTTTAACTCTACAACTCTAAATATAGTAGACCACAAATCTATACCTACATTATCTTTATACAGTGGTTTCCCTCTAACAGGAGGCAACTGAAAAAAATCTCCAACCGCCACTACACTCACTTTACCAAATGGAGCAAAATCACGACATTGTTTCATCTGACGTAATCTTCCATGGATATAAGCCAACAGGTGATGACTCACCATGGAAATTTCATCAATGATCAAAATCTGCAAACTACTATATTTAGCGCGCAACGAGTTCACCTTTTCTTCACCTAGAGGTATGTACGGTAAGCGGACATCGATCCCAATGCTTAAGGCACTGTGAATGGTAGTAGCATGTAAATTGTGGGCAGCTATCCCAGTCGGAGCTGTTAACAAAACACAAATATCGTCTGGTTGACGACTCACTGTTGACAATAACCTTGTTGCTTCGTACTGAATAGCCTTTATTAAATGGCTTTTACCAGTACCTGCACCACCTGTAATGAACACATGTAATGGGTCTGGCTTCTCCCCCATTACCTTTGCTAAGCACCAATGCCTAATCTGATAAAAAATACACATCTGTGACTCATTCAGAGATCGTATTAAAGCCACACCATCATTTCGACACAAGACATTAGCTCTCTTTTCTAAATGGGCAACTCGCTCCTGAGTCACCGCTAAATCTGGAATGGGATCAGTATACTCATCCAATATCTGATTCTCATCTGCACGTAACTGTACACATTCTAAACGATCCAATTCTGCTTCTGGGCACAATTTGCACCAGGCATCTTCTACAATACCATCCGTATCAATGGTGTTTTGGATGTTATCCAACATATCTGCATCCATTTCAAAAGACTTTCTATTTACATCAACAACTGTCTTAACTGAATGCAGCCATCCATCGTCTAATTGTACATAGCCTCCTCTGTAAAACTCTTCAAATGTCACAAAACTTTCTGGTCTCAGCTGCTCATCAATCCGATAAGGTAAAAACAATTGCAGAATGCTCTGATGGAATAACTCTGGACTCTTGGTGTCTGAAAACCGTACATAACGAACAACGGCCGGTTGTGTTCGTGTTCTTTTCAAAATAAAGCCCAAATCATTGCTCAATGCAATCCTATTTCACTCTTTGACAAAATGCGATACTCTGACGCAAATGTTGCTATACACATATCATTAAAAGTACTATCTTTTGGCCTACTCTTATACCTGTCAACCAAGCTAATCATCCACATCTCTTCTGTGCTGAGGTCCTTTGATGACGACTTCTGTTGTAAAACACTTAAAGGCAAACTCATTTTAACAACATTTTCTCCTACTGGCACAAATACAACTTTCCTAGTTATTATTAGGGCCCGAGCACAGACATCAAAGGTGTCTGGTGAGACCCTATTGAAATTGTAAGGATTATTAGGGCCCGAGCACAGACATCAAAGGTGTCTGGTGAGACCCTATTGAAATTGTAAGGATTATTATTATTATTATTATTATTAGGGCCCGAGCACAGACATCAAAGGTGTCTGGTGAGACCCTATTGAAATTGTAAGGATTATTATTATTATTATTATTATTATTATTATTATTATTATTATTATTATTATTATTATTATTATTATTATTATTATTATTATTATTATTCAGGCAAATGAATTGGCTTTTTGAGGGCTTTAACATGCTCAACTTCTCACCAAAATTTGCAGAAAGTTAGAAAGTGGTGAAAATTTACATATTCTGAAGGAATTTTCAATGGGCGTCGCAAAATGGCTCAACGGTGCCCCCCGAGACAGCCTGAGACCCCCGGAAGGTGTTCCCATTGACCTATCTTCACAAAAATCGATATACAGGTGTATCATGACCAGACAAACAAAAAAGTCTTCAGTTGCAATTTATACATATTTAGCTATGATTCTATTTTTTCCCATCTCATGTGGTCGTTAGCAGGTTTTCATGACAAGTTGTACAGTTCAGAATCTTAAAAAACAAAAATGAAACCCCTTTTCAATTTTCAAGCAACCAGGGAGAATTATATTAGTCATATGGAGTTACCAGTTTTAATTTTCTCTTATAGCCACAAGCAAAACCTTGGAATGACGAAGACATCCAGAGAATTCCTAAAGAAAAAAAAAATTTGGTAATATTGTCTTGTAATTGTTACTTGACAATCTAAGCTGTATCTGAGATGTGATCAATAACGTACAAACCTTGAGTCTAAACAAATATACACATACACAAATATATTTAAATTTGAAATTTAAAAAATAGTCAAACCGCCATCTCACTCTATGCCAGTGATTCTCAAACAGCTAGGGCGCGCGACCGGGAGGGGGACATGTGTGTGTGTGTGTGTTTGTCCAGACAGCACACACACACACTCAGGCCCCGGGGCTCCGCCCCGCCCCCACCCACTCACTCAGAGACACACACAGTGGAGAGCATCGTTCACGTGAAGCAGCCGGTTAGGGACAAACAAGAGACAGTGTTCAAAAACCAAGTTGAAAAGAAAGCACGATGAAACCTGTCTTGCTCTTGGGTTCACAGTCAATGTGGTAGGACATGAGGAGAGACTAGTGTGTATTTTATGTCTGAAAACTCTATGAGACCAAACAAATTAAGAAGACACTAAGAAACATTACACCCTGTTGCATGCATGTGTTCTTTTTGGTTGAGCTTTATCATCTTGTAACAAAGTGCTTATAAGTGGTTATTTGGTTATTTATCTACTTTTGAAAAAGAACAGACTGATGGAGGCATGTAGTGATAAATGTCACCAAAAGTACTTCAATTAAGTTGAATTTAAGCAAAGTTGAAAGAGTTTAACAGAAATAAATGTTGCATGTATTAATATATCTGTTTCCTACAATCATTGTTGTGGAAATCATTGTTAATAATTATTTTGAGGAATAATTAACATTAACTTGATCAGACAGTCTCTTCACATAAATTATTAATAATATTAAAAGGTGATCTGTGCAACTCTGTTATTCAGGACGTTTGTATCAAACAAGCAGTGGTGTATAAAGTACTTTAAAGCCATACTTGAGTAAAAGTTCAGATATCTTACTTGAAAGTGACTCCGGTAAAAGTAAAAGTCACCCGTCAGAAAATAACTTGAGTAAAAGTCTTAGAGTTGCTCATATTAAATGTACTTACGTATCAAAAGTATCTGGTGTTGAAATGTACTTAAGTATCAAAAGTAAAAGTACAAGTACCAAAATTAAAAATGCTAAGTGCTTTTTATAGTAGGCCTATACAGACACAAAACAACCCAAAATTGTTCAGTTCAGGATTTATTTCAACTGACTGAAAAATTTTAACAACACTATATATTGTATAATTTTACAAATTTTGAACCCGAGATGCTGAGGTTAAAAAAGTGTTGGACAAGTGCATCTGAACTTCTAGGGACAACAAAGAATCAACACAACAGAATAAACAAGTGCCTCTTGATTCTACCTAAGAACACTAGACCTGCCACTAATAGACCAAATGAACCTTTTGTGTCTATTAGCTGTATTGTGTAACTGCCTGGATGTTTACCTGCCTGTATATCTGCCCGCCAGCTTGTCCACGCATCTACATGTAAGCCTGTTTATTTATCATTAGACTATCTTCACTGAATGGGCCTGCGGTTGTGTTTGCATTTGTTTCCAGCAGGGTGACAATACACCTGTAGGGTATCTTGCCTGTAGGGACGACAAAGTGAAGACACAACCCTGCTTGAAGTTGTACACATTAGCCAGTTTGTACAATATATATATAAAGACTCAACAGCTTCTAAGTTGTGTTGAGTCCGCACAAAGGGCGACTAAGGATTGGAATTGGCAATATATAGATATATTATATCTTTGCAAAAATTATATTGGCATTATAGTGAGTGGAAAACTGGGCCTGATTACCCAGGGTTCCATTTGGCGAGGTCCATTAAAAAACCTGAATTGTGTGCGTGAATATGCAGTAGTCCACGACACAGTGTTTGTTTTTGGTTGTGTTGGCTGAAAGTTGTTTTTGCGTTTGCTTATATAATTGGTTGTGTTGTTTGTTTTTCCATCTCGACTTGTTTTAAATCTGTTTGTTTTGTTTACGTGGACGTATAGACTAAGTAGACACGGCCAACCAATGATAGTCTATTTGCCAACAGTTTTTGTTTAAACCAAATACTTCCAATATTTTCTTTAAGAAAAGTTAACCACTTGCTGCTTCGAGCTATGTATTTATGTGCAGATGTTGACACGAAGCAGGAAAGGGAAAACGAATGTGAATCGAAATAGGAATACCTTTAAAAAATTATGTAAAGTCACCTAATAAAGGCCCTCAAAAACCAAATTCATTTTTATTATTATTATTATTATTATTATTATTATTATTATTATTATTATTATTATTCAGGCAAATGAATTGGCTTTTTGAGGGCTTTAACATGCTCAACTTCTTACCAAAATTTGCAGAAAGTTAGAAAGTGGTGAAAATGTACGTATTCTGAAGGAATTTTCAATGGGCGTCGCAAAATGGCTCAACGGTGCCCCCCGAGACCCCCCGAGACCCCCGGAAGGTGTTCCCATTGACCTATCTTCACAAAAATCGATATACAGGTGTATCATGACCAAACAAACAAAAAAGTCTCTGGGTGCAATTGTAAAAACAAATCAGGAAGCCTGATATTTTGTATTTAGTGGCCATTTTGGCCATATTCCACATTTTTTCTTTGATGCACTTGTACCAGGGTTTTCATCGGATCAACTTAAAATTGAGATGAGTGTCATCACAACAAGATGGAGATAAAAACTGACTGACGGATTTTTTTTTAATCACACGGTGTGACCGTGGCGTGGCGTCAAAGTTTGATTACACGCCATTAAAACACGATGTTCTGTAACGCGGACATACATGGACCATGAATCCTTTGATTTCAGTCTTCCTAGATCAAAGGAAACTTTATGTCTTGCAAAGGTCACGTCTCTTTCTCTCTCAGAACTGGTTATTTTTGTTTTTTCAGACAAAAAGCATGCAACGCTTCAAAATGGATGTGCTCGGGCCCACCCAGTGCTGCTTTGCAGCCCTAAAAATTTTAGTTAATATTAATGTTGTATTGTCTTCTTTTCTCCATCGCTTCTTATCTTCCTTCCTTGTTTCCTCCTTTTTCGCTTCCTTTCTTTTTATTCAAATTTCAATTAAATGCAACAAAACCAAACTGAAGTTTTCCTCCGTATATTTGTATATTTATTAGGGCCCGAGCACAGACATCAAAGGTGTCTGGTGAGACCCTATTGAAATTGTAAGGATTATTATTATTATTATTATTAGTATTATTATTATTATTATTATTATTATTATTCAGGCAAATGAATTGGCTTTTTGAGGGCTTTAACATGCTCAACTTCTTACCAAAATTTGCAGAAAGTTAGAAAGTGGTGAAAATTTACGTATTCTGAAGGAATTTTTAATGGGTGTCGCGAAATGGCTCAACGGTGCCCCCCGAGACAGCCCGAGACCCCCGGAAGGTGTTCCCATTGACCTATCTTCACAAAAATCGATATACAGGTGTATCATGACCAGACAAACAAAAAAGTCTCTTGGTGCAATTGGAAAAACACAACAGGAAGCCTGCTATTTTGCATTTAGTGGCCATTTTGGCCATATTCCACATTTTTTCTTTGATACACTTGTACCAGGGTTTTCATCGGATCAACTTCAAATTGAGATGAGTGTCATCACAACAAGATGGAGATAAAAACTGACTGACGGATTTTTTTTTAATCACACGGTGTGACCGTGGCGTGGCGTCAAAGTTTGATTACACGCCATTAAAACACGATGTTCTGTAACGCGGACATACATGGACCATGAATCCTTTGATTTCAGTCTTCCTAGATCAAAGGAAACTTTATGTTTTGCAAAGGTTACGTCTCTCTCTCTCAGAACTGGTTATTTTTGTTTTTTCAGACAAAAAGCATGCAATGCTTCAAAATGGATGTGCTCGTTATTAGGGCCCGAGCACAGACATCAAAGGTGTCTGGTGAGACCCTATTGAAATTGTAATGATTATTATTATTATTATTATTCAGGCAAATGAATTGGCTTTTTGAGGGCTTTAACATGCTCAACTTCTTACCAAAATTTGCAGAAAGTTAGAAAGTGGTGAAAACTTACGTATTCTGAAGGAATTTTCAATGGGCGTCGCAAAATGGCTCAACGGTGCCCCCCGAGACAGCCCGAGACCCCCGGAAGGTGTTCCCATTGACCTATCTTCACAAAAATCGATATACAGGTGTATCATGACCAGACAAACAAAAAAGTCTCTTGGTGCAATTGGAAAAACACAACAGGAAGCCTGCTATTTTGCATTTAGTGGCCATTTTGGCCATATTCCACATTTTTTCTTTGATACACTTGTACCAGGGTTTTCATCGGATCAACTTCAAATTGAGATGAGTGTCATCACAACAAGATGGAGATAAAAACTGACTGACGGATTTTTTTTTAATCACACGGTGTGACCGTGGCGTGGCGTCAAAGTTTGATTACACGCCATTAAAACACGATGTTCTGTAACGCGGACATACATGGACCATGAATCCTTTGATTTCAGTCTTCCTAGATCAAAGGAAACTTTATGTTTTGCAAAGGTTACGTCTCTCTCTCTCAGAACTGGTTATTTTAGTTTTTTCAGACAAAAAGCATGCAACGCTTCAAAATGGATGTGCTCGGGCCCACCCAGTGCTGCTTTGCAGCCCTAAAAATTTTATATTATTCTTGTTACAAGTTGAATCACATTTGATACTGCTCCTGTATATATTTATTTTATATATATATTTTTTAGATATATACATTTTATTTTCTATTTAAACATTTTTATATTCTATTTTATTCTATTTTTATTATTATTATTTATTATTATTATTATTATTATTCAGGCAAATGAAATGGCTTTTTGAGGGCTTTAACATGCTCAACTTCTTACCAAAATTTGCAGAAAGTTAGAAAGTGGTGAAAATTTACATATTCTGAAGGAATTTTCAATGGGCGTCGCAAAATGGCTCAACGGTGCCCCCCGAGACCCCCGAGACCCCCAGAAGGTGTTCCCATTGACCTATCTTCACAAAAATCGATATACAGGTGTATCATGACCAGACAAACAAAAAAGTCTCTTGGTGCAATTGGAAAAACACAACAGGAAGCCTGCTATTTTGCATTTAGTGGCCATTTTGGCCATATTCCACATGTTTTCTTTGATACACTTGTACCAGGGTTTTCATCGGATCAACTTCAAATTGAGATGAGTGTCATCACAACAACATGGAGATAAAAACTGACTGACAGATTTTATTTTAATCACACGGTGTGACCGTGGCGTGGTGTCAAAGTTTGATTACACGCCATTAAAACACGATGTTCTGTAACGCGGACATACATGGACCATGAATCCTTTGATTTCAGTCTTCCTAGATCAAAGGAAACTTTATGTCTTGCAAAGGTTACGTCTCTCTCTCTCTCAGAACTGGTTATTTTTGTTTTTTCAGACAAAAAGCATGCAACGCTTCAAAATGGATGTGCTCGGGCCCACCCAGTGCTGCTTTGCAGCCCTAAAATTTTTATTATTATTATTATTATTATTATTTTTTAATTATTTCCCTAAATGAGGTGATCATATGTTTGCTATGGCTTAGAATAAAGGGCATGGGATATTTAAGATGTATATATATAGTTATTATTATTAGGGCCCGAGCACAGACATCAAAGGTGTCTGGTGAGACCCTATTGAAATTGTAAGGATTATTATTATTATTATTATTATTATTATTATTATTATTCAGGCAAATGAAATGGCTTTTTGAGGGCTTTAATTATTATTATTATTATTATTATTATTATTATTATTCAGGCAAATGAATTGGCTTTTTGAGGGCTTTAACATGCTCAACTTCTTACCAAAATTTGCAGAAAGTTAGAAAGTGGTGAAAATTTACGTATTCTGAAGGAATTTTCAATGGGCGTCGCAAAATGGCTCAACGGTGCCCCCCGAGACAGCCCGAGACCCCCGGAAGGTGTTCCCATTGACCTATCTTCACAAAAATCGATACACAGGTGTATCATGACCAGACAAACAAAAAAGTCTCTGGGTGCAATTGGAAAAACACAACAGGAAGCCTGCTATATTGCATTTAGTGGCCATTTTGGCCATATTCCACATTTTTTCTTTGATACACTTGTACCAGGGTTTTCATCGGATCAACTTCAAATTGAGATGAGTGTCATCACGACAAGATGGAGATAAAAACTGACTGACGGATTTTTTTTTAATCACACAGTGTGACCGTGGCGTGGCGTCAAAGTTTGATTACACGCCATTAAAACATGATGTTCTGTAACGCGGACATACATGGACCATGAATCCTTTGATTTCAGTCTTCCTAGATCAAAGGAAACTTTATGTCTTGCAAAGGTTACGTCTCTCTCTCTCTCTCAGAACTGGTTATTTTTGTTTTTTCAGACAAAAAGCATGCAACGCTTCAAAATGGATGTGCTCGGGCCCACCCAGTGCTGCTTTGCAGCCCTAAAAATGTTCTATTTTCATATATTTTAGTTCAGACTTACATTTTGTGCCACAACATTAGCAGATGCTAGTTGTTTTTGTTACTGAAGAAATGTATTCTAAACTGCTGTATTTATACGGTTCAGTATTTCATTTTTATTGTAAATAATTTTAATGTTTCCTTTTTACTGTTTTTCAAATGGCTGTGCACACAGCACTTTCTTCAAGTCATTTTATTTAGACATATATGTTAATGTTCGACCTGGGGCCTTTCAGGACATCCGACAATGATTGTCATCATTTCACTTTGAGTAATTTAGTAGTCTAAATAAGCGTCTGCTGGAAACATATCTAGTAAAGTACCACAGTAACTTTCATACACGAATGCCAAATTAAATCACCAATTAATAGCATAAATGATGTCATATTTATTATTATTATTATTATTATTCAGGCAAATGAATTGGCTTTTTGAGGGCTTTAACATGCTCAACTTCTTACCAAAATTTGCAGAAAGTTAGAAAGTGGTCAAAATTTACGTATTCTGAAGGAATTTTTAATGGGTGTCGCAAAATGGCTCAACGGTGCCCCCCGAGACCCCCCGAGACCCCCGGAAGATGTTCCCATTGACCTATCTTCACAAAAAATTGTAAAAACAAAACAGGAAGCCTGATATTTTGTATTTAGTGGCCATTTTGGCCATATTCCACATTTTTTCTTTGATACACTTGTACCAGGGTTTTCATCGGATCAACTTCAAATTGAGATGAGTGTCATCACAACAAGATGGAGATAAAAACTGACTGACGGATTTTTTTTTAATCACACGGTGTGACCGTGGCGTGGCGTCAAAATTTGATTACACGCCATTAAAACACGATGTTCTGTAGCGCGGACATACATGGACCATGAATCCTTTGATTTCAGTCTTCCTAGATCAAAGGAAACTTTATTTATTATTATTATTATTATTCAGGCAAATGAATTGGCTTTTTGAGGGCTTTAACATGCTCAACTTCTTACCAAAATTTGCAAAAAGTTAGAAAGTGGTGAAAATGTACGTATTCTGAAGGAATTTTCAATGGGCGTCGCAAAATGGCTCAACGGTGCCCCCCGAGACAGCCCGAGACCCCCGGAAGGTGTTCCCATTGACCTATCTTCACAAAAATCGATATACAGGTGTATCATGACCAGACAAACAAAAAAGTCTTTAGGTGCAATTGGATGAACACAACAGGAAGCCTGCTATTTTGCATTTAGTGGCCATTTTGGCCATATTCCACATTTTTTCTTTGATGCACTTGTTCCAGGGTTTTCATCGGATCAACTTCAAATTGAGATGAGTGTCATCACAACAAGATGGAGATAAAAACTGACTGACGGATTTTTTTTTAGTCACACGGTGTGACCGTGGCGTGTCGTCAAAGTTTGATTACACGCCATGAAAACACGATGTCCTGGATATTAAAACACGATGTTCTGTACATACATCGACCATGAATCCTTTGATGCTGAGCCGGTCAAATATCAAAGGAATCCCTGTTTTTTTATTATTTTCAGGCAAAACGCATGCAACGCTTCAAAATGCATGTGCTCGGGCCCGCCCAGTGCTGCTTTGCAGCCCTAGAAATTTTATTGTTTATTATTATTATTATTATTCAGGCAAATGAAATGGCTTTTTGAGGGCTTTAACATGCTCAACTTCTTACCAAAATTTGCAGAAAGTTAGAAAGTGGTGAAAATTTACATATTCTGAAGGAATTTTCAATGGGCGTTGCAAAATGGCTCAACGGTGCCCCCCGAGACCCCCCGAGACCCCCAGAAGGTTTTCCCATTGACCTATCTTCACAAAAATCGATATACAGGTGTATCATGACCAGACAAACAAAAAAGTCTCTTGGTGCAATTGGAAAAACACAACAGGAAGCCTGCTATTTTGCATTTAGTGGCCATTTTGGCCATATTCCACATTTTTTCTTTGATACACTTGTACCAGGGTTTTCATCGGATCAACTTCAAATTGAGATGAGTGTCATCACAACAAGATGGAGATAAAAACTGACTGACAGATTTTTTTTTAATCACACGGTGTGACCGTGGCGTGGTGTCAAAGTTTGATTACACGCCATTAAAACACGATGTTCTGTAACGCGGACATACATGGACCATGAATCCTTTGATTTCAGTCTTCCTAGATCAAAGGAAACTTTATGTCTTGCAAAGGTTACCTCTCTCTCTCTCTCAGAACTGGTTATTTTTGTTTTTTCAGACAAAAAGCATGCAACGCTTCATTAGGGCCCGAGCACAGACATCAAAGGTGTCTGGTGAGACCCTATTGAAATTGTAAGGATTATTATTAGGGCCCGAGCACAGACATCAAAGGTGTCTGGTGAGACCCTATTGAAATTGTAAGGATTATTATTATTATTATTATTCAGGCAAATGAATTGGCTTTTTGAGGGCTTTAACATGCTCAACTTCTTACCAAAATTTGCAGAAAGTTAGAAAGTGGTGAAAATTTACGTATTCTGAAGGAATTTTCAATGGGCGTCGCAAAATGACTCAACGGTGCCCCCCGAGACAGCCCGAGACCCCCGGAAGGTGTTCCCATTGACCTATCTTCACAAAAATCGATATACAGGTGTATCATGACCAGACAAACAAAAAAGTCTCTTGGTGCAATTGGAAAAACACAACAGGAAGCCTGCTATTTTGCATTTAGTGGCCATTTTGGCCATATTCCACATTTTTTCTTTGATACACTTGTACCAGGGTTTTCATCGGATCAACTTCAAATTGAGATGAGTGTCATCACAACAAGATGGAGATAAAAACTGACTGACAGATTTTTTTTTAATCACACGGTGTGACCGTGGCGTGGTGTCAAAGTTTGATTACACGCCATTAAAACACGATGTTCTGTAACGCGGACAAACATGGACCATGAATCCTTTGATTTCAGTCTTCCTAGATCAAAGGAAACTTTATGTCTTGCAAAGGTTACGTCTCTCTCTCTCTCAGAACTGGTTATTTTTGTTTTTTTCAGACAAAAAGCATGCAACGCTTCAAAATGGATGTGCTCGGGCCCACCCAGTGCTGCTTTGCAGCCCTAAAAATTTTATTATTATTATTATTATTATTCAGGCAAGTGAATTGGCTTTTTGAGGGCTTTAATTAGTTATTATTATTATTATTATTATTCATTATTATTATTATTAGTATTATTATTATTAGGGCCCGAGCACAGACATCAAAGGTGTCTGGTGAGACCCTATTGAAATTGTAAGGATTATTATTAGGGCCCGAGCACAGACATCAAAGGTGTCTGGTGAGACCCTATTGAAATTGTAAGGATTATTATTATTATTATTCAGGCAAATGAATTGGCTTTTTGAGGGCTTTAACATGCTCAACTTCTTACCAAAATTTGCAGAAAGTTAGAAAGTGGTGAAAATTTACGTATTCTGAAGGAATTTTCAATGGGCGTCGCAAAATGGCTCAACGGTGCCCCCCGAGACAGCCCGAGACCCCCGGAAGGTGTTCCCATTGACCTATCTTCACAAAAATCGATATACAGGTGTATCATGACCAGACAAACAAAAAAGTCTCTTGGTGCAATTGGAAAAACACAACAGGAAGCCTGCTATTTTGCATTTAGTGGCCATTTTGGCCATATTCCACATTTTTTCTTTGATACACTTGTACTTATTATTATTATTATTATTATTATTATTATTATTATTATTATTATTATTCAGGCAAATGAATTGGCTTTTTGAGGGCTTTAACATGCTCAACTTCTTACCAAAATTAGCAGAAAGTTAGAAAGTGGTGAAAATTTACGTATTCTGAAGGAATTTTCAATGGGCGTCGCAAAATGGCTCAACGGTGCCCCCTGAGACCCCCCGAGACCCCCGGAAGGTGTTCCCATTGACCTATCTTCACAAAAATCGATATACAGGTGTATCATGACCAAACAAACAAAAAAGTCTCTGGGTGCAATTGTAAAAACAAAACAGGAAGCCTGATATTTTGTATTTAGTGGCCATTTTGGCCATATTCCACATTTTTTCTTTGATACACTTGTACCAGGGTTTTCATCGGATCAACTTCAAATTGAGATGAGTGTCATCACAACAAGATGGAGATAAGAACTGACTGACGGATTTTTTTTAATCACACGGTGTGACCGTGGCGTGGCGTCAAAATTTGATTACACGCCATTAAAACACGATGTTCTGTAACGCGGACATACATGGACCATGAATCCTTTGATTTCAGTCTTCTTAGATCAAAGGAAACTTTATGTCTTGCAAAGGTCACGTCTCTTTCTCTCTCAGAACTGGTTATTTTTGTTTTTTCAGACAAAAAGCATGCAACGCTTCAAAATGGATGTGCTCGAGCCCACCCAGTGCTGCTTTGCAGCCCTAAAAATTTTAGTTAATATTTATTATTATTATTCAGGCAAATGAATTGGCTTTTTGAGGGCTTTAACATGCTCAACTTCTTACCAAAATTTGCAGAAAGTTAGAAAGTGGTGAAAATTTACGTATTCTGAAGGAATTTTCATTATTATTATTATTCAGGCAAATGAATTGGCTTTTTGAGGGCTTTAACATGCTCAACTTCTTACCAAAATTTGCAGAAAGTTAGAAAGTGGTGAAAATTTACGTATTCTGAAGGAATTTTCAATGGGCGTCGCAAAATGGCTCAACGGTGCCCCCCGAGACAGCCCGAGACCCCCGGAAGGTGTTCCCATTGACCTATCTTCACAAAAATCGATATACAGGTGTATCATGACCAGACAAACAAAAAAGTCTCTTGGTGCAATTGGAAAAACACAACAGGAAGCCTGCTATTTTGCATTTAGTGGCCATTTTGGCCATATTCCACATTTTTTCTTTGATACACTTGTACCAGGGTTTTCATCGGATCAACTTCAAATTGAGATGAGTGTCATCACAACAAGATGGAGATAAAAACTGACTGACAGATTTTTTTTTAATCACACGGTGTGACCGTGGCGTGGTGTCAAAGTTTGATTACACGCCATTAAAACACGATGTTCTGTAACGCGGACAAACATGGACCATGAATCCTTTGATTTCAGTCTTCCTAGATCAAAGGAAACTTTATGTCTTGCAAAGGTTACGTCTCTCTCTCTCTCAGAACTGGTTATTTTTGTTTTTTTCAGACAAAAAGCATGCAACGCTTCAAAATGGATGTGCTCGGGCCCACCCAGTGCTGCTTTGCAGCCCTAAAAATTTTATTATTATTATTATTCAGGCAAGTGAATTGGCTTTTTGAGGGCTTTAATTAGTTATTATTATTATTATTATTATTCATTATTATTATTATTAGTATTATTATTATTAGGGCCCGAGCACAGACATCAAAGGTGTCTGGTGAGACCCTATTGAAATTGTAAGGATTATTATTAGGGCCCGAGCACAGACATCAAAGGTGTCTGGTGAGACCCTATTGAAATTGTAAGGATTATTATTATTATTATTCAGGCAAATGAATTGGCTTTTTGAGGGCTTTAACATGCTCAACTTCTTACCAAAATTTGCAGAAAGTTAGAAAGTGGTGAAAATTTACGTATTCTGAAGGAATTTTCAATGGGCGTCGCAAAATGGCTCAACGGTGCCCCCCGAGACCCCCGAGACCCCCGGAAGGTGTTCCCATTGACCTATCTTCACAAAAATCGATATACAGGTGTATCATGACCAAACAAACAAAAAAGTCTCTGGGTGCAATTGTAAAAACAAATCAGGAAGCCTGATATTTTGTATTTAGTGGCCATTTTGGCCATATTCCACATTTTTTCTTTGATACACTTGTACCAGGGTTTTCATCGAATCAACTTCAAATTGAGATGAGTGTCATTACAACAAGATGGAGATAAAAACTGACTGACGGATTTTTTTTTAATCACACGGTGTGACCGTGGCGTGGCGTCAAAATTTGATTACACGCCATTAAAACACGATGTTCTGTAACGCGGACATACATGGACCATGAATCCTTTGATTTCAGTCTTCCTAGATCAAAGGAAACTTTATGTCTTGCAAAGGTCACGTCTCTTTCTCTCTCAGAACTGGTTATTTTTGTTTTTTCAGACAAAAAGCATGCAACGCTTCAAAATGGATGTGCTCGGGCCCACCCAGTGCTGCTTTGCAGCCCTAATTATTATTATTATTCAGGCAAATGAATTGGCTTTTTGAGGGCTTTAATTATTATTATTATTATTATTCAGGCAAAGTGATTGGCTTTTTGAGGGCTTTAACATGCTCAACTTCTTACCAAAATTTGCAGAAAGTTAGAAAGTGGTGAAAATTTATTATTATTATTATTATTATTCAGGCAAATGAATTGGCTTTTTGAGGGCTTTAACATGCTCAACTTCTTACCAAAATTTGCAGAAAGTTAGAAAGTGGTGAAAATTTACGTATTCTGAAGGAATTTTCAATGGGCGTCGCAAAATGGCTCAACGGTGCCCCCCGAGACAGCCCGAGACCCCCGGAAGGTGTTCCCATTGACCTATCTTCACAAAAATCGATATACAGGTGTATCATGACCAGACAAACAAAAAAGTCTCTGGGTGCAATTGGAAAAACACAACAGGAAGCCTGCTATATTGCATTTAGTGGCCATTTTGGCCATATTCCACATTTTTTCTTTGATACACTTGTACCAGGGTTTTCATCGGATCAACTTCAAATTGAGATGAGTGTCATCACGACAAGATGGAGATAAAAACTGACTGACGGATTTTTTTTTAATCACACGGTGTGACCGTGGCGTGGCGTCAAAGTTTGATTACACGCCATTAAAACACGATGTTCTGTAACGCGGACATACATGGACCATGAATCCTTTGATTTCAGTCTTCCTAGATCAAAGGAAACTTTATTTATTATTATTATTATTATTCAGGCAAATGAATTGGCTTTTTGAGGGCTTTAACATGCTCAACTTCTTACCAAAATTTGCAAAAAGTTAGAAAGTGGTGAAAATGTACGTATTCTGAAGGAATTTTCAATGGGCGTCGCAAAATGGCTCAACGGTGCCCCCGAGAGCCCTGGAACGTGTTCCCATTGACCGATCTTCACAAAAATCGATACACAGGTGTATCATGACCAGACAAACAAAAAAGTCTTTAGGTGCAATTGGATGAACACAACAGGAAGCCTGCTATTTTGCATTTAGTGGCCATTTTGGCCATATTCCACATTTTTTCTTTGATGCACTTGTTCCAGGGTTTTCATCGGATCAACTTCAAATTGAGATGAGTGTCATCACAACAAGATGGAGATAAAAACTGACTGACGGATTTTTTTTTAGTCACACGGTGTGACCGTGGCGTGTCGTCAAAGTTTGATTACACGCCATGAAAACACGATGTCCTGGATATTAAAACACGATGTTCTGTACATACATCGACCATGAATCCTTTGATGCTGAGCCGGTCAAATATCAAAGGAATCCCTGTTTTTTTATTATTTTCAGGCAAAACGCATGCAACGCTTCAAAATGCATGTGCTCGGGCCCGCCCAGTGCTGCTTTGCAGCCCTAGAAATTTTACATATTTTGATACTGTATTTTTGCTATCATATTTTTATTTTGATGTTGGATCTCTAGGAATAATTTTATTTTAAATCACTTTTTTAAGGTAAAAATCCTATAATAATAACTGTGCTTAATCCCAGGATTCCTTATTGTCATTATTACAGCAGTGTTTGTCTTCCTTTGTTTGCAGGTGTTGGTCTCGGCCCCACAATGGACTTTGTCATCGCCATCCATCCGATGTGTGTGAAGCTACTCAGTGCACAAGTGATGTTTTGAGGTTGTGTACAGGTCCTAAGGAAATTAGTGTCTTTACTGAGAACTTACAGTTTTTCTGGTTTGTTTCTCCTCAGCTACATTGTGACGGCTTTCCTCTGGACCTCGGTGATCTTTGTCTGCTTCACCTTCAGCGCCCTGTACGCCAAGCGCAGGAGCTACCTGTTCCTGGGAGGTAAATCACCTTCTCATGGTTGTGACCTTGTACAAATCATCTTTTAATGTTTTATTTTGTAAATAACGCTTTTTTTGTCCACCAGAGAAATTATATTTTTGGTCAAACATACGTGAAGGCAAAGTGAATATCGAGGACCGGCTCTCATGTTGGATTTCTTCTCTTCTTTATGTTTTTGTATGAACCTGTTTTTTCCTCTCAGTCACCCTGATGTCTGGTCTCTCCCTCCTGTTCCTGTTGTCCATGATGAATGTGTTCGACGGAGATTTGATGCTGTTAAAGGTTGTTAGATCTCACCCACACTGAAGCTTTGATGGGTTGTGTGTCACAGTGGACGTGTCACTAACGTGTGTTTTTCTTTGGGACAGGTTCACATGTACGTGGGGCTGACCACCATCTTCATCCTCATGGAGCTTGACGCTCCCATCGAGGAGGAGGCAGAGAGCGGAGAAAAGGACTGCGTCTGGTGAGGATTTATACTTTATCATCAACACGTCTGGTTGTATATTATTTCTTTAGAAATAAACTGATCTTGGTTCTTCCCTATCCCATAATCGCAGCCTTCCACCACGTCCTGTTGTATTTATTATTATTATTATTATTCAGGCAAATGAATTGGCTTTTTGAGGGCTTTAACATGCTCAACTTCTTACCAAAATTTGCAGAAAGTTAGAAAGTGGTGAAAATTTACGTATTCTGAAGGAATTTTCAATGGGCGTCGCAAAATGGCTCAACGGTGCCCCCCGAGACCCCCCGAGACCCCCGGAAGGTGTTCCCATTGACCTATCTTCACAAAAATCGATATACAGGTGTATCATGACCAAACAAACAAAAAAGTCTCTGGGTGCAATTGTAAAAACAAATCAGGAAGCCTGATATTTTGTATTTAGTGGCCATTTTGGCCATATTCCACATTTTTTCTTTGATGCACTTGTACCAGGGTTTTCATCGGATCAACTTAAAATTGAGATGAGTGTCATCACAACAAGATGGAGATAAAAACTGACTGACGGATTTTTTTTTAATCACACGGTGTGACCGTGGCGTGGCGTCAAAGTTTGATTACACGCCATTAAAACACGATGTTCTGTAACGCGGACATACATGGACCATGAATCCTTTGATTTCAGTCTTCCTAGATCAAAGGAAACTTTATGTCTTGCAAAGGTCACGTCTCTTTCTCTCTCAGAACTGGTTATTTTTGTTTTTTCAGACAAAAAGCATGCAACGCTTCAAAATGGATGTGCTCGGGCCCACCCAGTGCTGCTTTGCAGCCCTAAAAATTTTAGTTAATATTAATGTTGTATTGTCTTCTTTTCTCCATCGCTTCTTATCTTCCTTCCTTGTTCCCTCCTTTTTCGCTTCCTTTCTTTTTATTCAAATTTCAATTAAATGCAACAAAACCAAACTGAAGTTTTCCTCCGTATATTTGTATATTTATTAGGGCCCGAGCACAGACATCAAAGGTGTCTGGTGAGACCCTATTGAAATTGTAAGGATTATTATTATTATTATTATTATTATTATTATTATTATTATTATTATTATTATTATTATTATTCAGGCAAATGAATTGGCTTTTTGAGGGCTTTAACATGCTCAACTTCTTACCAAAATTTGCAGAAAGTTAGAAAGTGGTGAAAATTTACGTATTCTGAAGGAATTTTTAATGGGTGTCGCAAAAAGGCTCAACGGTGCCCCCCGAGACCCCCCGAGACCCCCGGAAGGTGTTCCCATTGACCTATCTTCACAAAAAATTGTAAAAACAAAACAGGAAGCCTGATATTTTGTATTTAGTGGCCATTTTGGCCATATTCCACATTTTTTCTTTGATACACTTGTACCAGGGTTTTCATCGGATCAACTTCAAATTGAGATGAGTGTCATCACAACAAGATGGAGATAAAAACTGACTGACGGATTTTTTTTTAATCACACGGTGTGACCATGGCGTGGCGTCAAAATTTGATTACACGCCATTAAAACACGATGTTCTGTAGCGCGGACATACATGGACCATGAATCCTTTGATTTCAGTCTTCCTAGATCAAAGGAAACTTTATTTATTATTATTATTCAGGCAAATGAATTGGCTTTTTGAGGGCTTTAACATGCTCAACTTCTTACCAAAATTTGCAAAAAGTTAGAAAGTGGTGAAAATGTACGTATTCTGAAGGAATTTTCAATGGGCGTCGCAAAATGGCTCAACGGTGCCCCCGAGAGCACTGGAACGTGTTCCCATTGACCGATCTTCACAAAAATCGATACACAGGTGTATCATGACCAGACAAACAAAAAAGTCTTTAGGTGCAATTGGATGAACACAACAGGAAGCCTGCTATTTTGCATTTAGTGGCCATTTTGGCCATATTCCACATTTTTTCTTTGATGCACTTGTACCAGGGTTTTCATCGGATCAACTTCAAATTGAGATGAGTGTCATCACAACAAGATAGAGATAAAAACTGACTGACAGATTTTTCTTTCTTATTATTATTCAAGCAAATGAATTTGCTTTTTGAGGGCTTTAACATGCTCAACTTCTTACCAAAATTTGCAGAAAGTTAGAAAGTGGTGAAAATGTACGCATTCTGAAGGAATTTTTATTTTTTTTATTGCATTAATGCATGTGTTTGTTCACCATTTCTTTGTCACTTGTGCTCTTCCATGGAACTCAGTGTGTCACCTTACAGGATCATTTCGTTGTCTGTGGAGCTCCAGGTGGTTCCTGTCTAAAACATCATCTTCTGTACAATTAAAATCTCCTTAAAAATAAAAGATCATACATTTTTACTTAAAACCGTGTCTAAATCCTTTAAAAAACAGACTCTGTCGGGTCCTGAGACCGGAGCATAAACATTCATAACCTCATGACCTTTGCCCTTACCACCAGTAGTCTGCCCTCCACCACCTCTTTAATAAAAACATCAAATGAGACAGAAATCTTATGCTAGATGATACCGGGAATCAGAAGTGGATCCTCATTAGAACACCAATGCACTCAATTCACCTCTTGTCATGAGTGCACTCACCTGGTTTTAGGCTGGTGACAAAACCGGTTATTCTACAAGATAGCAAACAATTCCCACAAAATCGGGGTTGTCAGTATCCTGCACTCAGCGATCTACGCTAAACTTGATGTGATGATAAAAAAACTAAATGCTCAAAGGAAGAAAGAGGGAAGAGTAGTGAAGGTAGTGCAGCTCTACCTAGAGGGATTTCTAGTTGATGCTTAGACAGTGAAATAATCACATTCCAATCCAACAATAACAAGCAAAGGCACTGCCTCTGTTACTAGACTCAGACTCAGACTCCTGCCAGGGAGGGGCTAAATTTATAAAGCGGCAGCTTCAAGCCCCAACTCACCTTATTGGGAACACACTTCCTTTACCTGTCTGCCGCTGGCCATTTTGACTTGGGGCACCTTGTTTGGCTGGTCAGTGTAGACGAACACATGCACATCTGTGAAGAAGTGCTGCTCCATGGTCTCCAGAAACTTTTTCAGGAACCTAATGTACCTGTGGAGTAGGTGAGAGGAGTCACCTCCAGGCAAAGGTCAAACCAGAAACTCTGTGTTCATGGGGTGTAGACAAGTAAACACTGTGACATCTTACTTTCCCTGGGCGAACACAGTGGCTGCGATGGTGAGGTTCTTCACCTGGTAGAGGCTGTCGAGGAGAACCGGGTCGAAGGTTCCCTCCCAAACCACTGGAACCGACCAGGACGTCATCGTCTGCACGTCAGTACGACCAGGGGCGTCTCCTGGCATAGGCGACACCGGCGGTTGCCTAGTGCGCAAAACATCGAGAGGGCGCCACAAGAGGCTGACTTATCATGACGTGATACATGCAATGTTGACCAATGCAGTAACATCACCATCCTCCTCTAACCCCAGAGACACACCGGAGGCAGAACCGCCGCAAAGCACCTCGAAAAGCTGTACTCCTCATTTCCGTGCCCATGATAATCAATCGGGCTGTTCGCTCCGGCAGCGAAGTACTGGTAAGTGCCGGGAAGGTACGCGGTCGGCTCATGATCTACAGAGATGGTTTTCGGGGTCTGTTTTATTGTTTCTGCTCACCTTGAGCAAATCAGGTCAGAATAAACACAGAAAAATGGATTGTGTCCAAACAGAAACACACAAGCACACAATCTCTTGGTGGGGGGGTGGGTGGCTATAGGCTTGTGCAGGTCAGTCACCTGTGAAGACCAGCATCATTTACCCCCTGATCCGGCGCGGAGAAATGCACATCATTTATGTTTATTTTTGTGGACATGAATAGCTATCGGCTGTCAGTACAGCAGATTTCAGACTCTTTCTATATTTTTTATTATAAATTTGTATTGTTTTTTATAGCCTACATGCAGTATTTCATTAAAAACATTTTTTTGTAAACTCGTTTTAGTATCTAATAAATGTAACCTTTGGAGTGAAGTAAGGAATTTGTGTGTGTATGTGTTCATGTGTGTGGGTGTGTGTATACGTGTGTGTGTGGGGGTCGGGGGGGGTGCCAATCTGAAATCTCGCCTAGGGCTCCAACATTGCCAGGGCCAGTCCTGAGTACGACTATGATCAAAGACACAAACTGACGTATAAACTACCAGCTCCCTCTACAGGGTGTTGATCTCCACACCTCCCTCATTACACAAGTACACATCATCTGATATGCTTAAATCCAATAGGCATTCAAGTTTATACAGCTTGGAGTTGGAAAATATGCATAAAACTGATGATATGTTCAAAATACCCCTTGCCTAATAATTGTGCACACAGTGTATAGGCAGGTGACATCACTAAAACAGAATGAAAGCGGAAGGACACAAAACAGCCTGTCAGACTAACTGAACAGAAAAATAAAGAGTTACTGACCTTCTTTTAGGTCAAATCTGACTCTGTTTTATGGGATTTATAACTCTAGAAAACAAAAACACAAGATCAATTATTATTTAATAACCAATCAATTAATCAGTTAATATTAAAACAAAGAACATTCGTTTGTGTGTGTTACCTGCTGGAATTCCAGACTGAGCTGTACAACAGTCTGTAGATATAAACAGAAACACAATCATTCAACAGTTCAGTCAGTGTCATCAATCGTATCAATAGCATCAGAATCAATGTCAATGTCAATTTTATTTATACAGCTCATTTAAAACAACTTGGTTGACCAAAGTCCTGTACAGGATGAGTGGCACGGCCAAAGGACAGTTACAACGTGGTACATTAAAATTCAAGTAATACATTAAACATACATTAAAGTTCAAGTGATACAAATAAAATACAATTATTAATGTAAAATCAAAATATATAAGAATATTAATAATAATAAAAATAATAGAACTAAATAAAATATAAATATACGATATGAAAAATAAAATCAGCTGCACTGAAACACACTCAATAGAAAGCCTGGGAGAACAGGTGCGTTTTTAATAATGGTTTAAACAGTGTTGGAGACGGGGCAGATCTAATATGAAATGGTAGGTTGTTCCACAGGTTTGGGTCGGCCACTACGAATGCGCGTTCTCCTCTTGTTACTAGTTTTGTCTGTGGTTTGTCGAGGAGAAGTTGAGTGGCTGATCTCAGTTCCCTTACTGGAGTGTGTATAATAAGAAGTTCTGTTATATGACGGTGCCAGTCTGTTAAAAGTCTTAAAAGTTAAAAGTAAGATTACTCACCCCAGCAGCAGAACACACAGCAGAATCACTGCCCAAGTTTTAATTTTCAACAAAACCATGTCTGAATCAGAACAGGATAGTTCTGATCAACAGGGTCGGAATCCTTAGCCCAGATCAGGTCCACTAAATCCAGGTCCAGCAGTGGGTATTTCCAAATATCTAGTAGATCTAAGTCCTCTGGAATGAATCAGTCCCTGTATTGTCCTGCTTCCGTCTAGTTTCTAAACCAGGATCTAACCCAGGATGTATGACCTGCCAGGTCACAAGAATTTCACTGCTCCGATGTCATTGGTACATGTGACAATAAACTTTTATTTGATTTGATTTGAGATCGGGCAGCTGTGACTGTAACTCCTCCTGTCCGATTAGCTAGAACATCAGGGCCCGCCTTCTCCCTAGGAGCTCCAACCAATAGCCTGTCAGGATGAGACAGGCAAGAGAGTGAAGATGTTTCCAAGGAAACTCTGGACGTCCGACGACACTCTGTCATTAAATCTGAGTTCAGCTCCTTTATTGTCGTTATGCTGCTGGAGTTAACGAGGAGACGTCTCCTTTATTGTCGTTATGCTGCTGGAGTTAACGAGGAGACGTCTGAGTCTCAAGGACGCCCTGGACACACACAAACACACCCACACACTCCTTGCTGTCTCTGAGCAGCTTCACACTGCTAGAGCTGCTTCTGTCTCCTCTGTCCTCATCATTCTAGACCTCTCCGCTGCATTTGACACAGTGAACCACCAGATCCTTATTTCCTCCCTTAAGGACCTGGGTGTCTCAGGCTCTGCTCTCTCCCTGCTCCTTCCTAACTCAATGACCACACTTATCGAGTAACTTGGAGAGGATCTTTTTCTGAACCTTGTCCTCTCACTACTGGGGACCCTCAGGGTTCCGTCCTGGGTCCTTTTCCTACCATAGCTATGCTGATGACACCCAACTAATCCTGTCTTTCCCCCGAGCTGAAACCTGGAATCACAAAGCTTTAATTTTAAAAGTTGTGAACTTGGGTCTAAAGATTGTATCGATTGCTTAACAGACCTCTGAAATAGCCTCTCAATTTGACTTGAGATCTTTAATATGATCACGATTTCCAGTGGAATCTATTAAATCTCTAGATCCTCCATAGATCTGGTTATGTCTCTTGTAACATTGAGAGTATACTGTTGACAGAGATGCTTTTTTTCAACCTTCCCACAGTCCCACCACAGTTTTAAAGAGATAAAATATTTTTTTTTCTTTAAAACCGCTACAAAAAAACTTAAAAACATCCTTAAAATGTGCATCACATAAAAGCGACGTGTTAAAATGCCAGTATGCACTTCTGGACTTTAATTTAGAGATAAAAACGTTGCGCACAACCAGCGCGTGATCCTTAAAACCAACAGGAAGTATACTGCACTTTCTGAAGATGCTAAAACTATGTTTAAAACAATAAAACCGGTCCAACCTCGCCATGGAAACGAGATTCCCTCGGCAATGAGTCCAGGTGTATTGTCTCTTATTGTCATTCATTCTTCTCCAAACATCACACAGATCATGGGCCTGCAGCAGCTGCCTCAGAGCACTCTGTGATGCTCTCTGGGGCTCCATGTGGTTGCTGTCTAAAACATCATCTTCTGTGCAATTAAAATCTCCTCCTAAAAATAAAAAATCATACATTTTTGCTTTGCTTAATACCATGTCTAAAACCTTTAAAAAACAGACTCTGTCGGGTCCTCAGACCGAAGCATAAACATTCATGAAAACAAAATAAAACTGCTCGACCTTTGCCCTCACCAACAGTAGCCTGCCCTCCACCACCACCTCCACTTCCTCCACTTCCACTTCCCCCCCACTGGTTGTGCTAAGGTGGCTCAGGACCACCTGCCCCTCCCACTCTCTTTTCCAGTCATTCTCATTTTTTGAGTCACTATGTGTTTCTTGTAAGAACGTCACTTCAGTTCTTTTCAGTTTCATTTGCTGGAACATCAGAGACCTCTTCACAGTGTTAATGTTCAACAAGCTAATGTTGAAAAGACTCATGTTGTAAAATAATAAAAACCCACACAAAAACAGGACTGATTGGTTATCAGGATTTAAAACTTTATTCATCATCATCATCATTATTTTTCTGTTGTCTAATTGTCTGAACAATCTTCTTGAGTCTATGCATCTCCTGGTCAGTGAAACCTCCTCTGCCTTTGCTGCTCATGTGCAGCCGGGCAGAGTTTGAAAAACTGTTCTTTATCAGAGAAGTAATCCTCTACTTTCAATTCCCTCATGTTCTTTGTTTTCTAGAGAAACACTTCCATCTTCCCCTCACTGTAGCTTCTTGAGTTCTTCTGGCTTCCTGCCCTGACGTGGGAGGATTCACTGTCAGCAGAGTCTGTCTCCATGCTCTACTTTCAATCCCTTCATGTTCTAAGTTTTAGAACTCTGACTCTGCTGCTCCTCTCCCTCCTTTCTTCACTGTCCCTTTTTTAGCTTTTGAGCTTCCACTGTTGCTCCTGGTCTTTCTTTTTTTTTTTTTTTAACAATATATTTATTGAGTTTTACATATAAGAAACATACATTCAAACATTTATAAACATACAAACGTTTATGAACACCCCCCAACCCACAATCAAACACTCAGGGTCTGGTCTTTCTTTTTAGACGAGGAACTTTAAGCACCTCCTCATCTCTCTCCATGTCAATATTACTTAAGGCTGATTTATAGTCGGTTTTTGCGCACGCACGCACGCACGCAGCTTCTACGGACTCGTTTTGTTCATAGATCCCCTTCGGTTGCGCATGTTGCAACGCAATTCACCGCCAGAAAACTAGGCGGAGTAACGTTTTTTGTCGAAGACGGCTTAGAGACGCCTTCTTTGTTGGTGTGACGTCGTCGTTAAGTGTTTCTCCCAGTTCTGTTCGCGCCACACACACCGTGAACGATGGAGTACTTGAGTCAAAGTGAGTTGGACGAGATGGAGATGATTACCATTCAACAGCAAATGATAATATTGCGAAGGAGGATGCGAGAAGAACAACCACAACAGAGGAGACGGAGGTGGCATGTGCGTCCACTGAATCAATCGAGGCAGAGGATGGGCGAATATGCAACGCTTGTTCGACCGCTGAGGGACATGGACAAAGAAATGCACTTCCTGTATTTTAGAATGTCGGCTGCAAGATTTGATGACCTTCTTCGTCGTGTGGAACCACATATACGGCATTGTGAGACACACAACATGCCAATTGATGCCGCCCAGAGACTGGCTGTGACGTTGCGAGTTTTAGCTTCTGGTGGAAGCCAACAGGCTGTAGCGGCAAGCTACAAACTGGCGTCCTGCACCGTATCTGCCATTGTTTCCGAGGTCTGCAAGGCGTTGTGGACAGCTCTGCAACCAGATCACCTGCCCTGTCATTCAACCAGCCAGTGGACAGCAGTAGCAGCGGATTTTTGGCGACTTTGGAACTTCCCAAACTGTGTTGGAAGCCTCGACGGGAAGCACGTTAGCATCAAGGCACCACCTCATGCCGGGAGTGACTACTTCAATTATAAAGGTAGTCACTCTATTGTCCTGATGGCAACGTGCGACGCCAGGTATCGTTTCACTATGGCGGACGTCGGGGGATATGGACGGGAGAGCGACGGTGGCATTTTTAAGAAGAGCGCATTTGGATCATAGCTGCTCGACAGCAAGATGAACCTGCCGCCATCAACTTTTCTTCCCGGGACCAGGATCGATGCCCCCCACGTCATTGTTGCTAATGCTGCCTTTCCCCTGCACACCCACATCATGCGTCCATTTCCAGGTATGTCACAAACCATAAATGAATTGCATAGATATTTGAAAGAATGTTGTATCTTATCTATGATTGTGGTGCAACCGTGTTCTATTCAGTAACACTCTGCATTTTTTGTTGTATTATCAGGGGCAAATCTGAGCAGGGAGAAGCAGATTTTCAACTACAGACTCTCCAGAGCCAGGAGGGTCATTGAAAATGCCTTTGGGATCATGGCGGCACGTTGGAGAATTCTTGGCAGGGCAATTGAGTTCCTACCAGACAAAGCTGTGGATGTTGTGAAGGCCTGCTACACAATTACCTGGCCTATACAGATGAGGCAAACACACCCGGGACCTGCTACATCCCACCCAGTTTCTCTGATGCAGACTCCGGAGGATCGGTACAGCCTGGTGAGTGGCGCAGAGTGGTGGCTGGCGACTCTAATCTCTCACAGACACCACAGATCGCAAGGAGCCGTTCCACCAGAGCTGCTATGGCTGTGAGGAAGGAATTTTCGCAATTCTTTCTGAGACCAGAGGGAGCGGTTACATGGCAGAACGACATAGTGTCCCGTGGCACACTTGCCCCTGATGATTCCTGTTATGCTGACTTTTAGAATCATAAATAAACAACTGTTTCTATACCCATTTGTTGTCTTATTTTGTCTTTACTTTCCATATGTTGTGCAATAGGAGTAGACTTGACGTTGGCTAATTATTAATAATCATGAAATATGATTATTAAAATACTAGAAATTATCTATCAAAAATAATTAAATTATTAATTGAAGATGATCAGTAATCAAATAACAATAAAACCACTAATGAGAAAATAGGAATTATCAATTAGAAAGTACAAGCTATCAATTAACAATGATAAGGTTATCAACCAAGAATAATGAAAATAATTAGTCAAAAACAATAAAATTATCAATTTAAGAATAATACTATCTATATTAATAATTGAGAAAGGGGGGGCACCACCCTGGTTTCCAGGGACCAACGATGTCAAGCTATAATTATCAGTCTCATAATGATAAATGTCAAATTAATAATGTCAATATTTTAATATTAACGATTACTTAATAAACAGTGAAGGCTTCTAAGTTCGAGCACAGGCAATCATAATCCAGCTGCAATCACACACTTATGCACAAATAATCACAGACTACAGATACTTTAATTACAAAAGTATTTATTAAAAAGGGGAAATAAAGTTATAATGTTATTCAATGATTTATCATTTTAACAAGCTCCAATATTTCAAAGATAAACACAGCAGCAGCACTTATCACAATTCGGAAAATACATGTAAAACCTGCGGTCTACCTATGTATGTCTGTCTCTATGTGTGTGTGTCTGTGTCAAAGTGTCTCTCTGTGTATGTGAGTCTATGTGTGTGTATGTGAAATAAAGTTAGTGTTATTTAATGATTTATCATTTTAACAAACTCCCATATTTCAAAGATAACAAGAGCAGCTTATCACAATTTAGAACACGCATGTAACCTCTGGTCCATCTATGTGTCTCTGTGTGTGTGTATCTGTCTGTGTCTATCAAAGTGTCTGTGTGTGTGTGTGTGTGTGTGTGTGTGTGTGGGTGTGTGTGTGTGAGAGAGAGAGCGAGAGAAAAGAAAGGGGGCGTGGCGATGACGCAGTCACATCTAAGATGGCGGCCGATCATGATTCGTGGAATCAAGGCCTAAAAACTCTCAAAATGGCGGATTGACTACAAAACAAGATGGCGGAGCCGTTATGAATTTAGAGCCAGGATGGGAGGAGAGAGAGAGCGGAGGCGTGGCAGTAATAGACTCAAAATGGTGGGTTAACTTGCGTTATTCAAGATGGAGTCTATGTTAATGACACCATGTGGCCGGAGCGCACACTGGTGGTCGTCACATGAATTACACAAAGGAAATTTTAGACAAAGAGAATTCTTATCTCTGCTTGGCTTTGGGGGCCGAATGGTTTCCAGATGTGTTCAGCCTCTCTAAGCATAGATTTAACTATGTGACATGACCTGTATTATAAATACAGATCGGAAGTGTGTATAGGTCGGTTTAGAAGGAGAGAGAGAGAGAGAGAGAGAGAGAGAGCATGTAAGGAGAGTTCAAAGAAGCTCTTAAAAACAAGCCAGAGATAGATTAACAGTGATTCACCCCTCAGCCCTCAAGCGAACGTTGTGGGCCGAGGTTCTGATCGGTGAAATCACTGCAGACTCACACAGACGTTAACAGTGCGGGCGGAGGCGCTTCTCGCGGCCCTATTTACTGTAACACAAAAACATTGCCATCAAACCGGAAACCGGAAGTAGCGGCTCGGAGTAGTGGCCGGCTAAAACAATGGAACACGGAGGTTCCATCAACAAAATACACTCAAGTATTAAATCAATACGCTACGTATTAAAACTAACATCTGCCCAGACAACATAAGCCTCTCTTACTGTAACCATGGTTTCGTGGGTTGCATGCGCGTGGCGCGAATCTCCCGGAGGTTCAGTGAATCGCTTGAAGTCTCTCAGGCGGGCTCTCGTGAGCACCGCAGCTGGGCCGGAGCGGATCCGTCGTGCTCCGTGACGGGATGAGGCTTCGTCTTCTTCGGTAGCAGCGGAGATCGTGCTGCCTCACAGGAACGTGCGGCTGCTTGTAGCCGTTGTAGATCGTGTGGAGAAAGAATAAAAGTAAAGTCCGTGTGGAAAATGAAACAGTCTGAGATCGTTCCGCGGGTAATTTCCTGTTTCGTCCTTCAAGTTAAAACAGGAAAAGTCCTTTCCAAAATAAAACGTCGACTAAGGTGAAAGAATAAAATGAAATGAATTAAAATAAATGTCTTATCGCCTCCATTAGTTTACTGAGTCGTCTGGTAAAGCCTCGGGAGGCTTAGTGGTAACTTCAGCGTTGGAGTAGAAAAAGAGGACAAAGAGTTAGTTGCTTCCTTAAGTTGCTGGGTTAACTGGTGAGACCCCGGGGGGGGGTCTCGTTGTCACATCAGCATCGGAGGAAAAGAGAAAAGTTTCTGGGAGCACAGCCTTTTTAAGTCATGTTCCAGGTGACTCCCCCCTGGGAGGAGGGGTCAGGGGTCAGTGTGGCCCCCGGCCAATTGAGTTGTCAGGATTTGGCCCCCAGGGGCGGGCTTACAGTGGGGGACCCAGGAAGTGATTTTCTCTCACATGGAGATAAGATCTCCATGCTGGATTTTTAAATGTAAGGGGTCTCCTGAGGCGATTCCCCAAGTTTTACGACTCTTTGTTATAAGTCAGATCACTGGGACCTCAGTCCCAACACATACAAACAAGGTGCCACACACAAGCTATTCAAATAATACTAGAAAACTATTTACAAAGTGCAAAGAAGCAGCATACTGTCTTTAGGCATATGAGCAGTCCTGTTGTTAATAAAGCAGGCTGTATGAACACCTATATGCATGCAAAATGAAGTGATGCAATTATTTTGTGCTAGAGGACCTGTATTTACAAAGTGCAAAGAAGCAGCATACTGTCTTTAGGCATATGAGCAGTCCTGTTGTTTATAAAGCAGGCTGTATGAACACCTATATGCATGCAAAATGAAGTGATACAATTCTTTGGTGCTAGAAGACCTGGTGCCATGACAGAACAGCAGGCGCTGGCACACTTGACCCTGGGTGACCTGATCTTACCTGTTATGCTGAGTTTTAGAATTGTAAATAGAATTGTAAAAAAAAAAATCCCAACTGTTTAACAACAAACCAAATGTTTTTTATAAACACAAAAGAAAAATACAAACAAGGTGCAAAATATCAAAGTGCAAAAACCACTGCAAAACAATTCCAAGTAGACAAACTATTTACAAAGTGCATTCAAAATGTCTGGCGTTCATTTCGTTACAAAGTCCATAGCCGTGTTATAAACTGTGCGCATGGCTTGATTCATTGTCTCTGCGGGCACCTGCCGCACAATGTCTGCCACAGTAGCACCAAAGCGTGTGAACGCATCCACCTCCTTGTTTTGGATCAGAGACACTCTCTGTTCCAGAGCCTCCAACGCCACCCTGTCCTGCTCCCTCTGCCTTTTTTTTGAGGCCGGGCGGCACAGAGGAGATGGCGACATGATGGCGGCTGGAGGGGTGGACTCAGCCAGTAGACTGGGGTGCAGAGCATAGGGATGGCTGGACGGCGGCCTCAGGTGCTGGGGTGGATGGTTTGGGGGAAGGTGATGATGTGGATGGTGAAGTTGAGGGCTGTTGATAACAAAAGAACATATAGTTGGTCTGTTAGCAATATGGCTACAATGTTGAAAGTAACATAACTGCATCTTACATCAGTGTGGGCACTTTAAGAACATGCAGTGGCTTTTTGTCCATACATTTAGAGTCTATGACCAGGAGATTTTTATGGAATGGATTACTAAAGACTAGGGCTGCCACTTTCATATAGCTACAGTGATATGAAAACAGCCTGTAGCTACAATGGCAAAGGTTACAGTCAATTGCACCCTCAAATTTCCCCACTGTGGGACTATTAAAGGATTCTGATTCTGATTCTGATTACATCTACAATGCAGGCTCTTTTCCACCATTCATCCCGTTTGCAATATGATGAAGCATACTCCAACCATGTGAACTGTCCAACTCTGATTACACTGCTAGCTCGAACACACAGCGGCTGTTAAAAAACCCAGAACTTCATATTTACCTTGTCGTAGTTGGACGACGTCCGCCGGTGTTTTATATGTGGTCCCAACCACGAGAGGAACACATAAAATGCAGGGACTTTCTTTCCCCTTGCATCGCCACTGCTGCTCCTCATCATTTTTTTTTGCCGGACAAATTTGTCTCGGATTCTCCTCCACTTCTTCAGGCACTCGTCGACGCTCAACCCGACGTTCTCCGAGATCTCCTTCCATGAGTTAAGGGCCATCTGTGTGTCCTTGTATTCGGACAACGACGGGTTATATAAATGGTCATATTTGCGAACTTCTTCAGCCAAACGTTCCTCCAGCTGATCCATCTTCAAAATGACGTGGCTGTGCTCTAAAACCTGAAACTAGACTCCGGACGGGATGTAGTAAGCAGACCAATCACAAGCCTTGCGGGCTGCGTGAGGCCCGCGTTGCTTTGTAGTATACTTAGAAAAATTGGCTGACGCACGCAAGCCGCAAGAGGGGCCCCGCAAGTACGCGAGGGGCGTGTAGCGTCTCTGTATAAATCCGAGTATAAATTGGCCTTTACTTGGTCCTTTAGGACCCTGCCTGTCTCCTTCTGTCCCTCCTCACTCACCTGGCCCTCTTGCTGGACCCCCCCCTGTCCCCTCCTGTTGTTCCTGAGTGTCAGCTGTCTTATTTCTCTATGGACACACTTTAGCCTGGTGTCCTTCCTTCCCACAGCTGAAACACTTCGTATTGTTAGACGTTACAAAAAAAACATAATCAAACTCCTCCACTCTGATTTTGAACACCAGGTTCACCACCATTTTGAGTTCACCTCCCTGGATTTGTCGGCCATCTTAATTTCGTGAATCATTATCGTCCCCCCTCCTTTCTCTTACATACACACAGACACACACGCACAAACACACATACATAGAGACACACACATAGATATACCATCGGTATTACATGTGTCTGTTATAAATTGTGATAAGTGCTGCTGTTGTTGTTATCTGTGATATAGTGGAGTTTTGTAAGAATAGTAATCATTGATTTACATTAATGTTGTTACCTTTTTAAAAAATTCTAGTGTATTTAAAGTATCGGTATTTTGTGATTATTTGTGCATATGTATGTGAATACAGCTGGAGTAGGATAGCCTGTGCTCGAACTTAAACCCTTCATTTTTCATTATATATCGTTAATATTAAATATTGATTTTATTAATTGAACTTTTGTAAACTGAGACTGATTTTTACAGATTGAAGTTGGTCTCTGATACCAGGGTGTGCCCCGTCTTTGATCAATTATAATTACAGATTGTATTATTCTTAATTGATAATGTTATTGTTTTTCATTAATTATTCTTAATTGATAACCATATCATTTCTAATTAATAATTGTATTATTCTTAATTGATAGCTTAATCATTTGTAATTATTTTTCATAAATAATTTTTATTATTTTAATAATTATATTTCATGATTATTAATAATTAGCTAACGTCATGTCTACTACTAATGCACAACAATATATAAAACAGAATAACCAACATATAGAACAAAATTGCACAAAAGAGAGAGAGAAACAAACATAGTCAGAGTATTTTACTTGAATATAAGGTCTGAACACACACACACAGATTCCTGTCTTTGTGGAACATGCTTTTATTCTCATTATCATCACCAGAAGATGGCAGCATTTGTATCTGAGAAAATCTTGCTTCAGGAAGTGGAAAAGTGTCATCAACTTTATTCAACATTCAACAAAATCAGCAGAGGCCAAACCAGGCCGGGTCTATACCAGGACCCTATCCCCCCTGAACCCCCATATCTACTAATTTTGACCTTAAGTGCTTTTCTACACTATACAGAAAATGAGCCAGGACTACATAGCTGACTTTCACAGTCCGTATGGTGCAGTCTGGTTCTCTCAGGGCCAATTCGGTCGGATCTCTGCGTAGTACTTCACAATTCCAGAGAACCTGATGATGTGAATTTCAGGGGCGTCGGGTCTAAAGTCTTGCCACTGGTACTCAGGTGACAGAACCTTACTGGGCTTATTGATCCACATATACCTGAAACCATGGAACAGGCAAAACAGTCATTACAATATTAACCAAGGTCAATGCCTGCTCTAGTGACTCTGCTCACCTGTTAATATGACTCTCCTCCTGCCAGGCTGCCTCGATGCCTTTTATACGATCATCCCAAAAGTTGATGGCGCAGGTTTGGCAGAGCCGTTCAACTTCCTGCAGGTTGCCTCCGAATACCCCCATAGCGTAGTAGGAGTCCCCTTCCTCAGGAGCCATGTAGGCTTTGGAGATTGGCCGCCGCTCATAGGTGAATGCGCTGCGGTGGGCTTTGTAGAAATCTGCAGACACAAGTTGGAAAACGTGGGAGCATACCCATTATTAATTAATGTGAGACTTCATCTGGAATGGTACAGCTGAGTGGTCCTGTTGGCTCCACGTAGCTTCATCTAAAACACATCCGACATTGTTATCACACAACTGAGTTAAACTGGGAATTCACTACACAACAGTAGGTGTCCCTCTATAGTGGAGACACCAGTGGGTACGATATACAACCATAATGTTGACACAAAGAGTAGAATATTCTCTGCTTACCTGGATGGAGCACACCGACCAGATCTCCCAATGACTCTGTCCCCCAATGGCCGTGGAATTCGGAGTCCACATCCATACAGAAGATGAAGTCGGCGTAGTCACGAAGCTCATTGTCTATTAGGGCCTGGACCAGAAACATCCTGCTAGAAGTGATTTCCTGCCAACGGTTAAGGGTGGGCACTGTTTTCACCGTCAGCTGGAGGTGGAGCAAAACTTGTTTTTAGAAACCAGGCAGACAGAGTCCAGCTGACCTGGACTCATCCTTTTGGGAACACACTTTCTTTACCTGTCTTCCGCTGGCCATTTTGACTTTGGGCACCTCATTTGGCTGGTCAGTGAAGACGAACACATGCACATTGAAACCAGTGAAGAAGTGCTGCTCCATGGTCTCCAGAAACTTTTTCAGGAACCTAATGTACCTGTGGAGTAGGTGAGAGGAGTCACCTTCAGGTAAAGCTCCAACCAGAAACTCTGTGTTCATGGGGTGTAGACAAGTAAACACTGTAACATCATACTTTCCCATGGCGAACACAGTGGCTGCGATGGTGAGGTTCTTTGCTTGGTAGTGGCTGTCGAGGAGAACCGGGTCAAAGGTTCCCTCCCAAACCACTGGAACCGACCAGGACGTCATCGTCTGCACGTCAGTACGACCAGGGGTGTCTCCTGGCATAGGCGACATGGGCGGTTGCCTAGTGCGCAAAACATCGAGAGGGCGCCACAAGAGGCTGATTTATCATGACGTGATACATGCAATGTTGACCAATGCAGTAACATCACCATTGTTCTCTAACCCCAGAGACACACCGGAGGCAGAAGCGCCTCAAAGTGCCGCGAAAAGCTGTACTCCTCATTTCCGTGCCCATGATAATCAATCGGGCTGTTCGCTCCGGCAGCAAAGTACTGGTAAGCGCCGGGATGCTACGCGGCCGGCTCACGATCTACAGCGATGGCTCGCCGTGAGCAAATCGGGTCGGAATAAACACAGAAAAATGGATTGTGTCTAAACAGAAACACACAAGCACACAATCTCTTGTGGGGGGTGGCGGCTATAGGCTTGTTCAGGTCAGTCACCTGTGAAGACCAGGATCATTTACCCCCGGATCTGGCACGGAGAAATGCACATCATTTATGTTTATTTTTGTGAAAATGAATAGCTATCGGCTGTCAGTACAGCAGATTTCAGACTGTTTTTTTTATTTATTTGTATTGTTTTTTATAGCCTACAGGCAGTATTTCATTTAAAACGTTGTTTTTGTAAACTCGTTTTACGAAGTTATCAATGTTACCTTTGGAGTGTAGGAAGGAATTTGTGTGTGTGTGTATGTTTGTGTGTGTGTGTGTGTGTATACGTGTTTGGGGAGGGTGTGCCAATCTGAAATCTGCCTATGGCTCCAACATTGCCAGGGCCGGCCCTGAGTACGACGATGATCAAAGACACAAACTGACCTATAAACTACCAGCTCCCTCTACAGGGTGTTGATCTCCTTAGGCCACACCTCCCTCATTACACATAATCTGATATGCTTAATCCAATGGGCATCCAAGTTTATACAGCTTGGAGTTGGAAAATATACATAAAAATGCCTAATAATTGTGCACACAGTGTATAGGCAGCTGACATCACTAAAACAGAATGAAAGTGTGAAGGACACAAAACAGCCTGTCAGACTAACTGAACAGAAAAATGAAGAATTACT
This sequence comes from Limanda limanda, assembly GCF_963576545.1. NCBI lineage: Eukaryota > Metazoa > Chordata > Actinopteri > Pleuronectiformes > Pleuronectidae > Limanda > Limanda limanda. The sequence continues at coordinate 3,637,003 of NC_083638.1, read as the reverse complement.
GACCTTTTTGTAGATAATATCTGACTCTGTTTAACGGGATATATAACTCTAGAAAACAAAAACACAAGATCAATAATTATTTAATTACCAATCAATTAATCAGTTAATATTAAAACACGGAACATTCGTTGGTGTGTGTTACCTGCTGGAATTCCAGGCTGAGCTGTACAACAGTCTGTAGATTCAAACATAAACACAATCATTAAACAGTTCAGTCAGTGTCATCAATCGTATCAATAGCATCAGAGTCAAGACTCACCCCAGCAGCAGAACACACAGCAGAATCCCTGCCCCAGTTATAATTTTCAACAAAACCATGTCTGAATCAAAACAGAATAGTTCTGATCAACAGGGTCGGAATCCTTAGCCCAGATCAGGTCCACTAAATCCAGGTCCAGCAGTGGGTATTTCCAAATATCTAGTAGATCTACGTCCTCTGGAATTAATCAGTCCCTGTATTGTCCTTGTTCCATCTAGTTTCTAACCCAGGATGTATGACCTGCCAGGTCACAAGAATTTCACTGCTCACATGACGCTGTCATTGGTGCATGTGATTTGAGATCGGGCAGCTGTATACTCCTCCTGTCCGATTGGCTAGAACATCAGGGTCTGCCTTCTCCATAGGAGCTCCAACCAATAGCCTGTCATGATGAGACAGGTGAGAGAGGCCGGGGTGTGTGTGGGTTGGCACGTGAGTGCCCTACCCTTCTCTTTTTCTGTCTCCTCCGCTTTGTCTGAGCCCCGTCCACGACCGTGCAGTGCCTCCTTCTCCTCTATTCCAACCCAGGATGTATGAGCTTCATCGTGCTGCAGTCTAATTGGACCGTTTCAGCTGCATATATGCCCATTGAAAATGATCACATTTTATTACAATGCAAATACATTAAAGTACCATATGTGTACTACTGAGCATTAACATGCGTTTCATGTAGCGGAAGACATGATAACTAGTTGCCAATAAGTATTGTAACAGTGCAAAAAGTCAAACTTCAGTGGAATGTTATCAATAACCTTTATTAGAAGAGACCTTAAGACCTTTGGATTCAATCCTGTATGTACAACAACACCACCAGTTGGATTTGTTCAGCCGCAAAAGCAGCAGGTTCTCCAAGTTAATTAAGGCTATGCCTGAGGAAGGATCATAACCGGTACAACATGATTCCACTCTGCCCCCGCTCCGCCCCGGTGCCACCTCAACCATGACCTCAATCATGTCAAACTGTGTCAAATGGGTCTCAAGACATTGATAATGAAGATATAAGATTACTGTGACTTTTCGCAAAACTTGTTTTTAGAAACCTGGTGGACAGAGTCCAGCTGACCTGGACTCACCTTATTTGGAACACACTTCCTTTACCTGTCTTCCGCTGGCCATTTTGACTTGGGGCACCTCGTTTGGCTGGTCAGTGAAGACGAACACATGCACATTGAAACCAGTGAAGAAGTGCTGCTCCATGGTCTCCAGAAACTTTTTCAGGAACCTAATGTACCTGTGGAGTAGGTGAGAGGAGTCACCTTCAGGTAAAGCTCCAACTAGAAACTCTGTGTTCATGGGGTGTAGACAAGTAAACACTGTGACATCATACTTTCCCACGGCGAACACAGTGGCTGCGATGGTGAGGTTCTTCGCCTGGTAGAGGCTGTCGAGGAGAACCGGGTCGAAGGTTCCCTCCCAAACCACTGGAACCGACCAGGACGTCATCGTCTGCACGTCAGTACGACCAGGGGCGTCTCCTGGCATAGGCAACATGGGCGGTTGCCTTGTGCGCAAAATGTCAAGAGGGCGCCACAAGAGGCTGATTTATCATGACGTGATGCATGCAATGTTGATGTTAATTAAGGCTATGCCTGAGGAAGGATCATAACCGGTACAACATGATTCCACTCTGCCCGCGCTGCGCCCCGGTGCCACCTCAACCATGACCTCAATCATGTCAAACTGTGTCAAATGGGTCTCAAGACATTGATAATGAAGATATAAGATTACTGTGACTTTTCGTCAAACGCCATATTAATGGCGTGGCATTAAAGTTCATCAACTCGCCGTGAAGCACGAAATTCCTGTAACTTCCGTGTTCATGGTTCCATCTCACTCAAACTAGATGTATCAACAGCCCCGCCCCCCCTGAAGATATTCATATGGTTTTAAGGCCGTGTGACCGTGGCGTTTGAAGTTTGATTAAACGCCATCAAAACACGAGGTTCTCTATCTCTGACATATATTGTCCAATCGAGTCCAAACTAGACATTTAAGACAAGAGTCCCGGCCTGATGACATCTACATAGAAATTATGACTTGAAATCACAGGGCCCCCTGGTGGCTAAAGGAAGTGACATGTTTTATACTTTGATGAAATGCTCATGGCTGCTTTACAATATACAGCTCAAAACAGCTCAGTCAAGTCATTGGATCATGGTCAGAATTGTGACATTTCCTCATATCGTGTAAACATTGATGAGCGGCGAAGGATCATCCTTCGCCAAAGGACACGATATTGTCATAACTCCACTCTGCATTGTCCTATCACTACCAAACTTCTGTCACATGATCAGAGTCTAAGCCTGAACAGCTCTATGTGTCAATATTTCCTGAGTGTCATAGCGCCACCTACTGATTCGTCATTAAACAGGAAGTACTTTGTAATCCGCTCTACTTTATCTAACCGGCTCCGAATTACTGACCTATTATCACAATCCTGATCTGAACAGCTCCATATATAAATATTAGTTCAGGGTCATAGCGCCACCTATGATCAGTGTAAATATTAAGTTGTGGTAACATTGTCCAATTGACACAAAATTACTCATGCTACATCAGCGTGCCTACTTGAACAGATCTATATGTTTGTGCGTAATAATTGTGATGGCGACACCTACTGGCAAAAGGAAGTAAGCTTTGTTTTACAACTATCATTCGATTTACATACAATTTTCACAGTGTGATGTGCTATTGATAGTGTGGAGCGTAATGAGCAATTAGCAGGCAAGCATCGACATTGTGTGACGGACGCAGCAAGTGAAGCGTTTATCCTTGCCGCAGTGAGCAACACGCATGCAACGCAGAGACGTGCGCTTGGTCATCGATCGCACTCTCCACCGACCGCAACAGGCTTCAACGTGTAGGTGCTCGGGCCCGCAAGTGCTACAACATAGCCCTAGTCTGTTGTGGATTAGTAAACATATTTTGGGCATGTTTGTTGTGGTTTAAAATGTTGTTTGGTAGTTGTCCCAGTTTGCTGCCACTGTTGTTCGGCTAGTCACGAGATCTTCAATTGAAGGACTCTATTCCCAGGGTTATGTTCATGTAATGACGTCAGTGCTCTTTGGTAAGCCTAACCCTTGAGACAGAAAAATCCCAACTATTCCTATCACTCTGTTTCTATAAGGGCATTACAATTACTGAATTAATAAAGCGGCTTTTTACTTTTGTCTTACTTGGACAACTGCAGAGGGCAGCAGACAAAGGCAGTTTATGATCTAACATCATTTCTGTTGCCTTCCACATAGACATATCCACATGTTTAACCGTTATGTAGTCTTAGTCTGTGCCAGGGCCGGACCTGGCAATGTTGGAGCCCTAGCCGAGATTTCGTATTGAGTGTGTGTGTGTGTGTGTGCAGGAGAGGAGGCTCTGCGGCTGGTCTTCACAGACAAGATGTTGGACAGAGACTTCACGCTGCTCTCTGAATATGGAATCCAGCATCTGTCCCTGATCTAGATGGCATTGAAGGTTCCTGGAGGACGGACGGCCGGACAGAGAGGACGTCCTCCCATAACAGGTGCTTCACCAAGCTACTTCCTGTTTAAAAATGTCCAACCTTTATTCCAATTAACCTTTTAACAATGTTCCCAAGTTGCTTTGAAATATACTTGAAAGGTGGCTGTTGCACAAAATAAGACCGTCCAATGTCTCATGTTTGATCAGTGAGAGGATATCAGGAGGTTAAAGTGAAGCCTCAAGACTCTTTAACAGGGAATCAAATACTGGTAAAAAAGTCAGATGTTTTAACAATAACTTGACTATACTCCGTCTAAAAGGAGCAGGAAGTTTGACTGAAGGCTCCAACATGGATCATGCAAAGCCTCGATCAACCTCCATCAACTAAACAGAGAATAATAATGATTCTATTGCATCAAATCAGTTCCTATGGCATTTTATTAATTTTTAGATTGATAACGTAACAATAAAACATAGTCTACGTACACATGAGAGAAAACAAACATATGTATGGGTTAACTGTACGTGTATGATCGACAGATGAAAGTGTCACAGTTATTTTTAGAATTCTTTCTCATTGCACATAAAAATATCGAATCTAAAGAGGATCAACTTTACAACATACTCTATTCATTTATTGATTCTTCAATTATGTCAATAAATGCATTAATGCATGTGTTTGTTCACCATTTCTATGTCACTTGTGCTCTTCCATGGACCTCAGTGTGTCACCTTACAGGATAATTTCGTTGTCTGTGGAGCTCCAGGTGGTTCCTGTCTAAAACATCATCTTCTGTACAATTAAAATCTCCTTAAAAATAAAAGATCATACATTTTTACTTAAAACCGTGTCTAAATCCTTTAAAAAAAAAACTCTGTCGGGTCCTGAGACCGGAGCATAAACATTCATAACCTCATGACCTTTGCCCTCACCACCAGTAGTCTGCCCTCCGCACCTCTTTAATAAAAACATCAAATGAGACAGAAATCTCATGCTAGATGATACCGGGAATCAGAAGTGGATCCTCATTAGAACACCAATGCACTCAATTCACCTCTTGTCATGAGTGCACTCACCTGGTTTTAGGCTGGTGACAAAACCGGTTATTCTACAAGATAGCAAACAATTCCCACAAAATCGGGGTTGTCATTATCCTGCACTCAGCGATCTATGCTAAACTTGATGTGATGATAAAAAAACTAAATGCTCAAAGGTGTCAGGCCTGGACAGGAATGAGGACTCAGAAGCAGAGAATATCACGTACCAGCACACTTTATTGATTTCAGAACCTCAATGCAGAGTGACAAACAAGAAGGCTATGAAAATCTCACTAACTATATCTATAATATAATATAATACTTGGCAAGCAATAACTGGGGAAAAAGAACTTCCTAATAAATACAAAACATACACTAGAAAAAGAAAAAGCTTTTAAACATTAACCACTCCCGAAGGAGGACAAACAAATGGCAAGAGCAAGAAATCAAAAGCGCTCCTGAAGGAGGAAAACCAAACTACTAATAAATGGGGCAAAAGAAAAGGCTCACCTAAACAGGAGGCTCAACAAACTAACTAAATCTCTCTTAACATAAATCGCTCCAAAAGGGAGTAAGAAAAACCGTTTACAAAACAACACAAAACAAAGCTAAACTGGAAAACTTTAACAAACAAAAAATCACTCTCAAGGAGGAAACAGACAACAACTTAGGTGGCGTAGCAAGAAACTCTTTGGCAAAAACGACAATGACTGTGGGTAAGGCTTAGGTGCACGAACAAGAACGAACACTTCGGCACAAGACAAAGGGGAGACGCAGACTATAAGCACATGAGGGTGAAGGGAACAGGTGGAAACAATCAGAGACAATCAGACCGGTGACACATGAGGAAGGGCAAGTGACCTGAAACGAGAGGAGAGTTAGGATTTCAAAATAAAACAGGAAGTTACGAGACAAAAACCCCAAGACAAGACAAACCTCACCGCGGTGTGACAAAAGGAAGAAAGAGGGAAGAGTAGTGAAGGTAGTGCAGCTCTACCTAGAGGGATTTCTAGTTGATGCTTAGACAGTGAAATAATCACATTCCAATCCAACAATAACAAGCAAAGGCACTGCCTCTGTTACTAGACTCAGACTCAGACTCCTGCCAGGGAGGGGCTAAATTTATAAAGCGGCAGCTTCAAGCCCCAACTCACCTTATTGGGAACACACTTCCTTTACCTGTCTGCCGCTGGCCATTTTGACTTGGGGCACCTTGTTTGGCTGGTCAGTGTAGACGAACACATGCACATTGAAACCAGTGAAGAAGTGCTGCTCCATGGTCTCCAGAAACTTTTTCAGGAACCTAATGTACCTGTGGAGTAGGTGAGAGGAGTCACCTCCAGGCAAAGGTCAAACCAGAAACTCTGTGTTCATGGGGTGTAGACAAGTAAACACTGTGACATCATACTTTCCCACGGCGAACACAGTGGCTGCGATGGTGAGGTTCTTTGCCTGGTAGAGGCTGTCGAGGAGAACCGGGTCAAAGGTTCCCTCCCAAACCACTGGAACCGACCAGGACGTTATCGTCTGCACGTCAGTACGACCAGGGGCGTCTCCTGGCATAGGCGACATGGGCGGTTGCCTAGTGGCAAAATGTCGAGAGGGCGCCACAAAAGGCTGATTTATCAAGACGTGATACATGCGGAAGGATCATAACCGGTACAGCCTGATTCGACTCTGCTCGAGCAACAGGTGCTTAGGGTCTCGCACTGCGCCCCAGGGCCAGCATGTCTCCTTAGTGACGCCCCTGACGCGCCTCGCTGTAGTCATAACGGCCTTTAGAAAAATGGTTTTTTTTGGAGGGGGTGGGGTAGTGCACTATAGGTCCCTGAGACGTGGCTTAAGAGTTTGTCCTTAATGGAAAAAAAATTCCCCCTACATTACTTTTACTTTTATACTTTAAGTAGTTTTGAAACCAGTACTTTTACACTTTTTCTTAAGTAAAAAGCTTGAGTTGATACTTCAACTTCTACAGAAGTCCTTTTAAACCCTTGCATCTATACTTCTACTTGAGTAATGAATGTGAATACTTTTGACACCTCTGACAAGCACACAATCTCTTGTGGGGGGGTGGCGGCTATAGGCTTGTGCAGGTCAGTCACCTGTGAAGACCATCATCATTTACCCCCCGATCCAGCGCGGAGAAATGCTCATCATTAATGTTTATTTTTGTGGACATGAATAGCTATCAGCTGTCAGTACAGCAGATTTCAGACTCTTTGTATGTTTTTTATTCTATATTTGTATTTTTTTTTATAGCCAACATCCAGTATTTCATTTAAAACGTTTTTTTTGTAAACTCGTTTTATTAAGTTATCAATGTTACCTTTGGAGTGCAGGAAGGAATTTGTGTGTGTGTGTGTGTGTGTTTGTGTGTGTGTGTGTGTGTGTGTGTATCTATACGTGTGTGGGGAGGGTGTGCCAATCTGAAATCTCGCCTAGGGCTCCAACATTGCCAGGGCCGGCCCTGAGTACGACTATGATCAAAGTCACAAACTGACGTATGAACTACCAGCTCCCTCTACAGGGTGTTGATCTCCTTAGGCCACACCTCCCTCATTACACAAGTACACATCATCTGATATGCTTAAATCCAATAGGCATTCAAGTTTATATAGCTTGGAGTTGGAAAATATGCATAAAAGTGATGATATGTTCAAAATACCCCCTTGCCTAATAATTGTGCACACAGTGTATAGGCAGTTGACACTAAAACAGCCTGTCAGACTAACTGAACAGAAAAATAAAGAGTTACTGACCTTCTTTTAGGTAAAATCTGACACTGTTTTACGGGATCTATAACTCTAGAAAACAAAAACACAAGATCAATAATTATTTAATAACCAATCAATTAATCAGTTAAAATTAAAACAAGGAACGGTTGGTGTGTGTTACCTGCTGGAATTCCAGACTGAGCTGTACAACAGTCTGTAGATTCAAACAGAAACACAATCATTCAACAGTTCAGTCAGTGTCATCAATCGTATCGATAGCATCAGAATCAAGACTCACCCCAGCAGCAGAACACACAGCAGAATCACTGCCCAAGTTTTAATTTTCAACAAAACCATGTCTGAATCAGAACAGGATAGTTCTGATCAACAGGGTCGGAATCCTTAGCCCAGATCAGGTCCACGAAATCCAGGTCCAGCAGTGGGTATTTCCAAATATCTAGTAGATCTAAGTCCTCTGGAATGAATCAGTCGCTGTATTGTCCTGGTTCCATCTAGTTTCTAACCCAGGATCTAACCCAGGAAGAATTTCACTGCTCTGATGTCATTGGTGCATGTGACAATAAACTTTTATTTTATTTTATTTGAGATCGGGCAGCTGTAACTGTAACTCCTCCTGTCCGATTAGCTAGAACAGCAGGGCCCGCCTTCTCCCTAGGAGCTCCAACCAATAGCCTGTCAGGATGAGACAGGCAAGAGAGTGAAGGTGTTTCCAAGGAAACTCTGGACGTCCGACGACACTCTGTCATTAAATCTGAGTTCAGCTCCTTTATTGTCGTTATGCTGCTGGAATTAACGAGGAGACGTCTGAGTCTCAAGGACGCCCTGGACACACACAAACACACCCACACACTCCTTGCTGTCTCTGAGCAGCTTCACACTGCTAGAGCTGCTTCTCTCTCCTCTGTCCTCCTCGTTCTAGACCTCTCTGCTGCATTTGACACAGTGAACCACCAGATCCTTATTTCCTCCCTTCAGGACCTGGGTGTCTCAGGCTCTGCTCTCTCCCTGCTCTCTTCCTACCTCAATGACCGCACTTATCGGGTAACTTGGAGAGGATCTGTTTCTGAACCTTGTCCTCTCACTACTGGGGACCCTCAAGGTTCCGTCCTGGGTCCCCTCCTCTTCTCTCTGTACACCAACTCTCTCGGCTCTGTCATTCACTCATGGCTTTTCCTACCACAGCTTTGCTGATGACACCCAACTAATCCTGTCTTTGCCCCGAGCTGAAACCTGGAATCACAAAGCTTTAATTTTAAAAGTTGTGAACTTGGGTCTAAAGATTGTATCGATTGCTTAACAGACCTCTGAAATAGCCGACATGGAAGGTATAAAAAAACTGTAAAAGCATTTGAGTGAATCATTGGAACGCATTTATATATAAACCACACACATGAACAGCAATAAAGAAAAGTCAGTTTGATTTTTATGAACAACTCTGACTATAAAATATGAACTGCACATAAACCAGGTAGGATGAGCCGTCTGGAACCGTGACCTGACCAGTGCTCGCTGAGCCTTCGTGCCCAGTAGGTCTGTATGACCAGATTTTTTTGACTTGAGATCTTTAATATGATCTCGATTTCCAGTGGAATCTATTTAAATTCTAGATCCTCCATAGATCTGGTTATGTCTCTTGTAACATTGAGGGTATACTGTTGACAGAGATGCTTTTTTTTCAACCTTCCCACTGTCCCACCACAGTTTTAAAGAGATAAAATATTTTTTTTACTTTAAAACCGCTACAAAAAAACTTAAAAACATCCTTAAAATGTGCATCACATAAAAGAGACGTGTTAAAATGCCAGTATGCACTTCTGGACTTTAATTTAGAGATAAAAACGTTGCGCACAACCAGCGCGTGATCCTTAAAACCAACAGGAAGTATACTGCACTTTCTGAAGATGCTAAAACTATGTTTAAAACAATAAAACCGGTCCAACCTCACCATGGAAACGAGATTCCCTCGGCCATGAGTCCAGGTGTATTGTCTCTTATTGTCATTCATTCTTCTCCAAACATCACACAGATCATGGGCCTGCAGCAGCTGACTCAGAACACTCTGTGATGCTCTGTGGAGCTCCATGTGGTTGCTGTCTAAAACATCATCTTCTGTACAATTAAAATCTCCTCCTTAAAATAAAAAATCATCTTCTTTTATTTTGCTTAAAACCGTGTCTAAAACCTTTAAAAAACAGACTCTGTCTGGTCCCGAGACCGGAGCATAGACATTCATAACAACAAAATAAAACTGCTCGACCTTTGCCCTCACCACCAGTAGTCTGCCCTCCACCACTTCCTCCACTTCCACTTCCCCCCCACTGGTTGTGCTTAGGTGGCTCGGGACCACCTGCCCCTCCCACTCTCTTTTCCAGTCATTCTCATTTTTTGAGTCACTATGTGTTTCTTGTAAGAACGTCACTCCAGTTCTTTTCAGTTTCATTTGCTGGAACATCAGAGACCTCTTCACAGTGTTTATGTTCAACGAGCTAATGTTTAAAAGACTCATGTTGTAAAATAATAAAAACCCACACAAAAACAGGACTGATTGGTTATCAGGGTGTAAAACTTTATTCATCATCATCATTATTTTTCTCTTGCCTAACTTTTTGAACAATCTTCTTGAGTCTATACATCTCCTGGTCAGTGAAACCTCCTCTGCCTTTGCTGCTCATGTGCAGCTGGGCAGAGTTTGAAAACTGTTCTTTATCAGAGAAGTAATCCTTTACTTTCAATCCCTTCATGTTCTTTGTTTTCTGGAGAAACACTTCCATCTTCCCCTCACTGTAGCTTCTTGAGTTCTTCTGGCTTCCTGCCCTGAAGTGGGAGGATTCACTGTCAGCAGAGTCGGTCTCCATGCTTGACTCAGACTCTGCTTCCTCTCCTTCCTTTCTTCACTGTCCCTTTTTTTGCTTTTGAGCTTCCACTGTTGCTCCTGGTCTTTCTTTTCTGTTGAGGAACTCTTTAAGCACCTCCTCATCGCTCTCCATGTCAATATCGCTCACCTGATCTACCTGTTAGACCCCCCTTCCCCTGTCCCCTCCTGTCCTTCCTCACTCACCAGGGGTCTCATTTATAAAAGAGTGCGTGGGTTTCATACTAAAAGTGTACGTACTTACAAAATCCGGAAATGGCGTACGCAAAAGATAATTGTGATTTATAAAACCGTGCGCAAGCTCACCTGAACGCAATGTTCGCTTTAAAAATCACAGTCCACCTGGAAACGTTCGTACGTGGATCTGCCTCCAAATCTGCCCTCCACACGCCCACTTTCAACCATAAATGGTCAATACAAAGCACGGCGTGAATATTAAATAATGCCGTTGACCAATGGGTTTCCACCGTGAGTCCTGACGGAGTCACCGCATCAAGCGATGTGAAGAGGAAGTGAAACTTTCTGACACTGACATCAAGATGTCTGTTAGTGAGGTGGAGGTGAAGAGCGACTTTATGGGACAGCAGTGATGTCACTAGTAAAGAAAATACACTGATACTCTGCTGCTGCTGTGGAGAACACACTGTGTGAGATCAGAGATCGCTGAACCCTCGCTTCCCCCTCGTTCTTTCATTCACATGCACACATCGAGCAGAACCCCGCACCGGTGTCACGGCAGTATTTATTTATTTAGAGCATCGGACCGATTCCCTCACATCAGTGGATCCTCAGCTCCTCTGGGATATTATTTGGAAAGTTCCCTCATTTCTTATAAGTAATCTCCAGTGTGCTCTGTGCTCTGTGTTCTCTCTGGCTCAGTCCCGTTCACTGCAGCGATCTGATGATACACGCACAGTGTTAGAAGATATTATTAAAACCTATTAATGACTCGGCACCGTACCTCTGCCGTTAAATCGAATCTGAACCTTATTTGCTTAAAGTTGTTTTATATTTTTTTAATTAAAAGGCTCGTGTGGAACAGATACGTCGCGTGAGAAAAACTGTTTTACGGTTTTAATGTAAATTATGAATTGGATCAATAATCTGCTGCAGTTCACCACCTCGCGTCTGTGTCGCCATTTTCCCGTCTCCCCAAAACGCTCGTAAGAGTGGGTCTAAGTTTGCGTAGAAATACGCACATTTTCCCATCAAGTTTGTTTTTATAAATCCCAACGTTGGCGTGAGAGGTGGCGTACGCACGTTTCAGGCCCGTTTTGTGCGTACGCAACGGTGATAAATGAGACCCCTGAACCTCTTTTGGGACCTCCCCTGTCCCCTACTCACACACCTGATCTACCTTTTGGACTCCACTTGTCCCCTCCTGTTCCTCCTCACTCGCCTGTCCCTCCTGCTGGACCCCCTGTCCCCTACTGTTGTTCCTGAGTGTCAGCTTTCTTATTTCTCTGTGGACACACTTTAGCCTGGTGTCCTTCCTTCCCAAAGCTGAAACACTTTGTATTGTTAGATGTTACAAAAATCATATAATCAAACTCATCCACTCTGAGTTTGAACACCAGGTTCAGGTCCTCAGTCCTGTTGTTCAGAATCATAAAAAGATGTCTTCTGTGGGACACCACGTGTCTTAACAGAGGGGACCTGCATCCTAAGGACACTCTCTTTACCTGAGACTCTACCTTACCGTGTCTCGATAGTTCTCTTAACAATGTCTCATCTCTGATAAACGGGGGGACGTTGGACCGAGTCACTTTAACCGCCGGTGTGGCGAGAGGCAGAACAGATACGAACGTATCGTTCACTTCAATCCCGTTCGCCACCACCGTGTTCACCTTCTCTACGCTGTCTAGAAACATGACAACTGCGTTGTTCATCCTCGCAGCGGACTTCATGCTGCTGTGCCCGACCACCCCCCCCCCCCCCCCCCACGGCCAGGCTGCGCTCCTCCACGGAGCAATCACTCAGACGTTTGTTTTAATTTAATTTAGTTTTATCTTAAAGTTTACGCTTTTATTTTGATAATACTCTTTGTATTCTACTTTGAAAAGCCTGCGGCAGAGAAAGTTTCCCTTGCAGGCCGAGCTCACAGAGACTTTTCCTCGATCCACAAACAGCTGCTCCACAGCGGTTAATACCTGCAGACGGACAAAGTTCATTCCGTCGAAGGAGAAAGAGACGAATTCTCTCTTTTTCGGCCCAGCGCTGATTCCCGTTGTCACCAACCGAACCAGCGGAGCAGAGCTTTCGAGGCCACAAAAACATTTCACTGGTCTTTCCGGAATCCACGCCGCCCGCACACGAACGAACCGGAGCAACAACTAGTAAGAGGCTTTTATGTCTGGGCAGAGACTAGTTGTAATAATTAGCGTGTCATTATTTGAGTGTACGATTGTGTAAAACCGCTGCGTCTATTTTTGTCCCGTGCAAAGCTAGTCGTGACGAAACCAGCGTTTCCCGGCTGCATTGTTACGTCAGGTCCATTCCACTCCAAGCCACGTGGTCCGTCGGCCATTTTGACTCCAAATCTAGTGGGAAAAACCACCATTTTCTCTTATTAAACTCAGATAAAACGGAGGTTATAATACTCTGCCCTAAACACCTTAGAGAGACATTATCTAATGATGAAGCTGCGCTAGATGACATTGCCCTTGCTTCCAATGACACAGTCAGGAACTTGGGAGTGATCTTCGATCCTGATTTGTCCTTTAATTGTCACTTAAAACAAATTTCTAGGACGGCCTTTTTCCACTTGCGTAATATCTCAAAAATCTGACATGTCCTTTCGCAAAAAGATGCAGAAAAACTAGTCCACGCCTTTGTTACATCGAGACTGGACTATTGTAATTCATCATTATCAGGCTCCAGCAGCAAGTCGTTAAAGACTCTGCAGCTGTTCCAAAATGCTGCAGCATGTGTCCTGATGAGAACCAAGAAAAGAGAGCACATTTCTCCAGTATTAGCATCGCTACACTGGCTTCCTGTTAAATCTAGAATACAATTTAAAATTCTCCTCCTCACTTTCGAGGCCCTTAATAATATGGCGCCTTTTTACCTTAAAGAGCTGTTAGTACCTTATCAACCCACGAGAGCACTCTGCTCCCAGAACTCAGGTTTACTTGTTGTCTCTAAAGTCTCTAAAAGTAGAGTAGGAGCCAGAGCTTTTAGCCATCAAGCAAGGAAGCAGACACGATCTCTTCGTTTAAGAGTAGGCTTAAAACCTTCCTTTTTGATAAAGCTTATAGTTAGAGCTAATTAGTGTGGCAGAGAGTAACTCGTCCTATGTTCCAAAATAGGAAGCATTTAGTTTAAAAAGGCATAGAGGTATTGATGTCTGATCTACTGAGTGGGCCACATGGTTTTCATCATACTACAAACCAGTAGCCAGTCAGATTTACCTTGAGCCTCAGTGTACCCTCAAGTTCGGCCTGTATCATTGTATCATTGATTAAAAGGCAAAAACCCCTGATGACGCTAAGACGCAAAGGGAATTTATGACACATGACACACGGAGCTTCTCTTTCCAGCTTCTCCTTCCTTTTCTCCATCCCTATCACATCAAAGTAATTCTTATCTGATCAGTACATGTTACTAACTTGACCCCTTCCCCGGAGTTTCTGTGCCTTAGCGCCCGCAGATGCACGGCCACAGCTGTGGCCGCACCATGGATTACTATTGTGGATCGCGCATCAGAGGTCGCAATGGTGGATCCAGTATGGCGGTTTCTATATAGTGCGGGCTGATCGTAGTGGTAATGGAGGATCCTTTGTCACGTTGGCATCGGATAGTGATGGACCACGACCGAGGCACGCACATACATAGAGACACACACACACATAGATATACCATCGGTATTACATGTGTGTGTTATAAATCGTGATAAGTGCAGATGTTGTTGTATTTGTGATATAGTGGAGTTTTGTGAGAATAGTAATCATTGACTTTATGACATAATTGTTGTTACCTTTTTTAATAAATTCTAGTGATTATTTGTGCATATGTATGTGAATACAGCTGGATTATGATAGCCTGTGCTCGAAATTAAACCCTTCATTGCTCATCATATATCGTTGTAATTAAATATTGATGTTATTAATTGAACTTTTATAAACTGAGACTGATCTTTACAGATTGATTGTTGGTCCCTGATACCAGGGTGGTGTCCTGTCTTTGATAAATTATAATTACAGATTGTATTATTCTTAATTGATAATGTTATTGTTTTTCTTAATGATTTAATTATTCTAATTGATAACCGTATCATTTCTAATTAATAATTGTATTATTCTTAATTGATAGCTTTATCATTTTTAATTATTTTTCATAAATAATTTTAATTATTTTAATAATCATATTTCATGATTATTAATAATAAGCCAACGTCATGCCTACTACTAATGCACATCAATATATATACCAAAATAACCAACATAAAGAACAAAATTGGGCAAACCTTTCATTTACCGCCACCAGCTCTCAGAGAGAGAGAGAGAGAGAGAGAGAGAGAGAGAGAGAGAGAGAGAGCGAGAGAGAGAGAGAGGGAGAGACAAACTTAGTCAGAGTATTTTACTTGTATATAAGGTCTGAACACACACACACAGCTTCCTGTCTTTGTGGAACATGCTCTTTCTCTCATTTTCAGAAACTGATGATCTCTGTTCAAATGATTTTTATCATTTTGATTTGAATTAGTTATTATATGATAAAGAAATGGATCAGACGTCGTGATTGACAGCAGACACTGACTCAAGATTGGTTAAGAGTGTGTATGGGCGGGACCTTGACACCATGATCACTACTGAACTGACTCTGACTGGAAATGACATCATCACCAGAAGATGGCAGCATTTGTATCTGAGAAAATCTCGCTTAAGGAAGTGGAGAAGTGTCATCAACTTTATTCAAACTGACAGGTGAAAACCCAAACAAAATCGGCAGAGGCCAAACCAGGCCAGGTCTAGACCAGGACCCTATGCCCCCTGAACCCCCATGTCTACTAATTTTTACTTTAAGTGCTTTTCTACACTATACAGAAAATGAGGCAGGACTACAAAGCTGACTTTCACAGTCCGTATGGTGTAGTCTGGTTCTCTCAGACATTCGGTCGGATCTCTGCGTAGTTCTTCACAATTCCAGAGAACCTGATGAGGTGGATTTCAGGGTTGCGGGCTAAAAAGTCTTGCCACAGGTACTCAGGTGACAGAACCTTACTGGGCTTATTGATCCACATATACCTGAAACCACGGAACAGGAAAAACAGTCATTACAATATTAACCAGGGTCGATGCCTGCTCTAGTGACTCTGCTCACCTGTTAAGATGACTCTCCTCCTGCCAGGCTGCCTCGATGCCTTTTATACGATCATCCCAAAAGTTGATGGAGCAGGTTTGGCAAAACCGTTCTACCTCCTGCAGGTTGCCTCCAAATGCCCCCCCACAGTAGTAGAAGTCCCCTTCCTCAGGAGCCATGTAGGCTTTGGAGATTGGCCGCCGCTCATAGGGGAATCCGCTGCGGTCACTTTTGTAGTAACCTGCAGACACAAGTTGGAAAACTTGAGAACATACCCAAAAATTAAGGTGAGACTTCATCTGGAATGGTACAGCTGAGTGGTCCTGTTGGCTCAGTGTAGCTTAATCTAAAACACATCCGACATTGTTATCACACAAATGAGTAAAACTAGGATTTCACTACACAACAGTAGGTGTCCCTACAGTAGGTGTCCCTAATGAATTTGAACGGTGAACACGTTCATATTGTAGCGTCCTCGCTTATAGACGGCAGGAAACTTCTCTCTTTATGTGTAACTTTATTAAAGTCCAACGAACACGAGACACTTCTTGTTCGTAACTCCGACACTCCTCTCATAAAATGTCCGCGATGTAGCCTCACCTAAACCAACTAACTCGACTTCGCACTACGTTAAATATGATTCATCGCATACACATGTAGACCAAACAAGCAACGTATTCCAATTGTCTTCTTCTCTGGCCAGTGTCTCGGCTCAGCTCACGGGTTATCTTGGCTCGCTGTCTGGCCGGTAACCAGCCGTCCGGACCGCTCCGTGGATAAGGAGGAGGAGATGTTTCTTTACTTGGAATGCGGCCACTTTTTTTCTCGGATAAACAGCCGGAGCAACACTCGCTCACCTCTAGGTGGTCCGTCACTTCTCGTTATACACACACTTTTAGCGTCTTTTCCCACAATACCCAGGTGCACTACGTCACACAATACACACTTTCCTTAAAGGGGCAGGCCATACCTGCAACACAACAGCTCTCGGTCTCATATACAAATGGCAAGAGAAAGCAGAGAAGCAGACTCAGTGACTACATCCGATGCACCTTATTATTATCTGAGGGATTTTTACACATTGTCTGATAAAGATTTCGACAGTAAAGGCAAGGGGTAGTGATGGATAAGGTTTTATTTAACAAGTTAAGTCTTTCATTATCACTTTCCACCTTAAAACTATGAAATGAACTGAACTATGAACTCGTTCAGAATTTAAATGGTGAACTATGAACGTGAACTATTTATGTTTACTTGTATGAACTGAACTTTGAACTAGTTCATGAGAGGTGTGAACTTGCACAACACTGTGGACCACACCAGTGGGTGCGATATACAACCATAATGTTGACACTAAGAGTAGAAAGGATTCTCTGCTGACCTGGATGGAGCACACCGACCAGATCTCCCAATGACTCCGTGCCCCATCGGCCGTGGAATTCGGAGTCCACATCCAGACAGAAGATGAAGTCGGCGTAGTCACGAAGCTCCTCCTCTATTAGGGTCAGGACCAGAAGCATCCTGCTAGCACTGATATCCTGCCAACGGTTAAGGGTGGGCACTGTTTTCACTGTCCGCTGGAGGTGGAGCAAAACTTGTTTTTAGAAACCAGGCAGACAGAGTCCTGCTGACCTTGACTCACCTTATTTGGACGCACTTTCTTTACCTGTCTTCCGCTGGCCATTTTGACTTTGGGCACCTCGTTTGGCTGGTCAGTGAAGACGAACACATGCACATTGAAACCAGTGAAGAAGTGCTGCTCCATGGTCTCCAGAAACTTTTTCAGGAACCTAATGTACCTGTGGAGTAGGTGAGAGGAGTCACCTTCACGTAAAGCTCCAACCAGAAACTCTGTGTTCATGGGGTGTAGACAAGTAAACACTGTGACATCATACTTTCCCACGGCGAACACAGTGGCTGCGATGGTGAGGTTCTTTGCTTGGTAGTGGCTGTCGAGGAGAACCGGGTCGAAGGTTCCCTCCCAAACCACTGGAACCGACCAGGACGTCATCGTCTGCACGTCAGTACGACCAGGGGCGTCTCCTGGCATAGGCGACACCGGCGGTTGCCTAGTGCGCAAAACGTCGAGAGGGCGCCACAAGAGGCTGATTTATCATGACGTGATACATGCAATGTTGACCAATGCAGTAACATCACCATCCTCCTCTAACCCCGGAGACACACCGGAGGCAGAAGCGCCTCAAAGTGCCTCGAAAAGCTGTACTCCTCATTTCCGTGCCCATGATAATCAATCGGGCTGTTCGCTCCGGCAGCAAAGTACTGGTAAGCGCCGGGATGCTACGCGGCCGGCTCACGATCTACAGCGATGGCTCGCCGTGAGCAAATCGGGTCAGAATAAACACAGAAAAATGGATTGTGTCTAAACAGAAACACACAAGCACACAATCTCTTGTGGGGGGCTGGTGGCTTTAGGCTTGTTCAGGTCAGTCACCTTTGAAGACCAGCATCATTTACCCCCCGATCCGGCACGGAGAAATGCACATCATTTATGTTTATTTTTGTGAAAATGAATAGCTATCGGCTGTCAGTACAGCAGATTTCAGACTGTTTTTTTTATTTAATTGTATTGTTTGTATTGTTTTTTATAGCCTACATGCAGTATTTCATTTAAAACGTTGTTTTTGTAAACTCGTTTTACGAAGTTATCAATGTTACCTTTGGAGTGTAGGAAGGAATTTGTGTGTGTGTGTATGTTTGTGTGTGTGTGTGTGTGTGTATACGTGTTTGGGGAGGGTGTGCCAATCTGAAATCTGCCTATGGCTCCAACATTGCCAGGGCCGGCCCTGAGTACGACGATGATCAAAGACACAAACTGACCTATAAACTACCAGCTCCCTCTACAGGGTGTTGATCTCCTTAGGCCACACCTCCCTCATTACACATAATCTGATATGCTTAATCCAATGGGCATCCAAGTTTATACAGCTTGGAGTTGGAAAATATACATAAAAATGCCTAATAATTGTGCACACAGTGTATAGGCAGGTGACATCACTAAAACAGAATGAAAGTGTGAAGGACACAAAACAGCCTGTCAGACTAACTGAACAGAAAAATGAAGAATTACTGACCTTTTTGTAGATAATATCTGACTCTGTTTAACGGGATCTATAACTCTAGAAAACAAAAACACAAGATCAATAATTATTTAACTACCAATCAATTAATCAGTTAATATTAAAACACGGAACATTCGTTGGTGTGTGTTACCTGCTGGAATTCCAGGCTGAGCTGTACAACAGTCTGTAGATTTAAACATTAACACAATCATTAAACAGTTCAGTCAGTGTTATCAATCCTATCAATAGCATCAGAATCAATGTCAATGTCAATTTTATTTATACAGCTGATTTAAAACAACTTGGTTGACCAAAGTCCTGTACAGGATGAGTGGCACGGCCAAAGGACAGTTACAACGTGGTACATTAAAATTCAAGTAATACATTAAACATACATTAAAGTTCAAGTGATACAAATAAAATACAATTATTAATGTAAAATAAAAATATATAAGAATATTAATAATAATAAAAATAATAGAACTAAATAAAATATAAGAATACGATATGAAAAATAAAATCAGCTGCACTGAAACACACTCAATAGAAAGCCTGGGAGAACTGGTGCGTTTTTAACAATGATTTAAACAGTGTTAAAGACGGGGCAGATCTAATATGAAATGGTAGGTTGTTCCACAGGTTTGGGGCGGCCACTACGAATGCGCGATCTCCTCTTGTTACTAGTTTTGTCTGTGGTTTGTCGAGGAGAAGTTGAGTGGCTGATCTCAGTTCCCTAACTAGAGTGTGTATAATAAGAAGTTCTGTTATACGACGGTGCCAGTCTGTTAAGAGACTTAAAAGTTAAAAGTAAGATTACTCACCCCAGCAGCAGAACACACAGCAGAATCACTGCCCAAGTTTTAATTTTCAACAAAACCATGTCTGAATCAGAACAGGATAGTTCTGATCAACAGGGTCGGAATCCTTAGCCCAGATCAGGTCCACTAAATCCAGGTCCAGCAGTGGGTATTTCCAAATATCTAGTAGATCTAAGTCCTCTGGAATTAATCAGTCCCTGTATTGTCCTTGTTCCATCTAGTTTCTAACCCAGGATGTATGACCTGCCAGGTCACAAGAATTTCACTGCTCCCATGACGCTGTCATTGGTGCATGTGATTTGAGATCGGGCAGCTGTATACTCCTCCTGTCCGATTGGCTAGAACATCAGGGTCTGCCTTCTCCATAGGAGCTCCAACCAATAGCCTGTCAGGATGAGACAGGTGAGAGAGGCCGGGGTGTGTGTGGGTTGGCACGCGAGTGCTCTCCTCCCACCTACCCCCGCCCCCCCCCCCCCTTCTCTTTTTCTGTCTCCTCCGCTTTGTCTGAGCCCCGTCCACGACCGTGCAGTGCCTCCTTCTCCTCTATTCCAACCCAGGATGTATGAGCTTCATCGTGCTGCAGTCTAATTGGACCGTTTCAGCTGCATATATGCCCATTGAAAATGATCACATTTTATTACAATGCAAATACATTAAAGTACCATATGTGTACTACTGAGCATTAACATGCGTTTCATGTAGCGGAAGACATGATAACTAGTTGCCAATAAGTATTGTAACAGTGCAAAAAGTCAAACTTCAGTGGAATGTTATCAATAACCTTTATTGGAAGAGACCTTGAGACCTTTGGATTCAATCCTGTATGTACAACAACACCACCAGTTGGATTTGTTCAGCCGCAAAAGCAGCAGGTTCTCCAAGTTAATTAAGGCTATGCCTGAGGAAGGATCATAACCGGTACAACATGATTCCACTCTGCCCCCGCTGCGCCCCGGTGCCACCTCAACCATGACCTCAATCATGTCAAACTGTGTCAAATGGGTCTCAAGACATTGATAATGAAGATATAAGATTACTGTGACTTTTCGCAAAACTTGTTTTTAGAAACCTGGCGGACAGAGTCCAGCTGACCTGGACTCACCTTATTTGGAACACACTTCCTTTACCTGTCTTCCGCTGGCCATTTTGACTTGGGGCACCTCGTTTGGCTGGTCAGTGAAGACGAACACATGCACATTGAAACCAGTGAAGAAGTGCTGCTCCATGGTCTCCAGAATCTTTTTCAGGAACCTAACGTACCTGTGGAGTAGGTGAGAGGAGTCACCTTCAGGTAAAGCTCCAACTAGAAACTCTGTGTTCATGGGGTGTAGACAAGTAAACACTGTGACATCTTACTTTCCCACGGCGAACACAGTGGCTGCGATGGTGAGGTTCTTCGCCTGGTAGAGGCTGTCGAGGAGAACCGGGTCGAAGGTTCCCTCCCAAACCACTGGAACCGACCAGGACGTCATCGTCTGCACGTCAGTACGACCAGGGGCGTCTCCTGGCATAGGCAACATGGGCGGTTGCCTTGTGCGCAAAATGTCGAGAGGGCGCCACAAGAGGCTGATTTATCATGACGTGATGCATGCAATGTTGATGTTAATTAAGGCTATGCCTGAGGAAGGATCATAACCGGTACAACATGATTCCACTCTGCCCGCGCTGCGCCCCGGTGCCACCTCAACCATGACCTCAATCATGTCAAACTGTGTCAAATGGGTCTCAAGACATTGATAATGAAGATATAAGATTACTGTGACTTTTCGTCAAACGCCATATTAATGGCGTGGCATTAAAGTTCATCAACTCGCCGTGAAGCACGAAATTCCTGTAACTTCCGTGTTCATGGTTCCATCTCACTCAAACTAGATGTATCAACAGCCCCGCCCCCCCTGAAGATATTCATATGGTTTTAAGGCCGTGTGACCGTGGCGTTTGAAGTTTGATTAAACGCCATCAAAACACGAGGTTCTCTATCTCTGACATATATTGTCCAATCGAGTCCAAACTAGACATTTAAGACAAGAGTCCCGGCCTGAAGACATCTACATAGAAATTATGACTTGAAATCACAGGGCCCCCTGGTGGCTAAAGGAAGTGACATGTTTTATACTTTGATGAAATGCTCATGGCTGCTTTACAATATACAGCTCAAAACAGCTCAGTCAAGTCATTGGATCATGGTCAGAATTGTGACATTTCCTCATATCGTGTAAACATTGATGAGCGGCGAAGGATCATCCTTCGCCAAAGGACACGATATTGTCATAACTCCACTCTGCATTGTCCTATCACTACCAAACTTCTGTCACATGATCAGAGTCTAAGCCTGAACAGCTCTATGTGTCAATATTTCCTGAGTGTCATAGCGCCACCTACTGATTCGTCATTAAACAGGAAGTACTTTGTAATCCGCTCTACTTTATCTAACCGGCTCCGAATTACTGACCTATTATCACAATTCTGATCTGAACAGCTCCATATATAAATATTAGTTCAGGGTCATAGCGCCACCTATGATCAGTGTAAATATTAAGTTGTGGTAACATTGTCCAATTGACACAAAATTACTCATGCTACATCAGCGTGCCTACTTGAACAGATCTATATGTTTGTGCGTAATAATAGTGATGGCGACACCTACTGGCAAAAGGAAGTAAGCTTTGTTTTACAACTATCATTCGATTTACATACAATTTTCACAGTGTGATGTGCTATTGATAGTGTGGAGCGTAATGAGCAATTAGCAGGCAAGCATCGACATTGTGTGACGGACGCAGCAAGTGAAGCGTTTATCCTTGCCGCAGTGAGCAACACGCATGCAACGCGGAGACGTGCGCTTGGTCATCGATCGCACTCTCCACCGACCGCAACAGGCTTCAACGTGTAGGTGCTCGGGCCCGCAAGTGCTACAACATAGCCCTAGTCTGTTGTGGATTAGTAAACATATTTTGGGCATGTTTGTTGTGGTTTAAAATGTTGTTTGGTAGTTGTCCCAGTTTGCTGCCACTGTTGTTCGGCTAGTCACGAGATCTTCAATTGAAGGACTCTATTCCCAGGGTTATGTTCATGTAATGACGTCAGTGCTCTTTGGTAAGCCTAACCCTTGAGACAGAAAAATCCCAACTATTCCTATCACTCTGTTTCTAAAAGGGCATTACAATTACTGAATTAATAAAGCGGCTTTTTACTTTTGTCTTACTTGGACAACTGCAGAGGGCAGCAGACAAAGGCAGTTTATGATCTAACATCATTTCTGTTGCCTTCCACATAGACATATCCACATGTTTAACCGTTATGTAGTCTTAGTCTGTGCCAGGGCCGGACCTGGCAATGTTGGAGCCCTAGCCGAGATTTCGTATTGAGTGTGTGTGTGTGTGTGTGTGTGTGCAGGAGAGGAGGCTCTGCGGCTGGTCTTCACAGACAAGATGTTGGACAGAGACTTCACGCTGCTCTCTGAATATGGAATCCAGCATCTGTCCCTGATCTAGATGGCATTGAAGGTTCCTGGAGGACGGACGGCCGGACAGAGAGGACGTCCTCCCATAACAGGTGCTTCACCAAGCTACTTCCTGTTTAAAAATGTCCAACCTTTATTCCAATTAACCTTTTAACAATGTTCCCAAGTTGCTTTGAAATATACTTGAAAGGTGGCTGTTGCACGAAATAAGACCGTCCAATGTCTCATGTTTGATCAGTGAGAGGATATCAGGAGGTTAAAGTGAAGCCTCAAGACTCTTTAACAGGGAATCAAATACTGGTAAAAAAGTCAGATGTTTTAACAATAACTTGACTATACTCCGTCTAAAAGGAGCAGGAAGTTTGACTGAAGGCTCCAACATGGATCATGCAAAGCCTCGATCAACCTCCATCAACTAAACAGAGAATAATAATGATTCTATTGCATCAAATCAGTTCCTATGGCATTTTATTAATTTTTAGATTGATAACGTAACAATAAAACATAGTCTACGTACACATGAGAGAAAACAAACATATGTATGGGTTAACTGTACGTGTATGATCGACAGATGAAAGTGTCACAGTTATTTTTAGAATTCTTTCTCATTGCACATAAAAATATCGAATCTAAAGAGGATCAACTTTACAACATACTCTATTCATTTATTGATTCTTCAATTATGTCAATAAATGCATTAATGCATGTGTTTGTTCACCATTTCTATGTCACTTGTGCTCTTCCATGGACCTCAGTGTGTCACCTTACAGGATCATTTCGTTGTCTGTGGAGCTCCAGGTGGTTCCTGTCTAAAACATCATCTTCTGTACAATTAAAATCTCCTTAAAAATAAAAGATCATACATTTTTACTTAAAACCGTGTCTAAATCCTTTAAAAAAAAAACTCTGTCGGGTCCTGAGACCGGAGCATAAACATTCATAACCTCATGACCTTTGCCCTCACCACCAGTAGTCTGCCCTCCACCACCTCTTTAATAAAAACATCAAATGAGACAGAAATCTCATGCTAGATGATACCGGGAATCAGAAGTGGATCCTCATTAGAACACCAATGCACTCAATTCACCTCTTGTCATGAGTGCACTCACCTGGTTTTAGGCTGGTGACAAAACCGGTTATTCTACAAGATAGCAAACAATTCCCACAAAATCGGGGTTGTCATTATCCTGCACTCAGCGATCTATGCTAAACTTGATGTGATGATAAAAAAACTAAATGCTCAAAGGTGTCAGGCCTGGACTGGAATGAGGACTCAGAAGCAGAGAATATCACGTACCAGCAAACTTTATTGATTTCAGAACCTCAATGCAGAGTGACAAACAAGAAGGCTATGAAAATCTCACTAACTATATCTATAATATAATATAATACTTGGCAAGCAATAACTGGGGAAAAAGAACTTCCTAATAAATACAAAACATACACTAGAAAAAGAAAAAGCTTTTAAACATTAACCACTCCCGAAGGAGGACAAACAAATGGCAAGAGCAAGAAATCAAAAGCGCTCCTGAAGGAGGAAAACCAAACTACTAATAAATGGGGCAAAAGAAAAGGCTCACCTAAACAGGAGGCTCAACAAACTAACTAAATCTCTCTTAACATAAATCGCTCCAAAAGGGAGTAAGAAAAACAGTTTACAAAACAACACAAAACAAAGCTAAACTGGAAAACTTTAACAAACAAAAAATCACTCTCAAGGAGGAAACAGAAAACAACTTACGTGGCGTAGCAAGAAACTCTTTGGCAAAAACGACAATGACTGTGGGTAAGGCTTAGGTGCACGAACAAGAACGAACACTGCTCCGATGTCATTGGTGCATGTGACAATAAACTTTTATTTTATTTGATTTGAGATTGGGAAGCTGTAACTGTAACTCCTCCTGTCCGATTAGCTAGAACATCAGGGCCCGCCTTCTCCCTAGGAGCTCCAACCAATAGCCTATCAGGATGAGACAGGCAAGAGAGTGAAGGTGTTTCCAAGGAAACTCTGGACGTCCGACGACACTCTGTCATTAAATCTGAGTTCAGCTCCTTTATTGTCGTTATGCTGCTGGAATTAACGAGGAGACGTCTGAGTCTCAAGGACGCCCTGGACACACACAAACACACCCACACACTCCTTGCTGTCTCTGAGCAGCTTCACACTGCTAGAGCTGCTTCTCTCTCCTCTGTCCTCCTCGTTCTAGACCTCTCTGCTGCATTTGACTCAGTGAACCACCAGATCCTTATTTCCTCCCTTCAGGACCTGGGTGTCTCAGGCTCTGCTCTCTCCCTGCTCTCTTCCTACATCAATGGCCGCACTTATCGGGTAACTTGGAGAGGATCTGTTTCTGAACCTTGTCCTCTCACTACTGGGGACCCTCAAGGTTCCGTCCTGGGTCCCCTCCTCTTCTCTCTGTACACCAACTCTCTCGGCTCTGTCATTCACTCATGGCTTTTCCTACCATAGCTACGCTGATGACACCCAACTAATCCTGTCTTTGCCCCGAGCTGAAACCTGGAATCACAAAGCTTTAATTTTAAAAGTTGTGAACTTGGGTCTAAAGATTGTATCGATTGCTTAACAGACCTCTGAAATAGCCGACATGGAAGGTATAAAAAAACTGTAAAAGCATTTGAGTGAATCATTGGAACGCATTTATATATAAACCACACACATGAACAGCAATAAAGAAAAGTCAGTTTGATTTTTATGAACAACTCTGACTATAAAATATGAACTGCACATAAACCAGGTAGGATGAGCCGTCTGGAACCGTGACCTGACCAGTGCTCGCTGAGCCTTCGAGCCCAGTAGGTCTGTATGACCAGATTTGTTTGACTTGAGATCTTTAATATGATCTCGATTTCCAGTGGAATCTATTTAAATTCTAGATCCTCCATAGATCTGGTTATGTCTCTTGTAACATTGAGGGTATACTGTTGACAGAGATGCTTTTTTTCAACCTTCCCACAGTCCCACCACAGTTTTAAAGAGATAAAATATTTTTTTTTCTTTAAAACCGCTACAAAAAAACTTAAAAACATCCTTAAAATGTGCATCACATAAAAGAGACGTGTTAAAATGCCAGTATGCACTTCTGGACTTTAATTTAGAGATAAAAACGTTGCGCACAACCAGCGCGTGATCCTTAAAACCAACAGGAAGTATACTGCACTTTCTGAAGATGCTAAAACTATGTTTAAAACAATAAAACCGGTCCAACCTCGCCATGGAAACGAGATTCCCTCGGCAATGAGTCCAGGTGTATTGTCTCTTATTGTCATTCATTCTTCTCCAAACATCACACAGATCATGGGCCTGCAGCAGCTGACTCAGAACACTCTGTGATGCTCTGTGGAGCTCCATTTGGTTGCTGTCTAAAACATCATCTTCTGTACAATTAAAATCTCCTCCTTAAAATAAAAAATCATCTTCTTTTATTTTGCTTAAAACCGTGTCTAAAACCTTTAAAAAACAGACTCTGTCTGGTCCCGAGACCGGAGCATAGACATTCATAACAACAAAATAAAACTGCTCGACCTTTGCCCTCACCACCAGTAGTCTGCCCTCCACCACTTCCTCCACTTCCACTCCCCCCCCACTGGTTGTGCTTAGGTGGCTCGGGACCACCTGCCCCTCCCACTCTCTTTTCCAGTCATTCTCATTTTTTGAGTCACTATGTGTTTCTTGTAAGAACGTCACTCCAGTTCTTTTCAGTTTCATTTGCTGGAACATCAGAGACCTCTTCACAGTGTTTATGTTCAACGAGCTAATGTTTAAAAGACTCATGTTGTAAAATAATAAAAAACCCACACAAAAACAGGACTGATTGGTTATCAGGATGTAAAACTTTATTCATCATCATCATTATTTTTCTCTTGCCTAACTTTTTGAACAATCTTCTTGAGTCTGTACATCTCCTGGACAGTTAAACCTCCTCTGCCTTTGCTGCTCATGTGCAGCCGGGCAGAGTTTGAAAACTGTTCTTTATCAGAGAAGTAATCCTTTACTTTCAATCCCTTCATGTTCTTTGTTTTCTGGAGAAACACTTCCATCTTCCCCTCACTGTAGCTTCTTGAGTTCTTCTGGCTTCCTGCCGTGAAGTGGGAGGATTCACTGTCAGCAGAGTCGGTCTCCATGCTGGACTCAGACTCTGCTTCCTCTCCTTCCTTTCTTCACTGTCCCTTTTTTTGCTTTTGAGCTTCCACTGTTGCTCCTGGTCTTTCTTTTCTGTTGAGGAACTCTTTAAGCACCTCCTCATCGCTCTCCATGTCAATATCGCTCACCTGATCTACCTGTTAGACCCCCCTTCCCCTGTCCCCTCCTGTCCTTCCTCACTCACCAGGGGTCTCATTTATAAAAGAGTGCGTGGGTTTCATACTAAAAGTGTACGTACTTACAAAATCCGGAAATGGCGTACGCAAAAGATAATTGCGATTTATAAAACCGTGCGCAAGCTCACCTGAACGCAATGTTCGCTTTAAAAATCACAGTCCACCTGGAAACGTTCGTACGTGGATCTGCCTCCAAATCTGCCCTCCACACGCCCACTTTCAACCATAAATGGTCAATACAAAGCACGGCGTGAATATTAAATAATGCCGTTGACCAATGGGTTTCCACCGTGAGTCCTGATGGAGTCACGGCATCGAGCGATGTGAAGAGGAAGTGAAACTTTCTGACACTGACATCAAGATGTCTGTTAGTGAGGTGGAGGTGAAGAGCGACTTTATGGGACAGCAGCGATGTCACTAATAAAGAAAATACACTGATACTCTGCTGCTGCTGCTGTGGAGAACACACTGTGTGAGATCAGAGATCGCTGAACCCTCGCTTCCTCCTCGTTCTTCCAGTCACATGCACACATCGAGCAGAACCCCGCTCCGGTGTCACGGCAGTATTTATTTATTTAGAGCATCGGACCGATTCCCTCACATCAGTGGATCCTCACCTCCTCTGGGATATTATTTGGAAAGTTCCCTCATTTCTTATAAGTAATCTCCAGTGCGCTCTGTGCGCTCTCTGGCTCAGACCGTTCACTGCAGCGATCTGATGATACACGCACAGTGTTAGAAGATATTATTAAAACCTATTAATGACTCGGCACCGTACCTCTGCCGTTAAATCGAATCTGAACCTTATTTGCTTAAAGTTGTTTTATATTTTTTTAATTAAAAGGCTCGTGTGGAACAGATACGTCGCGCGAGAAAAACTGTTGGTTTTAATGTAAATTATGAATTGGATCAATAATCTGCTGCAGTTCACCACCTCGCGTCTGTGTCGCCATTTTCCCGTCTCCCCAAAACGGTCGTAAGAGTGGGTCTAAGTTTGCGTAGAAATACGCACATTTTCCCGTCAAGTTTGTTTTTATAAATCCCAACGTTGGTGTGAGAGGTGGCGTACGCACGTTTCAGGCCCGTTTTGTGCGTACGCAACGGTTATAAATGAGACCCCTGAACCTCTTTTGGGACCTCCCCTGTCCCCTACTCACACACCTGATCTACCTTTTGGACTCCACTTGTCCCCTCCTGTCCCTCCTCACTCGCCTGTCCCTCCTGCTGGACCCCCCCTGTCCCCTCCTGTTGTTCCTGAGTGTCAGCTTTCTTATTTCTCTGTGGACACACTTTAGCCTGGTGTCCTTCCTTCCCACAGCTGAAACACTTTGTATTGTTAGATGTTACATAAATCATATAATCAAACTCATCCACTCTGAGTTTGAACACCAGGTTCAGGTCCTCAGTCCTGTTGTTCAGAATCATAAAAAGATGTCTTCTGTGGGACACCACGTGTCTTAACAGAGGGGACCTGCATCCTAAGGACACTCTCTTTACCTGAGACTCTACCTTACCGTGTCTCGATAGTTCTCATAACAATGTCTCATCTCTGATAAACGAGGGGACGTTGGACCGTTTCACTTTAACCGCCGGTGTGGCGAGAGGCAGAACAGATACGAACGTATCGTTCACTTCAATCCCGTTCGCCACCACCGTGTTCACCTTCTCTACGCTGTCTAGAAACATGACAACTGCGTTGTTCATCCTCGCAGCGGACTTCATGCTGCTGTGCCCGACCACCCCCCCCCCCCCCCCCACGGCCAGGCTGCGCTCCTCCACGGAGCAATCACTCAGACGTTTGTTTTAATTTAATTTAGTTTTATCTTAAAGTTTACGCTTTTATTTTGATAATACTCTTTGTATTCTACTTTGAAAAGCCTGCGGCAGAGAAAGTTTCCCTTGCAGGCCGAGCTCACAGAGACTTTTCCTCGATCCACAAACAGCTGCTCCACAGCTGTTAATACCTGCAGACGGACAAAGTTCATTCCGTCGAAGGAGAAAGAGACGAATTCTCTCTTTTTCGGCCCAGCGCTGATTCCCGTTGTCACCAACCGAACCAGCGGAGAAGAGCTTTCGAGGCCACGAAAACATTTCACTTGTCTTTACGGAATCCACGCCGCCCGCGCACGAACGAACCGGAGCAACAACTAGTAAGAGGCTTTTATGTCTGGGCAGAGACTAGTTGTAATAATCAGCGTGTCATTATTTGAGTTTACGATTGTGTAAGACCGCTGCGTCTATTTTTGTCCCGTGCAAAGCTAGTCGTGACGAAACCAGCGTTTCCCGGCTGCATTGTTACGTCAGGTCCATTCCACTCCAAGCCACGTGGTCCGTCGGCCATTTTGACTCCAAATCTAGTGGGGCAAACCACCATTTTCTCTTATTAAACTCAGATAAAACGGAGGTTATAATACTCTGCCCTAAACACCTTAGAGAGACATTATCTAATGATGAAGCTGCGCTAGATGACATTGCCCTTGCTTCCAATGAAACAGTCAGGAACTTGGGAGTGATCTTCGATCCTGATTTGTCCTTTAATTGTCACTTAAAACAAATTTCTAGGACGGCCTTTTTCCACTTGCGTAATATCTCAAAAATCTGACATGTCCTTTCGCAAAAAGATGCAGAAAAACTAGTCCACGCCTTTGTTACATCGAGACTGGACTATTGTAATTCATCATTATCAGGCTCCAGCAGTAAGTTGTTAAAGACTCTGCAGCTGGTCCAAAATGCTGCAGCATGTGTCCTGATGAGAACCAAGAAAAGAGAGCACATTTCTCCAGTATTAGCATCGCTACACTGGCTTCCTGTTAAATCTAGAATACAATTTAAAATTCTCCTCCTCACTTTCGAGGCCCTTAATAATATGGCGCCTTTTTACCTTAAAGAGCTGTTAGTACCTTATCAACCCACGAGAGCACTCTGCTCCCAGAACTCAGGTTTACTTGTTGTCTCTAAAGTCTCTAAAAGTAGAGTAGGAGCCAGAGCTTTTAGCCATCAAGCAAGGAAGCAGACACGATCTCTTCGTTTAAGAGTAGGCTTAAAACCTTCCTTTTTGATAAAGCTTATAGTTAGAGCTAATTAGTGTGGCAGAGAGTAACTCGTCCTATGTTCCAAAATAGGAAGCATTTAGTTTAAAAAGGCATAGAGGTATTGATGTCTGATCTACTGAGTGGGCCACATGGTTTTCATCATACTACAAACCAGTAGCCAGTCAGATTTACCTTGAGCCTCAGTGTACCGTCGGGTTCGGCCTGTATCATTGTATCATTGATTAAAAGGCAAAAACCCCTGATGACGCTAAGACGCAAAGGGAATTTATGACACATGACAAACGGAGCTTCTCTTTCCAGCTTCTCCTTCCTTTTCTCCATCCCTATCACATCAAAGTAATTCTTATCTGATCAGTACATGTTACTAACTTGACCCCTTCCCCGGAGTTTCTGTGCCTTAGCGCCCGCAGAGGTCACAATGGTGGATCCAGTATGGCGGATTCTGTATCGTGCGGGCTGATCGTAGTGGTAATGGAGGATCCTTTGTCGCGTTGGCATCGGATGGTGGTGGACCACGACCGAGGCACGCACATACATAGAGACACACACACACAGAGACACACACACACATAGATATACCATCGGTATTACATGTGTGTGTTAAAAATCGTGATAAGTGCAGCTGTTGTTGTATCTGTGATATAGTGGAGTTTTGTGAGAATAGTAATCATTGACTTTATGACATTAATGTTGTTACCTTTTTAATAAATTCTAGTGATTATTTGTGCATATGTATGTGAATACAGCTGGATTATGATAGCCTGTGCTCGAACTTAAACCCTTCATTGTTCATCATATATCGTTGTAATTAAATATTGATATTATTAATTGAACTTTTATAAACTGAGACTGATCTTTACAGATTGATTGTTGGTCCCTGATACCAGGGTGGTGTCCTGTCTTTGATAAATTATAATTACAGATTGTATTATTCTTAATTGATAATGTTATTGTTTTTCTTAATGATTTAATTATTCTAATTGATAACCGTATCATTTCTAATTAATAATTGTATTATTCTTAATTGATAGCTTTATCATTTTTAATTATTTTTCATAAATAATTTTAATTATTTTAATAATCATATTTCATGATTATTAATAATAAGCCAACGTCATGCCTACTACTAATGCACATCAATATATATAAACAAAATAACCAACATATAGAACAAAATTGGGCAAACCTTTCATTTACCGCCACCAGCTCTCAGAGAGAGAGAGAGAGAGAGAGAGAGAGAGAGAGAGAGAGAGAGAGAGAGAGAGAAAGAGAGAGAGACAGAGAGAGAGAGAGAGAGAGAGAGAGAGAGAGAGAGAGAGAGAGAGAGAGAGAGCGAGAGAGAGAGGGAGAGACAAACTTAGTCAGAGTATTTTACTTGTATATAAGGTCTGAACACACACACACAGCTTCCTGTCTTTGTGGAACATGCTCTTTCTCTCATTTTCAGAAACTGATGATCTCTGTTCAAATGATTTTTATCATTTTGATTTGAATTAGTTATTATATGATAAAGAAATGGATCAGACGTCGTGATTGACAGCAGACACTGACTCAAGATTGGTTAAGAGTGTGTATGGGCGGGACCTTGACACCATGATCACTACTGAACTGACTCTGACTGGAAATGACATCATCACCAGAAGATGGCAGCATTTGTATCTGAGAAAATCTCGCTTAAGGAAGTGGAGAAGTGTCATCAACTTTATTCAAACTGACAGGTGAAAACCCAAACAAAATCGGCAGAGGCCAAACCAGGCCAGGTCTAGACCAGGACCCTATGCCCCCTGAACCCCCATGTCTACTAATTTTTACTTTAAGTGCTTTTCTACACTATACAGAAAATGAGGCAGGACTACAAAGCTGACTTTCACAGTCCGTATGGTGTAGTCTGGTTCTCTCAGACATTCGGTCGGATCTCTGCGTAGTTCTTCACAATTCCAGAGAACCTGATGAGGTGGATTTCAGGGTTGCGGGCTAAAAAGTCTTGCCACAGGTACTCAGGTGACAGAACCTTACTGGGCTTATTGATCCACATATACCTGAAACCACGGAACAGGAAAAACAGTCATTACAATATTAACCAGGGTCGATGCCTGCTCTAGTGACTCTGCTCACCTGTTAAGATGACTCTCCTCCTGCCAGGCTGCCTCGATGCCTTTTATACGATCATCCCAAAAGTTGATGGAGCAGGTTTGGCAAAACCGTTCTACCTCCTGCAGGTTGCCTCCAAATGCCCCCCCACAGTAGTAGAAGTCCCCTTCCTCAGGAGCCATGTAGGCTTTGGAGATTGGCCGCCGCTCATAGGGGAATCCGCTGCGGTCACTTTTGTAGTAACCTGCAGACACAAGTTGGAAAACTTGAGAACATACCCAAAAATTAAGGTGAGACTTCATCTGGAATGGTACAGCTGAGTGGTCCTGTTGGCTCAGTGTAGCTTAATCTAAAACACATCCGACATTGTTATCACACAAATGAGTAAAACTAGGATTTCACTACACAACAGTAGGTGTCCCTACAGTAGGTGTCCCTAATGAATTTGAACGGTGAACACGTTCATATTGTAGCGTCCTCGCTTATAGACGGCAGGAAACTTCTCTCTTTATGTGTAACTTTATTAAAGTCCAACGAACACGAGACACTTCTTGTTCGTAACTCCGACACTCCTCTCATAAAATGTCCGCGATGTAGCCTCACCTAAACCAACTAACTCGACTTCGCACTACGTTAAATATGATTCATCGCATACACATGTAGACCAAACAAGCAACGTATTCCAATTGTCTTCTTCTCTGGCCAGTGTCTCGGCTCAGCTCACGGGTTATCTTGGCTCGCTGTCTGGCCGGTAACCAGCCGTCCGGACCGCTCCGTGGATAAGGAGGAGGAGATGTTTCTTTACTTGGAATGCGGCCACTTTTTTTCTCGGATAAACAGCCGGAGCAACACTCGCTCACCTCTAGGTGGTCCGTCACTTCTCGTTATACACACACTTTTAGCGTCTTTTCCCACAATACCCAGGTGCACTACGTCACACAATACACACTTTCCTTAAAGGGGCAGGCCATACCTGCAACACAACAGCTCTCGGTCTCATATACAAATGGCAAGAGAAAGCAGAGAAGCAGACTCAGTGACTACATCCGATGCACCTTATTATTATCTGAGGGATTTTTACACATTGTCTGATAAAGATTTCGACAGTAAAGGCAAGGGGTAGTGATGGATAAGGTTTTATTTAACAAGTTAAGTCTTTCATTATCACTTTCCACCTTAAAACTATGAAATGAACTGAACTATGAACTCGTTCAGAATTTAAATGGTGAACTATGAACGTGAACTATTTATGTTTACTTGTATGAACTGAACTTTGAACTAGTTCATGAGAGGTGTGAACTTGCACAACACTGTGGACCACACCAGTGGGTGCGATATACAACCATAATGTTGACACTAAGAGTAGAAAGGATTCTCTGCTGACCTGGATGGAGCACACCGACCAGATCTCCCAATGACTCCGTGCCCCATCGGCCGTGGAATTCGGAGTCCACATCCAGACAGAAGATGAAGTCGGCGTAGTCACGAAGCTCCTCCTCTATTAGGGTCAGGACCAGAAGCATCCTGCTAGCACTGATATCCTGCCAACGGTTAAGGGTGGGCACTGTTTTCACTGTCCGCTGGAGGTGGAGCAAAACTTGTTTTTAGAAACCAGGCAGACAGAGTCCTGCTGACCTTGACTCACCTTATTTGGAACACACTTCCTTTACCTGTCTTCCGCTGGCCATTTTGACTTTGGGCACCTCGTTTGGCTGGTCAGTGAAGACGAACACATGCACATTGAAACCAGTGAAGAAGTGCTGCTCCATGGTCTCCAGAAACTTTTTCAGGAACCTAATGTACCTGTGGAGTAGGTGAGAGGAGTCACCTTCACGTAAAGCTCCAACCAGAAACTCTGTGTTCATGGGGTGTAGACAAGTAAACACTGTGACATCATACTTTCCCACGGCGAACACAGTGGCTGCGATGGTGAGGTTCTTTGCTTGGTAGTGGCTGTCGAGGAGAACCGGGTCGAAGGTTCCCTCCCAAACCACTGGAACCGACCAGGACGTCATCGTCTGCACGTCAGTACGACCAGGGGCGTCTCCTGGCATAGGCGACACCGGCGGTTGCCTAGTGCGCAAAACGTCGAGAGGGCGCCACAAGAGGCTGATTTATCATGACGTGATACATGCAATGTTGACCAATGCAGTAACATCACCATCCTCCTCTAACCCCGGAGACACACCGGAGGCAGAAGCGCCTCAAAGTGCCTCGAAAAGCTGTACTCCTCATTTCCGTGCCCATGATAATCAATCGGGCTGTTCGCTCCGGCAGCAAAGTACTGGTAAGCGCCGGGATGCTACGCGGCCGGCTCACGATCTACAGCGATGGCTCGCCGTGAGCAAATCGGGTCAGAATAAACACAGAAAAATGGATTGTGTCTAAACAGAAACACACAAGCACACAATCTCTTGTGGGGGGCTGGTGGCTTTAGGCTTGTTCAGGTCAGTCACCTTTGAAGACCAGCATCATTTACCCCCCGATCCGGCACGGAGAAATGCACATCATTTATGTTTATTTTTGTGAAAATGAATAGCTATCGGCTGTCAGTACAGCAGATTTCAGACTGTTTTTTTTATTTAATTGTATTGTTTGTATTGTAGCCTACATGCAGTATTTCATTTAAAACGTTGTTTTTGTAAACTCGTTTTACGAAGTTATCAATGTTACCTTTGGAGTGTAGGAAGGAATTTGTGTGTGTGTGTATGTTTGTGTGTGTGTGTGTGTGTATACGTGTTTGGGGAGGGTGTGCCAATCTGAAATCTGCCTATGGCTCCAACATTGCCAGGGCCGGCCCTGAGTACGACGATGATCAAAGACACAAACTGACCTATAAACTACCAGCTCCCTCTACAGGGTGTTGATCTCCTTAGGCCACACCTCCCTCATTACACATAATCTGATATGCTTAATCCAATGGGCATCCAAGTTTATACAGCTTGGAGTTGGAAAATATACATAAAAATGCCTAATAATTGTGCACACAGTGTATAGGCAGCTGACATCACTAAAACAGAATGAAAGTGTGAAGGACACAAAACAGCCTGTCAGACTAACTGAACAGAAAAATGAAGAATTACTGACCTTTTTGTAGATAATATCTGACTCTGTTTAACGGGATCTATAACTCTAGAAAACAAAAACACAAGATCAATAATTATTTAACTACCAATCAATTAATCAGTTAATATTAAAACACGGAACATTCGTTGGTGTGTGTTACCTGCTGGAATTCCAGGCTGAGCTGTACAACAGTCTGTAGATTTAAACATTAACACAATCATTAAACAGTTCAGTCAGTGTTATCAATCGTATCAATAGCATCAGAATCAATGTCAATGTCAATTTTATTTATACAGCTGATTTAAAACAACTTGGTTGACCAAAGTCCTGTACAGGATGAGTGGCACGGCCAAAGGACAGTTACAACGTGGTACATTAAAATTCAAGTAATACATTAAACATACATTAAAGTTCAAGTGATACAAATAAAATACAATTATTAATGTAAAATAAAAATATATAAGAATATTAATAATAATAAAAATAATAGAACTAAATAAAATATAAGAATACGATATGAAAAATAAAATCAGCTGCACTGAAACACACTCAATAGAAAGCCTGGGAGAACTGGTGCGTTTTTAACAATGATTTAAACAGTGTTGGAGACGGGGCAGATCTAATATGAAATGGTAGGTTGTTCCACAGGTTTATGTCGGCCACTACGAATGCGCGTTCTCCTCTTGTTACTAGTTTTGTCTGTGGTTTGTCGAGGAGAAGTTGAGTGGCTGATCTCAGTTCCCTAACTAGAGTGTGTATAATAAGAAGTTCTGTTATATGACGGTGCCAGTCTGTTAAGAGACTTAAAAGTTAAAAGTAAGATTACTCACCCCAGCAGCAGAACACACAGCAGAATCACTGCCCAAGTTTTAATTTTCAACAAAACCATGTCTGAATCAGAACAGGATAGTTCTGATCAACAGGGTCGGAATCCTTAGCCCAGATCAGGTCCACGAAATCCAGGTCCAGCAGTGGGTATTTCCAAATATCTAGTAGATCTAAGTCCTCTGGAATGAATCAGTCCCTGTATTGTCCTGGTTCCGTTTAGTTTCTAAACCAGGATCTAACCCAGGAAGAATTTCACTGCTCCGATGTCATTGGTGCATGTGACAATAAACTTTTATTTTATTTGATTTGAGATCGGGAAGCTGTAACTGTAACTCCTCCTGTCCGATTAGCTAGAACATCAGGGCCCGCCTTCTCCCTAGGAGCTCCAACCAATAGCCTATCAGGATGAGACAGGCAAGAGAGTGAAGGTGTTTCCAAGGAAACTCTGGACGTCCGACGACACTCTGTCATTAAATCTGAGTTCAGCTCCTTTATTGTCGTTATGCTGCTGGAATTAACGAGGAGACGTCTGAGTCTCAAGGACGCCCTGGACACACACAAACACACCCACACACTCCTTGCTGTCTCTGAGCAGCTTCACACTGCTAGAGCTGCTTCTCTCTCCTCTGTCCTCCTCGTTCTAGACCTCTCTGCTGCATTTGACTCAGTGAACCACCAGATCCTTATTTCCTCCCTTCAGGACCTGGGTGTCTCAGGCTCTGCTCTCTCCCTGCTCTCTTCCTACATCAATGGCCGCACTTATCGGGTAACTTGGAGAGGATCTGTTTCTGAACCTTGTCCTCTCACTACTGGGGACCCTCAAGGTTCCGTCCTGGGTCCCCTCCTCTTCTCTCTGTACACCAACTCTCTCGGCTCTGTCATTCACTCATGGCTTTTCCTACCATAGCTACGCTGATGACACCCAACTAATCCTGTCTTTGCCCCGAGCTGAAACCTGGAATCACAAAGCTTTAATTTTAAAAGTTGTGATCTTGGGTCTAAAGATTTTACGATTGCTTAACAGACCTCTGAAATAGCCGACGTGCAAGGTATAAAAAAACTGTAAAAGCATTTGAGTGAATCATTGGAACGCATTTGTATATAAACCACACACATGAACAGCAATAAAGAAAAGTCAGTTTGATTTTTATGAACAACTCTAACTATAAAATATGAACTGCACATAAACCAGGTAGGATGAGCCGTCTGGAACCGTGACCTGACCAGTGCTCGCTGAGCCTTCGTGCCCAGTAGGTCTGTATGACCAGATTTTTTTGACTTGAGATCTTTAATATGATCTCGATTTCCAGTGGAATCTATTTAAATTCTAGATCCTCCATAGATCTGGTTATGTCTCTTGTAACATTGAGAGTATACTGTTGACAGAGATGCTTTTTTTCAACCTTCCCACAGTCCCACCACAGTTTTAAAGAGATCAAATATTTTTTTTACTTTAAAACCGCTACAAAAAAACTTAAAAACATCCTTAAAATGTGCATCACATAAAAGAGACGTGTTAAAATGCCAGTATGCACTTCTGGACTTTAATTTAGAGATAAAAACGTTGCGCACAACCAGCGCGTGATCCTTAAAACCAACAGGAAGTATACTGCACTTTCTGAAGATGCTAAAACTATGTTTAAAACAATAAAACCGGTCCAACCTCACCATGGAAACGAGATTCCCTCGGCCATGAGTCCAGGTGTATTGTCTCTTATTGTCATTCATTCTTCTCCAATCATCACACAGATCATGGGCCTGCAGCAGCTGACTCAGAACACTCTGTGATGCTCTGTGGAGCTCCATGTGGTTGCTGTCTAAAACATAATCTTCTGTACAATTAAAATCTCCTCCTTAAAATAAAAAATCATCTTCTTTTATTTTGCTTAAAACCGTGTCTAAAACCTTTAAAAAACAGACTCTGTCTGGTCCCGAGACCGGAGCATAGACATTCATAACAACAAAATAAAACTGCTCGACCTTTGCCCTCACCACCAGTAGTCTGCCCTCCACCACTTCCTCCACTTCCACTCCCCCCCCACTGGTTGTGCTTAGGTGGCTCGGGACCACCTGCCCCTCCCACTCTCTTTTCCAGTCATTCTCATTTTTTGAGTCACTATGTGTTTCTTGTAAGAACGTCACTCCAGTTCTTTTCAGTTTCATTTGCTGGAACATCAGAGACCTCTTCACAGTGTTTATGTTCAACGAGCTAATGTTTAAAAGACTCATGTTGTAAAATAATAAAAAACCCACACAAAAACAGGACTGATTGGTTATCAGGATGTAAAACTTTATTCATCATCATCATTATTTTTCTCTTGCCTAACTTTTTGAACAATCTTCTTGAGTCTGTACATCTCCTGGACAGTTAAACCTCCTCTGCCTTTGCTGCTCATGTGCAGCCGGGCAGAGTTTGAAAACTGTTCTTTATCAGAGAAGTAATCCTTTACTTTCAATCCCTTCATGTTCTTTGTTTTCTGGAGAAACACTTCCATCTTCCCCTCACTGTAGCTTCTTGAGTTCTTCTGGCTTCCTGCCGTGAAGTGGGAGGATTCACTGTCAGCAGAGTCGGTCTCCATGCTGGACTCAGACTCTGCTTCCTCTCCTTCCTTTCTTCACTGTCCCTTTTTTTGCTTTTGAGCTTCCACTGTTGCTCCTGGTCTTTCTTTTCTGTTGAGGAACTCTTTAAGCACCTCCTCATCGCTCTCCATGTCAATATCGCTCACCTGATCTACCTGTTAGACCCCCCTTCCCCTGTCCCCTCCTGTCCTTCCTCACTCACCAGGGGTCTCATTTATAAAAGAGTGCGTGGGTTTCATACTAAAAGTGTACGTACTTACAAAATCCGGAAATGGCGTACGCAAAAGATAATTGCGATTTATAAAACCGTGCGCAAGCTCACCTGAACGCAATGTTCGCTTTAAAAATCACAGTCCACCTGGAAACGTTCGTACGTGGATCTGCCTCCAAATCTGCCCTCCACACGCCCACTTTCAACCATAAATGGTCAATACAAAGCACGGCGTGAATATTATATAATGCCGTTGACCAATGGGTTTCCACCGTGAGTCCTGATGGAGTCACGGCATCGAGCGATGTGAAGAGGAAGTGAAACTTTCTGACACTGACATCAAGATGTCTGTTAGTGAGGTGGAGGTGAAGAGCGACTTTATGGGACAGCAGTGATGTCACTAATAAAGAAAATACACTGATACTCTGCTGCTGCTGCTGTGGAGAACACACTGTGTGAGATCAGAGATCGCTGAACCCTCGCTTCCTCCTCGTTCTTCCATTCACATGCACACATCGAGCAGAACCCCGCTCCGGTGTCACGGCAGTATTTATTTATTTAGAGCATCGGACCGATTCCCTCACATCAGTGGATCCTCAGCTCCTCTGGGATATTATTTGGAAAGTTCCCTCATTTCTTATAAGTAATCTCCAGTGCGCTCTGTGCTCTGTGTTCTCTCTGGCTCAGTCCCGTTCACTGCAGCGATCTGATGATACACGCACAGTGTTAGAAGATATTATTAAAACCTATTAATGACTCGGCACCGTACCTCTGCCGTTAAATCGAATCTGAACCTTATTTGCTTAAAGTTGTTTTATATTTTTTTAATTAAAAGGCTCGTGTGGAACAGATACGTCGCGCGAGAAAAACTGTTGGTTTTAATGTAAATTATGAATTGGATCAATAATCTGCTGCAGTTCACCACCTCGCGTCTGTGTCGCCATTTTCCCGTCTCCAAAACGGTCGTAAGAGTGGGTCTAAGTTTGCGTAGAAATACGCACATTTTCCCGTCAAGTTTGTTTTTATAAATCCCAACGTTGGCGTGAGAGGTGGCGTACGCACGTTTCAGGCCCGTTTTGTGCGTACGCAACGGTGATAAATGAGACCCCTGAACCTCTTTTGGGACCTCCCCTGTCCCCTACTCACACACCTGATCTACCTTTTGGACTCCACTTGTCCCCTCCTGTCCCTCCTCACTCGCCTGTCCCTCCTGCTGGACCCCCCCTGTCCCCTCCTGTTGTTCCTGAGTGTCAGCTTTCTTATTTCTCTATGGACACACTTTAGCCTGGTGTCCTTCCTTCCCACAGCTGAAACACTTTGTATTGTTAGATGTTACAAAAATCACATAATCAAACTCATCCACTCTGATTTTGAACTCCAGGTTCAGGTTCTCAGTCCTGTTGTTCAGAATCATAAAAAGATGTCTTCTGTGGGACACCACGTGTCTTGACAGAGGGGACTTGCATCCCGAGGACACTTTCTTTACCTGAGACACTATCTTACCGTGTCTCGATAGTTCTCAAAGCAATGTCTCATCTCTGATAAACGGGGCGACGTTGGACCGATTCACTTTAACCGCCGGTGTGGCGAGAGGCAGAACAGATACGAACGTATCGTTCACTTCAATCCCGTTCGCCACCACCGTGTTCACCTTCTCTACGCTGTCTAGAAACATGACAACTGCGTTGTTCGTCCTCACAGCGGACTTCATGCTGCTGTGCCCGACCACCCCCCGCCCCCCACGGCCAGGCTGCACTCCTCCACGGAGCAATCACTCAGACGTTTGTTTTAATTTAATTTAGTTTTATCTTAAAGTTTACGCTTTTATTTTGATAATACTCTTTGTATTCTACTTTGAAAAGCCTGCGGCAGAGAAAGTTTCCCTTGCAGGCCGAGCTAACAGAGACTTTTCCTCGATCCACAAACAGCTGCTCCACAGCGGTTAATACCTGCAGACGGACAAAGTTCATTCCGTCGAAGGAGAAAGAGACGAATTCTCTCTTTTTTGGCCCAGCGCTGATTCCCGTTGTCACCAACCGAACCAGCGGAGCAGAGCTTTCGAGGCCACGAAAACATTTCACTGGTCTTTCCGGAATCCACGCCGCCCGCGCACGAACGAACCGGAGCAACAACTAGTAAGAGGCTTTTATGTCTGGGCAGAGACTAGTTGTAATAATCAGCGTGTCATTATTTGAGTTTACGATTGTGTAAGACCGCTGCGTCTATTTTTGTCCTGTGCAAAGCTAGTCGTGATGAAACCAGCGTTTCCCGGCTGCATTGTTACGTCAGGTCCATTCCACTCCAAGCCACGTGGTCCGTCGGCCATTTTGACTCCAAATCTAGTGGGAAAAACCACCATTTTCTCTTATTAAACTCAGATAAAACGGAGGTTATAATACTCGGCCCTAAACACCTTAGAGAGACAGTATCTAATGATGAAGCTGCGCTAGATGACATTGCCCTTGCTTCCAATGAAACAGTCAGGAACTTGGGAGTGATCTTCGATCCTGATTTGTCCTTTAATTGTCACTTAAAACAAATTTCTAGGACGGCCTTTTTCCACTTGCGTAATATCTCAAAAATCTGACATGTCCTTTCGCAAAAAGATGCAGAAAAACTAGTCCACGCCTTTGTTACATCGAGACTGGACTATTGTAATTCATCATTATCAGGCTCCAGCAGTAAGTCGTTAAAGACTCTGCAGCTTGTCCAAAATGCCATCAAGCCCCACTCCTGTGGAATAATCTCTAACTTTCAGTTCGGGAAGCAGACACGATCTCTTCGTTTAAGATTAGGCTTAAAACCTTCCTTTTTGATAAAGCTTATAGTTAGAGCTAATTAGTGTGGCAGAGAGTAACTCGTCCTATGTTCCAAAATAGGAAGCGTTTAGTTTAAAAAGGCATAGAGGTATTGATGTCTGATCTACTGAGTGGGCCACATGGTTTTCATCATACTACAAACCAGTAGCCAGTCAGATTTACCTTGAGCCTCAGTGTACCCTCAAGTTCGGCCTGTATCATTGTATCATTGATTAAAAGGCAAAAACCCCTGATGACGCTAAGACGCAAAGGGAATTTATGACACATGACACACGGAGCTTCTCTTTCCTGCTTCTCCTTCCTTTTCTCCATCCCTATCACATCAAAGTAATTCTTATCTGATCAGTACATGTTACTAACTTGACCCCTTCCCCGGAGTTTCTGTGCCTTAGCACCCGCAGAGGTCACAATGGTGGCTCCAGTATGGCGGATTCTGTATCGTGCGGGCTGATCGTAGTTGTAATGGAGGATCCTTTGTCGCGTTGGCATCGGATGGTGGTGGACCACGACAGAGGCACGCACATACATAGAGACACACACACACAGAGACACACACACACACACATAGATATACCATCGGTATTACATGTGTGTGTTAAAAATTGTGATAAGTGCAGCTGTTGTTGTATCTGTGATATAGTGGAGTTTTGTGAGAATAGTAATCATTGACTGTTAATTAATGTTGTTACCTTTTTAATAAATTCTAGTGATTATTTGTGCATATGTATGTGAATACAGCTGGATTATGATAGCCTGTGCTCGAACTTAAACCCTTCATTGTTCATCATATATCGTTGTAATTAAATATTGATATTATTAATTTAACTTTTATAAACTAAGACTGATCTTTACAGATTGATTGTTGGTCCCTGATACCAGGGTGGTGCCCTGTCTTTGATAAATTATAATTACAGATTGTATTATTCTTAATTGATGTTATGTTTTTCCTTAATTATTTAATTATTCTTAATTGATAACCGTATCATTTCTAATTAAAAATTGTACTATTGTTAATTGATAGCTTTATAATTTTTAATAAATAATTTTTATTATTTTAATAATCATATTTCATGATTATTAAAAATAAGCCAACGTCATGCCTACTAATAGTGCACAACAATATATATATAAACAAAATAACCAACATATAGAACAAAATTGGACAAACCTTTCATTTACCGCCACCAGCTCTCAGCTCAGCTCAGAGAGAGAGAGAGAGAGAGAGAGAGAGAGAGAGAGAGAGACAGAGACAGAGAGAGAGAGAGAGAGAGAGAGAGAGAGAGAGAGAGAGAGAGAGAGCGAGCGAGAGAGAGAGGGAGAGACAAACAGAGTCAGAGTATTTTACTTGTATATAAGGTCTGAACACACACACACACCTTCCTGTCTTTGTGGAACATGCTCTCTCTCTCATTTTCAGAAACTGATGATCTCTGTTCAAATGATTTTTATCATTTTGATTTGAATTAGTTATTATATGATAAAGAAATGGATCAGACGTCGTGATTGACAGCAGACACTGACTCAAGATT
This sequence comes from Limanda limanda, assembly GCF_963576545.1. Taxonomy (NCBI): domain Eukaryota; kingdom Metazoa; phylum Chordata; class Actinopteri; order Pleuronectiformes; family Pleuronectidae; genus Limanda; species Limanda limanda. The sequence continues at coordinate 3,593,463 of NC_083638.1, read as the reverse complement.
GGTTAAGAGTGTGTATGGGCGGGACCTTGACACCATGATCACTACTGAACTGACTCTGACTGGAAATGACATCATCACCAGAAGATGGCAGCATTTGTATCTGAGAAAATCTCGCTTAAGGAAGTGGAGAAGTGTCATCAACTTTATTCAAACTGACAGGTGAAAACCCAAACAAAATCGGCAGAGGCCAAACCAGGCCAGGTCTAGACCAGGACCCTATGCCCCCTGAACCCCCATGTCTACTAATTTTTACTTTAAGTGCTTTTCTACACTATACAGAAAATGAGGCAGGACTACAAAGCTGACTTTCACAGTCCGTATGGTGTAGTCTGGTTCTCTCAGACATTCGGTCGGATCTCTGCGTAGTTCTTCACAATTCCAGAGAACCTGATGAGGTGGATTTCAGGGTTGCGGGCTAAAAAGTCTTGCCACAGGTACTCAGGTGACAGAACCTTACTGGGCTTATTGATCCACATATACCTGAAACCACGGAACAGGAAAAACAGTCATTACAATATTAACCAGGGTCGATGCCTGCTCTAGTGACTCTGCTCACCTGTTAAGATGACTCTCCTCCTGCCAGGCTGCCTCGATGCCTTTTATACGATCATCCCAAAAGTTGATGGAGCAGGTTTGGCAAAACCGTTCTACCTCCTGCAGGTTGCCTCCAAATGCCCCCCCACAGTAGTAGAAGTCCCCTTCCTCAGGAGCCATGTAGGCTTTGGAGATTGGCCGCCGCTCATAGGGGAATCCGCTGCGGTCACTTTTGTAGTAACCTGCAGACACAAGTTGGAAAACTTGAGAACATACCCAAAAATTAAGGTGAGACTTCATCTGGAATGGTACAGCTGAGTGGTCCTGTTGGCTCAGTGTAGCTTAATCTAAAACACATCCGACATTGTTATCACACAAATGAGTAAAACTAGGATTTCACTACACAACAGTAGGTGTCCCTACAGTAGGTGTCCCTAATGAATTTGAACGGTGAACACGTTCATATTGTAGCGTCCTCGCTTATAGACGGCAGGAAACTTCTCTCTTTATGTGTAACTTTATTAAAGTCCAACGAACACGAGACACTTCTTGTTCGTAACTCCGACACTCCTCTCATAAAATGTCCGCGATGTAGCCTCACCTAAACCAACTAACTCGACTTCGCACTACGTTAAATATGATTCATCGCATACACATGTAGACCAAACAAGCAACGTATTCCAATTGTCTTCTTCTCTGGCCAGTGTCTCGGCTCAGCTCACGGGTTATCTTGGCTCGCTGTCTGGCCGGTAACCAGCCGTCCGGACCGCTCCGTGGATAAGGAGGAGGAGATGTTTCTTTACTTGGAATGCGGCCACTTTTTTTCTCGGATAAACAGCCGGAGCAACACTCGCTCACCTCTAGGTGGTCCGTCACTTCTCGTTATACACACACTTTTAGCGTCTTTTCCCACAATACCCAGGTGCACTACGTCACACAATACACACTTTCCTTAAAGGGGCAGGCCATACCCGCAACACAACAGCTCTCGGTCTCATATACAAATGGCAAGAGAAAGCAGAGAAGCAGACTCAGTGACTACATCCGATGCACCTTATTATTATCTGAGGGATTTTTACACATTGTCTGATAAAGATTTCGACAGTAAAGGCAAGGGGTAGTGATGGATAAGGTTTTATTTAACAAGTTAAGTCTTTCATTATCACTTTCCACCTTAAAACTATGAAATGAACTGAACTATGAACTCGTTCAGAATTTAAATGGTGAACTATGAACGTGAACTATTTATGTTTACTTGTATGAACTGAACTTTGAACTAGTTCATGAGAGGTGTGAACTTGCACAACACTGTGGACCACACCAGTGGGTGCGATATACAACCATAATGTTGACACTAAGAGTAGAAAGGATTCTCTGCTGACCTGGATGGAGCACACCGACCAGATCTCCCAATGACTCCGTGCCCCATCGGCCGTGGAATTCGGAGTCCACATCCAGACAGAAGATGAAGTCGGCGTAGTCACGAAGCTCCTCCTCTATTAGGGTCAGGACCAGAAGCATCCTGCTAGCACTGATATCCTGCCAACGGTTAAGGGTGGGCACTGTTTTCACTGTCCGCTGGAGGTGGAGCAAAACTTGTTTTTAGAAACCAGGCAGACAGAGTCCTGCTGACCTTGACTCACCTTATTTGGAACACACTTTCTTTACCTGTCTTCCGCTGGCCATTTTGACTTTGGGCACCTCGTTTGGCTGGTCAGTGAAGACGAACACATGCACATTGAAACCAGTGAAGAAGTGCTGCTCCATGGTCTCCAGAAACTTTTTCAGGAACCTAATGTACCTGTGGAGTAGGTGAGAGGAGTCACCTTCAGGTAAAGCTCCAACCAGAAACTCTGTGTTCATGGGGTGTAGACAAGTAAACACTGTGACATCATACTTTCCCACGGCGAACACAGTGGCTGCGATGGTGAGGTTCTTTGCTTGGTAGTGGCTGTCGAGGAGAACCGGGTCGAAGGTTCCCTCCCAAACCACTGGAACCGACCAGGACGTCATCGTCTGCACGTCAGTACGACCAGGGGCGTCTCCTGGCATAGGCGACACCGGCGGTTGCCTAGTGCGCAAAACGTCGAGAGGGCGCCACAAGAGGCTGATTTATCATGACGTGATACATGCAATGTTGACCAATGCAGTAACATCACCATCCTCCTCTAACCCCGGAGACACACCGGAGGCAGAAGCGCCTCAAAGTGCCTCGAAAAGCTGTACTCCTCATTTCCGTGCCAATGATAATCAATCGGGCTGTTCGCTCCGGCAGCAAAGTACTGGTAAGCGCCGGGATGCTACGCGGCCGGCTCACGATCTACAGCGATGGCTCGCCGTGAGCAAATCGGGTCAGAATAAACACAGAAAAATGGATTGTGTCTAAACAGAAACACACAAGCACACAATCTCTTGTGGGGGGCTGGTGGCTTTAGGCTTGTTCAGGTCAGTCACCTTTGAAGACCAGCATCATTTACCCCCCGATCCGGCACGGAGAAATGCACATCATTTATGTTTATTTTTGTGAAAATGAATAGCTATCGGCTGTCAGTACAGCAGATTTCAGACTGTTTTTTTTATTTAATTGTATTGTTTGTATTGTAGCCTACATGCAGTATTTCATTTAAAACGTTGTTTTTGTAAACTCGTTTTACGAAGTTATCAATGTTACCTTTGGAGTGTAGGAAGGAATTTGTGTGTGTGTGTATGTTTGTGTGTGTGTGTGTGTGTGTATACGTGTTTGGGGAGGGTGTGCCAATCTGAAATCTGCCTATGGCTCCAACATTGCCAGGGCCGGCCCTGAGTACGACGATGATCAAAGACACAAACTGACCTATAAACTACCAGCTCCCTCTACAGGGTGTTGATCTCCTTAGGCCACACCTCCCTCATTACACATAATCTGATATGCTTAATCCAATGGGCATCCAAGTTTATACAGCTTGGAGTTGGAAAATATACATAAAAATGCCTAATAATTGTGCACACAGTGTATAGGCAGCTGACATCACTAAAACAGAATGAAAGTGTGAAGGACACAAAACAGCCTGTCAGACTAACTGAACAGAAAAATGAAGAATTACTGACCTTTTTGTAGATAATATCTGACTCTGTTTAACGGGATCTATAACTCTAGAAAACAAAAACACAAGATCAATAATTATTTAACTACCAATCAATTAATCAGTTAATATTAAAACACGGAACATTCGTTGGTGTGTGTTACCTGCTGGAATTCCAGGCTGAGCTGTACAACAGTCTGTAGATTTAAACATTAACACAATCATTAAACAGTTCAGTCAGTGTTATCAATCCTATCAATAGCATCAGAATCAATGTCAATGTCAATTTTATTTATACAGCTGATTTAAAACAACTTGGTTGACCAAAGTCCTGTACAGGATGAGTGGCACGGCGAAAGGACAGTTACAACGTGGTACATTAAAATTCAAGTAATACATTAAACATACATTAAAGTTCAAGTGATACAAATAAAATACAATTATTAATGTAAAATAAAAATATATAAGAATATTAATAATAATAAAAATAATAGAACTAAATAAAATATAAGAATACGATATGAAAAATAAAATCAGCTGCACTGAAACACACTCAATAGAAAGCCTGGGAGAACAGGTGCGTTTTTAACAATGATTTAAACAGTGTTGGAGACGGGGCAGATCTAATATGAAATGGTAGGTTGTTCCACAGGTTTGGGGCGGCCACTACGAATGCGCGATCTCCTCTTGTTACTAGTTTTGTCTGTGGTTTGTCGAGGAGAAGTTGAGTGGCTGATCTCAGTTCCCTAACTAGAGTGTGTATAATAAGAAGTTCTGTTATACGACGGTGCCAGTCTGTTAAGAGACTTAAAAGTTAAAAGTAAGATTACTCACCCCAGCAGCAGAACACACAGCAGAATCACTGCCCAAGTTTTAATTTTCAACAAAACCATGTCTGAATCAGAACAGGATAGTTCTGATCAACAGGGTCGGAATCCTTAGCCCAGATCAGGTCCACTAAATCCAGGTCCAGCAGTGGGTATTTCCAAATATCTAGTAGATCTAAGTCCTCTGGAATTAATCAGTCCCTGTATTGTCCTTGTTCCATCTAGTTTCTAACCCAGGATGTATGACCTGCCAGGTCACAAGAATTTCACTGCTCCCATGACGCTGTCATTGGTGCATGTGATTTGAGATCGGGCAGCTGTATACTCCTCCTGTCCGATTGGCTAGAACATCAGGGTCCGCCTTCTCCATAGGAGCGCCAACCAATAGCCTGTCAGGATGAGACAGGTGAGAGAGGCCGGGGTGTGTGTGGGTTGGCACGCGAGTGCTCTCCCACCTACCCCTACCCCCGCCCCCCCCCCCCCTTCTCTTTTTCTGTCTCCTCCACTTTGTCTGAGCCCTGTCCTTCTCCTCTATTCCAACCCAGGATGTATGAGCTTCATCGTGCTGCAGTCTAATTGGACCGTTTCAGCTGCATATATGCCCATTGAAAATGATCACATTTTATTACAATGCAAATACATTAAAGTACCATATGTGTACTACTGAGCATTAACATGCGTTTCATGTAGCGGAAGACATGATAACTAGTTGCCAATAAGTATTGTAACAGTGCAAAAAGTCAAACTTCAGTGGAATGTTATCAATAACCTTTATTGGAAGAAACCTTGAGACCTTTGGATTCAATCCTGTATGTACAACAACACCACCAGTTGGATTTGTTCAGCCGCAAAAGCAGCAGGTTCTCCAAGTTAATTAAGGCTATGCCTGAGGAAGGATCATAACCGGTACAACATGATTCCACTCTGCCCCCGCTCCGCCCCGGTGCCACCTCAACCATGACCTCAATCATGTCAAACTGTGTCAAATGGGTCTCAAGACATTGATAATGAAGATATAAGATTACTGTGACTTTTCGCAAAACTTGTTTTTAGAAACCTGGCGGACAGAGTCCAGCTGACCTGGACTCACCTTATTTGGAACACACTTCCTTTACCTGTCTTCCGCTGGCCATTTTGACTTGGGGCACCTCGTTTGGCTGGTCAGTGAAGACGAACACATGCACATTGAAACCAGTGAAGAAGTGCTGCTCCATGGTCTCCAGAAACTTTTTCAGGAACCTAATGTACCTGTGGAGTAGGTGAGAGGAGTCACCTTCAGGTAAAGCTCCAACTAGAAACTCTGTGTTCATGGGGTGTAGACAAGTAAACACTGTGACATCATACTTTCCCACGGCGAACACAGTGGCTGCGATGGTGAGGTTCTTCGCCTGGTAGAGGCTGTCGAGGAGAACCGGGTCGAAGGTTCCCTCCCAAACCACTGGAACCGACCAGGACGTCATCGTCTGCACGTCAGTACGACCAGGGGCGTCTCCTGGCATAGGCAACATGGGCGGTTGCCTTGTGCGCAAAATGTCAAGAGGGCGCCACAAGAGGCTGATTTATCATGACGTGATGCATGCAATGTTGATGTTAATTAAGGCTATGCCTGAGGAAGGATCATAACCGGTACAACATGATTCCACTCTGCCCGCGCTGCGCCCCGGTGCTACCTCAACCATGACCTCAATCATGTCAAACTGTGTCAAATGGGTCTCAAGACATTGATAATGAAGATATAAGATTACTGTGACTTTTCGTCAAACGCCATATTAATGGCGTGGCATTAAAGTTCATCAACTCGCCGTGAAGCACGAAATTCCTGTAACTTCCGTGTTCATGGTTCCATCTCACTCAAACTAGATGTATCAACAGCCCCGCCCCCCCTGAAGATATTCATATGGTTTTAAGGCCGTGTGACCGTGGCGTTTGAAGTTTGATTAAACGCCATCAAAACACGAGGTTCTCTATCTCTGACATATATTGTCCAATCGAGTCCAAACTAGACATTTAAGACAAGAGTCCCGGCCTGATGACATCTACATAGAAATTATGACTTGAAATCACAGGGCCCCCTGGTGGCTAAAGGAAGTGACATGTTTTATACTTTGATGAAATGCTCATGGCTGCTTTACAATATACAGCTCAAAACAGCTCAGTCAAGTCATTGGATCATGGTCAGAATTGTGACATTTCCTCATATCGTGTAAACATTGATGAGCGGCGAAGGATCATCCTTCGCCAAAGGACACGATATTGTCATAACTCCACTCTGCATTGTCCTATCACTACCAAACTTCTGTCACATGATCAGAGTCTAAGCCTGAACAGCTCTATGTGTCAATATTTCCTGAGTGTCATAGCGCCACCTACTGATTCGTCATTAAACAGGAAGTACTTTGTAATCCGCTCTACTTTATCTAACCGGCTCCGAATTACTGACCTATTATCACAATCCTGATCTGAACAGCTCCATATATAAATATTAGTTCAGGGTCATAGCGCCACCTATGATCAGTGTAAATATTAAGTTGTGGTAACATTGTCCAATTGACACAAAATTACTCATGCTACATCAGCGTGCCTACTTGAACAGATCTATATGTTTGTGCGTAATAATTGTGATGGCGACACCTACTGGCAAAAGGAAGTAAGCTTTGTTTTACAACTATCATTCGATTTACATACAATTTTCACAGTGTGATGTGCTATTGATAGTGTGGAGCGTAATGAGCAATTAGCAGGCAAGCATCGACATTGTGTGACGGACGCAGCAAGTGAAGCGTTTATCCTTGCCGCAGTGAGCAACACGCATGCAACGCGGAGACGTGCGCTTGGTCATCGATCGCACTCTCCACCGACCGCAACAGGCTTCAACGTGTAGGTGCTCGGGCCCGCAAGTGCTACAACATAGCCCTAGTCTGTTGTGGATTAGTAAACATATTTTGGGCATGTTTGTTGTGGTTTAAAATGTTGTTTGGTAGTTGTCCCAGTTTGCTGCCACTGTTGTTCGGCTAGTCACGAGATCTTCAATTGAAGGACTCTATTCCCAGGGTTATGTTCATGTAATGACGTCAGTGCTCTTTGGTAAGCCTAACCCTTGAGACAGAAAAATCCCAACTATTCCTATCACTGTTTCTATAAGGGCATTACAATTACTGAATTAATAAAGCGGCTTTTTACTTTTGTCTTACTTGGACAACTGCAGAGGGCAGCAGACAAAGGCAGTTTATGATCTAACATCATTTCTGTTGCCTTCCACAGACATATCCACATGTTTAACCGTTATGTAGTCTTAGTCTGTGCCAGGGCCGGACCTGGCAATGTTGGAGCCCTAGCCGAGATTTCGTATTGAGTGTGTGTGTGTGTGTGTGTGTGTGCAGGAGAGGAGGCTCTGCGGCTGGTCTTCACAGACAAGATGTTGGACAGAGACTTCACGCTGCTCTCTGAATATGGAATCCAGCATCTGTCCCTGATCTAGATGGCATTGAAGGTTCCTGGAGGACGGACGGCCGGACAGAGAGGACGTCCTCCCATAACAGGTGCTTCACCAAGCTACTTCCTGTTTAAAAATGTCCAACCTTTATTCCAATTAACCTTTTAACAATGTTCCCAAGTTGCTTTGAAATATACTTGAAAGGTGGCTGTTGCACGAAATAAGACCGTCCAATGTCTCATGTTTGATCAGTGAGAGGATATCAGGAGGTTAAAGTGAAGCCTCAAGACTCTTTAACAGGGAATCAAATACTGGTAAAAAAGTCAGATGTTTTAACAATAACTTGACTGTAGTCCGTCTAAAAGGAGCAGGAAGTTTGACTGAAGGCTCCTGAGACCGGAGCATAAACATTCATAACCTCATGACCTTTGCCCTCACCACCAGTAGTCTGCCCTCCGCACCTCTTTAATAAAAACATCAAATGAGACAGAAATCTCATGCTAGATGATACCGGGAATCAGAAGTGGATCCTCATTAGAACACCAATGCACTCAATTCACCTCTTGTCATGAGTGCACTCACCTGGTTTTAGGCTGGTGACAAAACTGGTTATTCTACAAGATAGCAAACAATTCCCACAAAATCGGGGTTGTCATTATCCTGCACTCAGCGATCTATGCTAAACTTGATGTGATGATAAAAAAAACTAAATGCTCAAAGGTGTCAGGCCTGGACTGGAATGAGGACTCAGAAGCAGAGAATATCACGTACCAGCACACTTTATTGATTTCAGAACCTCAATGCAGAGTGACAAACAAGAAGGCTATGAAAATCTCACCAACTATATCTATAATATAATATAATACTTGGCAAGCAATAACTGTGGAAAAAGAACTTCCTAATAAATACAAAACATACACTAGAAAAAGAAAAAGCTTTTAAACATTAACCACTCCCGAAGGAGGACAAACAAATGGCAAGAGCAAGAAATCAAAAGCGCTCCCGAAGGAGGAAAACCAAACTACTAATAAATGGGGCAAAAGAAAAGGCTCACCTAAACAGGAGGCTCAACAAACTAACTAAATCTCTCTTAACATAAATCGCTCCAAAAGGGAGTAAGAAAAACCGTTTACAAAACAACACAAAACAAAGCTAAACTGGAAAACTTTAACAAACAAAAAATCACTCTCAAGGAGGAAACAGACAACAACTTACGTGGCGTAGCAAGAAACTCTTTGGCAAAAACGACAATGACTGTGGGTAAGGCTTAGGTGCACGAACAAGAACGAACACTTCGGCACAAGACAAAGGGGAGACGCAGACTATAAGCACATGAGGGTGAAGGGAACAGGTGGAAACAATCAGAGACAATCAGACCGGTGACACATGAGGAAGGGCAAGTGACCTGAAACGAGAGGAGAGTTAGGATTTCAAAATAAAACAGGAAGTTACGAGACAAAAACCCCAAGACAAGACAAACCTCACCGCGGTGTGACAAAAGGAAGAAAGAGGGAAGAGTAGTGAAGGTAGTGCAGCTCTACCTAGAGGGATTTCTAGTTGATGCTTAGACAGTGAAATACTCACATTCCAATCCAACAATAACAAGCAAAGGCACTGCCTCTGTTACTAGACTCAGACTCAGACTCCTGCCAGGGAGGGGCTAAATTTATAAAGCGTCAGCTTCAAGCCCCAACTCACCTTATTGGGAACACACTTCCTTTACCTGTCTGCCGCTGGCCATTTTGACTTGGGGCACCTTGTTTGGCTGGTCAGTGAAGACGAACACATGCACATTGAAACCAGTGAAGAAGTGCTGCTCCATGGTCTCCAGAAACTTTTTCAGGAACCTAATGTACCTGTGGAGTAGGTGAGAGGAGTCACCTCCAGGCAAAGGTCAAACCAGAAACTCTGTGTTCATGGGGTGTAGACAAGTAAACACTGTGACATCATACTTTCCCACGGCGAACACAGTGGCTGCGATGGTGAGGTTCTTTGCCTGGTAGAGGCTGTCGAGGAGAACCGGGTCAAAGGTTCCCTCCCAAACCACTGGAACCGACCAGGACGTTATCGTCTGCACGTCAGTACGACCAGGGGCGTCTCCTGGCATAGGCGACATGGGCGGTTGCCTAGTGCGCAAAATGTCGAGAGGGCGCCACAAAAGGCTGATTTATCAAGACGTGATACATGCGGAAGGATCATAACCGGTACAGCCTGATTCGACTCTGCTCGAGAAACAGGTGCTTAGGGTCTCGCACTGCGCCCCAGGGCCAGCGTGTCTCCTTAGTGACGCCCCTGATGCGCCTCGCTGTAGTCATAACGGCCTTTAGAAAAATGTTTTTTTTTGGAGGGGGTGGGGTAGTGCACTATAGGCCCCTGAGACGTGGCTTAAGAGTTTGTCCTTAATGGAAAAAAAATTCCCCCTACATTACTTTTACTTTTATACTTTAAGTAGTTTTGAAACCAGTACTTTTACACTTTTTCTTAAGTAAAAAGCTTGAGTTGATACTTCAACTTCTACAGAAGTCCTTTTAAACCCTTGCATCTATACTTCTACTTGAGTAATGAATGTGAATACTTTTGACACCTCTGACAAGCACACAATCTCTTGTGGGGGGGTGGCGGCTATAGGCTTGTGCAGGTCAGTCACCTGTGAAGACCATCATCATTTACCCCCCGATCCAGCGCGGAGAAATGCTCATCATTAGGGCCCGAGCACAGACATCAAAGGTGTCTGGTGAGACCCTATTGAAATTGTAATGATTATTATTATTATTATTCAGGCAAATGAATTGGCTTTTTGAGGGCTTTAACATGCTCAACTTCTTACCAAAATTTGCAGAAAGTTAGAAAGTGGTGAAAATTTACGTATTCTGAAGGAATTTTCAATGGGCGTCGCAAAATGGCTCAACGGTGCCCCCCGAGACCCCCTGAAGGTGTTCCCATTGACCTATCTTCACAAAAATCGATATACAGGTGTATCATGACCAGACAAACAAAAAAGTCTCTTGGTGCAATTGGAAAAACACAACAGGAAGCCTGCTATTTTGCATTTAGTGGCCATTTTGGCCATATTCCACATTTTTTCTTTGATACACTTGTACCAGGGTTTTCATCGGATCAACTTCAAATTGAGATGAGTGTCATCATGACAAGATGGAGATAAAAACTGACTGACGGATTTTTTTTTAATCACACAGTGTGACCGTGGCGTGGCATCAAAGTTTGATTACACGCCATTAAAACATGATGTTCTGTAACGCGGACATACATGGACCATGAATCCTTTGATTTCAGTCTTACTAGATCAAAGGAAACCTTATGTATTGTTATTATTATTATTATTATTCAGGCAAATGAATTGGCTTTTTGAGGGTTTTAACATGCTCAACTTCTTACCAAAATTTGCAGAAAGTTAGAAAGTGGTGAAAATTTACGTATTCTGAAGGAATTTTCAATGGGCGTCGCAAAATGGCTCAACGTTGCCCCCCGAGACAGCCCGAGACCCCCGGAAGGTGTTCCCATTGACCGATCTTCACAAAAATCAATACACAGGTGTATCATGACCAGACAAACAAAAAAGTCTCTGGGTGCAATTGTAAAAACAAAACAGGAAGCCTGCTATTTTGTATTTAGTGGCCATTTTGGCCATATTCAACATTTTTTCTTTGATACACTTGTACCAGGGTTTTCATCGGATCAACTTCAAATTGAGATGAGTGTCATCACGACAAGATGGAGATAAAAACTGACTGACGGATTTTTTTTTAATCACACGGTGTGACCGTTGCGTGGCGTCAAAGTTTGATTACACGCCATTAAAACACGATGTTCTGTAACGCGGACATACATGGACCATGAATCCTTTGATTTCAGTCTTCCTAGATCAAAGGAAACTTTATGTCTTGCAAAGGTCACGCCTCTTTCTCTCTCAGAACTGGTTATTTTTGTTTTTTCATTATTATTATTATTATTATTCAGGCAAATGAATTGGCTTTTTGAGGGCTTTAACATGCTCAACTTCTTACCAAAATTTGCAGAAAGTTAGAAAGTGGTGAAAATTTACATATTCTGAAGGAATTTTCAATGGGCGTCGCAAAATGGCTCAACGGTGCCCCCCGAGACAGCCCGAGACCCCCGGAAGGTGTTCCCATTGACCTATCTTCACAAAAATCGATATACAGGTGTATCATGACCAGACAAACAAAAAAGTCTCTTGGTGCAATTGGAAAAACACAACAGGAAGCCTGCTATTTTGCATTTAGTGGCCATTTTGGCCATATTCCACATTTTTTCTTTGATACACTTGTACCAGGGTTTTCATCGGATCAACTTCAAATTGAGATGAGTGTCATCACGACAAGATGGAGATAAAAACTGACTGACAGATTTTTTTTTAATCACACGGTGTGACCGTGGCGTGGTGTCAAAGTTTGATTACACGCCATTAAAACACGATGTTCTGTAACGCGGACATACATGGACCATGAATCCTTTGATTTCAGTCTTCCTAGATCAAAGGAAACTTTATGTCTTGCAAAGGTTACGTCTCTCTCTCTCAGAACTGGTTATTTTTGTTTTTTCAGACAAAAAGCATGCAATGCTTCAAAATGGATGTGCTCGTTATTAGGGCCCGAGCACAGACATCAAAGGTGTCTGGTGAGACCCTATTGAAATTGTAATGATTATTATTATTATTATTATTCAGGCAAATGAATTGGCTTTTTGAGGGCTTTAACATGCTCAACTTCTTACCAAAATTTGCAGAAAGTTAGAAAGTGGTGAAAATTTACGTATTCTGAAGGAATTTTCAATGGGCGTCGCAAAATGGCTCAACGGTGCCCCCCGAGACAGCCCGAGACCCCCGGAAGGTGTTCCCATTGACCTATCTTCACAAAAATCGATATACAGGTGTATCATGACCAGACAAACAAAAAAGTCTCTTGGTGCAATTGGAAAAACACAACAGGAAGCCTGCTATTTTGCATTTAGTGGCCATTTTGGCCATATTCCACATTTTTTCTTTGATACACTTGTACCAGGGTTTTCATCGGATCAACTTCAAATTGAGATGAGTGTCATCACAACAAGATGGAGATAAAAACTGACTGACGGATTTTTTTTTAATCACACGGTGTGACCGTGGCGTGGCGTCAAAGTTTGATTACACGCCATTAAAACACGATGTTCTGTAACGCGGACATACATGGACCATGAATCCTTTGATTTCAGTCTTCCTAGATCAAAGGAAACTTTATGTTTTGCAAAGGTTACGTCTCTCTCTCTCAGAACTGGTTATTTTAGTTTTTTCAGACAAAAAGCATGCAACGCTTCAAAATGGATGTGCTCGGGCCCACCCAGTGCTGCTTTGCAGCCCTAAAAATTTTATTTCTCTTACATATGCTATTATTCTCTTTCAAATATAATATATCTGTGAAAGAGAGGGCAGAGAATCTATCATAATATATCAGATTCTATATTCAGCTGAATAGGACAGAGTTCGCCACTTCAGATTCTGATGCAGAAGTTTCACAAAGAGTTCACTCCTTACCGGATATATATGATATTCTAGTCATACCAATATCGTCAGAAAAGGAAAAAGACTTTCATCCAGTATCCCTCCGCCAGCTCCTACACTGCACAATCAGCACTGGATCAGCGCCAGCGCTCTTGGTCACAGTTCATCTTGCTTCTTACAAGGCCAAGGGAGGTTCATGCACAAAAGGTCAAATATAGTTCATTGAGTAGGAAAACATTACATACAAGATATAACAGACAGTTACATTTGCATTGCAGATAAGAAATAAAAGAGTATGGTTGTGCTTGTAAGAGAGAATGAGTAATAGTGTGTGTAAGAATATAGTGTTGTATTTGTGAGATGATGTCATGTAGGAGCAATTTTGAGTTTCCAGTGTGCCTGCTGCTTAGTGCCGGTTTGAGAGAGAGAGAGAGAGAGAGAGAAGCCAGCAGGGGAGTCAGTGTGTGTGCGCACTGAGATGTCAGCTGAGTCAGTGGCGGTTTTAGAGAAGGAGCGAGACTGTCCAATAGAGAGAGAGAGAGAGAGAGAGAGAGAGAGAGAGAGAGAGAGAGAGAGAGAGAGAGAGAGAGAGAGAGAGAGAGAGAGAGAGAGAGAGAGAGAGAGAGAGAGAGAGAGAGAGAGAGAGAGAGAGAGAGAGAGAGAAACAGATAGCATGAGAAGAGAGCAGAGGAGTCGGTGTTTGTGTGTGTGAGTGTGTGTGTGTGTGTGCAGAGACGTCAGCAGAGTCTTTGCTGGTTTGAGAGAGAGAGATCGACAGAGAAGCAAGCAGAGGAGTGTATTGGTTAAAAACGTGCGACTTGAAGACTCCTTCCAGAAATGTCCAGACTGATATAACATTGGAATGAAGGGAGACTTCTTTGGTACCCCTTTTGATTTAAAGCTCATTGAGCCAAACGATTAGGTCTGATAGATTTCACAGTGATATTTCTGTGAAAAGCCCGAATGTTCCTATGCTTTGAGGTAAAAATTATGCATGACAACTTCCATTTATGGGTTTGAGAGCAGTTTCAAAACAACATTTTAGAAGAATGTCAGACCTGCTCTCAATGTGGCGATGATGTCATCAGCTCTCGCTCAAAGGGCGAGAGACCTTGACTCCCATTCAATATTTTTGACGATTTTCAAGCAAACCGTTTGGTAAATGTCTTAGTAAAGTCATAGCACACTATTCCTGATAAAGGCGCACATTTTTAAGTTGTTCTTGTGCATATAGGATTTAAGGTGCAGGAAGAGTCGTGGGACAAAATGTCATCTGCTATTGTTTTCCAATCTTTGTCCTCCAACTGAACTTCAACGACCAACAGTTTAATTGGTTTCAGGGAGTCGAGTGTGAAGAGGGGTCATGACATTGATCTTTCTCCCTGATAAGTGTTGTTTTTTTTACCAACTACACATGCAAATATGCTGTGTGTGTGTGTGTGTGTGTGTGTGTGTGTGTGTGTGTGTGTCAATGTCAATTTTATTTATGTGTGTGTAGAGAGAGAGAGACCGAGTAGAAAGAGAGGTAAACAGATACAGAGCATCTCATTTTATTGTGTGTTTAGTGGCTGATTAGGGGCCTAATTAAAAACAGTGTTATATGAGTTCAGAGGCAAACAGAGGAGACACTGACCCTGCGACTTCTAATGCTCACCGGGATCATCTGAACAAAGAGAGTAGATGCACACAGGCTGATAGAGAACATGCATTCAGACTTTGAACAAACAATCATCATCAGACCTTTATCAACAAAACCCTCCTTGATTCACTTCACCTTGTACGATAAATATGTTTAGTTAATGTTTATTTTTGTGGACATGAATAGCTATCAGCTGTCAGTACAGCAGATTTCAGACTCTTTGTATGTTTTTTATTCTATATTTGTATTTTTTTTTATAGCCAACATCCAGTATTTCATTTAAAACGTTTTTTTTGTAAACTCGTTTTATTAAGTTATCAATGTTACCTTTGGAGTGCAGGAAGGAATTTGTGTGTGTGTGTGTGTGTGTTTGTGTGTGTGTGTGTGTATCTATACGTGTGTGGGGAGGGTGTGCCAATCTGAAATCTCGCCTAGGGCTCCAACATTGCCAGGGCCGGCCCTGAGTACGACGATGATCAAAGTCACAAACTGACGTATGAACTACCAGCTCCCTCTACAGGGTGTTGATCTCCTTAGGCCACACCTCCCTCATTACACAAGTACACATCATCTGATATGCTTAAATCCAATAGGCATTCAAGTTTATACAGCTTGGAGTTGGAAAATATGCATAAAACTGATGAACTGTTCAAAATACCCCCTTGCCCAATAATTGTGCACACAGTGTATAGGCAGTTGACACTAAAACAGAATGAAAGTGTGAAGGATACAAAACAGCCTGTCAGACTAACTGAACAGAAAAATAAAGAGTTACTGACCTTCTTTTAGTTAAAATCTGACTCTGTTTAACGGGATCTATAACTCTAGAAAACAAAAACACAAGATAAATAATTATTTAATAACCAATCAATTAATCAGTTAAAATTAAAACAAGGAACGGTTGGTGTGTGTTACCTGCTGGAATTCCAGGCTGAGCTGTACAACAGTCTGTAGATTCAAACAGAAACACAATCATTCAACAGTTCAGTCAGTGTCATCAATCGTATCGATAGCATCAGAATCAAGACTCACCCCAGCAGCAGAACACACAGCAGAATCACTGCCCAAGTTTTAATTTTCAACAAAACCATGTCTGAATCAGAACAGGATAGTTCTGATCAACAGGGTCGGAATCCTTAGCCCAGATCAGGTCCACGAAATCCAGGTCCAGCAGTGGGTATTTCCAAATATCTAGTAGATCTAAGTCCTCTGGAATGAATCAGTCCCTGTATTGTCCTGGTTCCGTCTAGTTTCTAACCCAGGATCTAACCCAGGAAGAATTTCACTGCTCCGATGTCATTGGTGCATGTGACAATAAACTTTGATTTGATTTGATTTGAGATCGGGCAGCTGTGACTGTAACTCCTCCTGTCCGATTAGCTAGAACAGCAGGGCCCGCCTTCTCCCTAGGAGCTCCAACCAATAGCCTGTCAGGATGAGACAGGCAAGAGAGTGAAGGTGTTTCCAAGGAAACTCTGGACGTCCGACGACACTCTGTCATTAAATCTGAGTTCAGCTCCTTTATTGTCGTTATGCTGCTGGAGTTAACGAGGAGACGTCTGAGTCTCAAGGACGCCCTGGACACACACAAACACACCCACACACTCCTTGCTGTCTCTGAGCAGCTTCACACTGCTAGAGCCGCTTCTCTCTCCTCTGTCCTCCTCGTTCTAGACCTCTCCGCTGCATTTGACACAGTGAACCACCAGATCTTTATTTCCTCCCTTCAGGACCTGGGTGTCTCAGGCTCTGCACTCTCCCTGCTCTCTTCCTACCTCAATGACCGCACTTATCGGGTAACTTGGAGAGGATCTGTGTCTGCACCTTGTCCTCTCACTCCTGGGGACCCTCAAGGTTCCGTCCTGGGTCCCCTCCTCTTCTCTCTGTACACCAACTCTCTCGGCTCTGTCATTCACTCATGGCTTTTCCTACCATAGCTACGCTGATGACACCCAACTAATCCTGTCTTTCTCCCGATCTGAAACACACATATTTATTTTTACATTAGCAGTTTTGCAAATTATGCATATTGTGATGTATTTTGAATGAGACCACGCATACTGTATCCAAAATTCACCTGCATTGCACTAAAGTCTCTTCAACTGTTAAAGAAAAATGGAGCTAGACCTGCAACGAAATAAAACTTTTATTGACACTCAATACAGTTACACAACGTTTTAAGTACATCGTGTTCTTTTTTCCAGAAAAGCACTTAAACGTAATTTAAAGATCTTTGGACACTGGGCACCAAGTAACTCACATTGACCAGAGTTTCAACATAGTCAAACATCATTAAAACTGACAACATACTCGGCTTAATGGCCCAATCTGAAACCAGGACCTGAGGTAGAAATGTTTTAAGAAGATAGTCATAAAATTTTGATATAATTAAACTTTTACCTAACTAGCTAAAAAGATGACCTTTTTTCAGTGTAATTGGAAATGTAAATATATCAGCATAAAATGTAAATGCTAATAAAATGTTAAGAGAAGAACAATGTCCAGTCAAATAGTGAGGAGGAAAACAGTCCTCATGCTTTACGCTTGACCTGCACTCAAAGAAAATCACACGAAAAGAAACTTCATGAAAAAAACTGCGCTGACAGCTCCTCTAACAGAGGGATTCGAATCCATCACAGGGGTCAAAAGTATTCACATATTACTCAAGTAGAACTATAGATACTAGGTTTTAAAAGGACTTCTTTAGAAGTTGAAGTATCAACTCAAGCTTTTTACATAAGTAAAAGTGTAAAAGTACTGGTTTCAAAACTACTTAAAGTATAAAAGTAATGTAAGGGGAATTTTTGGCCCCGGGCTAAATTCGGCTATCAGCCAATGGACTGTCAGGGTTTGACGTCAGTGGGCCGGCTTGGACACCAGTGGACATCTCATGTTTCAGTGGGGTCTCTGCAGACCCCCAGGCAGCATCTTCCCTGAGAGGAGAGCAACTCTTATCCTGGCTTAGGAATGTCGCAAGGGCCCCGTTTAAGGCTCTTTGTCTGTCGCCCTGGATTCTTGCCCAACAGTATGTATCATGTCAGGAAAAATCAGCCTCTTGTGGCGCCCTCTCTGCATTTTGCGCCCTAGGAAACCGCCTATATCGCCTATGCCAGGAGCTGCCCCTGGTCTGTGCAATGCTTTTAACAACAGTTTAAAAATAACTGTATACACTACCTGAGACACTTAGTTTCGGAAAGTCAGGAAGTGTCAGTGTTCTTTCGACGTCAGCTGCTTTCGTCCGTTCTTCTTCTCAAGTACAAAGAGGACGGTGCATCCATGAGCGCTGCCGTCTGGAACCGTGACCTGACCAGCGCCCCCTGAGCCTTCGTGCCCAGAAGGTCTGTAAGAGCAGATTTTTTAGACTTGAGATCTAAACTAAATTTCCAGTGGAATCTATCAAATTCAGTCCCACAATTTCCGTCTCCAGATCCTCCATAGATCTGGTTATGTCTCTTGTAATATTGAGCGTATACTGTTGACAGAGATGCTTTAACTCAACCTTCCCACAGTTCCACCACAGTTTTAAAGAAATTAAAACCGGTCCAACCTCGCCATTGAAACAAGATTCCCTCGGCCATGAGTCCAGGTGTATTGTCTCTTATTGTCGTTCATTCTTCTCCAAACATCACACAGATCATGGGCCTGCAGCAGCTGCCTCAGAGCACTCTGTGATGCTCTGTGGAGCTCCATGTGGTTCCTGTCTAAAACATCATCTTCTGTACAATTAAAATCTCCTCCTAAAAATAAAAAATCATGAATTTTTTCTTTGCTTAAAACCTTGTCAAAAACCTTTAAAAAACAGACTCTGTCAGGTCCAACCAGTAGGGGAAATGTGAGGCGGAACTAATGTTTTAACGTCTGCATCTCTTTAACGGTGGAACTGTAAACAAATCGTTCTTTCGGCGTAGCCAGGGGTCGGCAACCCGCGGCTCTGCAGCGGCTCCCTTTACAGTGTTGTGCGGGTGAGTGTGTGTGTGTGTGTCCAGACAGCACACACACACAGGCCCCAGGGCTCCGCCCTCTCTCATTCGCTCAGAGACACACAGTGAGATCTGAGCTCGTTCCTGTGGCAACTCTGGCAGCTGAAAGTATGAGACCCAACAAATTAAGAAGACACTTAGAAACATCACATTCCAGTCACATGCATGTACAATGACCAGTGATTTATTTGAATTATTAAAAAAAAACGTAAATACGACGAGGCCCCCTGGTGGCCGAGGCCCTGGGCAACTGCCCGACTTGCCCAATGGGACG
Organism: Limanda limanda; assembly: GCF_963576545.1. NCBI lineage: Eukaryota > Metazoa > Chordata > Actinopteri > Pleuronectiformes > Pleuronectidae > Limanda > Limanda limanda. The sequence continues at coordinate 3,574,199 of NC_083638.1, read as the reverse complement.
CGCTGCCCCTGGTTGGACCCCCCCCTGTCCCCTCCTGTCCTTCATTACTCACCTGACCTTCCTTTGGGACCCCCTCTGTCCCTTCCTGTTGTTCCTGAGTGTCAGCTGTCTTATTTCTCTGTGGACACACTTTAGCCTGGTGTCCTTCCTTCCCACAGCTGAAACTCTTCGTATTGTTTAACGTTACAAAAATCACGTAGTCACACTCCTCCACTCTGAGTTTGAACACCAGGTTCAGGTTCTCAGTCCTGTTGTTCATAATCATAAAAAGATGTCTTCTGTGGGACACCACGTGTTTTAACAAAGGGGACCTGCATCCTGAGGACACTTTCTTTACCTGAGACACTTACTCTTACCATGTCTCGATAGTTCTCTTAACAATGTCTCATCTCTAATAAACGGGGCGTCGTTGGACAGAGTTACTTTAACCGCCGGTGTGGCGAGAGGTGTTGGGATTTTAAATTTTAGTTTGTCTGTGTGTGTGTGTCTGTGTAGATGGCAATATAACCAAACTTAAACGATTGCAGGAGGGTTGGGGCAGTGGCAGTTTGGGCTGGATATATGACCCTCACAAAATGAATTTTAATAACCGTCGCTGCTTGGTGTTATCTTGAAGTTGGTTAGAATGTGTGTGTGTCACAACGCTGGTCAGTCTCACACCTGCCTTGATAAGAGGTCTGATAAGAGCCACTGCCTGTTGGGAGACTGTGAATCTGTGGCATACTATACACTGTACTTTAGCTTGTTCTCATACCTAACTTTTCTGTTAAAGCATATCTCCCTTAGCTTATTCACACATCACACATACATGAATGCACTGTGCTTATAAACCTTAGAAATTTGCTTCCCCAGCTTCTGACCGACAGATAGCGTGGCGTTGTTTTGGTTTGGAGGATGCAAATGTTTACACAAACAGAACATACAGCCGACAGAGCAGGAACACTTTCCTTCCACCTTTTCCAGCACCCCCTCCCAGTTCTGCCTCTGAAAGCCTTAAAATTGAATTTAAAATCTTGCACTTCAGCTTCTACAATTAGAATTCTGCCTTGAACTATTTCTATAGTGAGAGATTATATTTTCATTGGCTATTGTGGAAAAAAGAATGGCAACTCCTGCACTTATATTGGTCCCATGGCTGAGGACATGTTGTCCACCCCACCATAAGCCCCAAACGGTCTCATTGAGACTGTACGTATGTGTTTCTTGTAAAAACACTACATCCAGTCTCTTCTGCTGGATTGTTTCTGATAAGACAGCTCTTTTCTTTTCATCTCTGCCCCCGTTCTTATTCAAAGATGCTACCCCTAAACCCTGCATGAGAAAAGAGAAGAGAGAGAACAGCAACCAGCATGCACTCCAACAGAGAGAGAGAGAGAGAGAGAGAGAGGGAGAGAGAGAGAGAGAGAGAGAGAGAGAGAGAGAGAGAGAGAGAGAGAGAGAGAGAGAGAGAGAGACAGATTCTTGGAAAGTCTGACAAGAGGAATGACTCAGCAGAGTTTTGTAACATCACATGTTTCTGCGTTTTTTTACGTTTGAAACTGTGATAAACTGAAGAAAAACTCTGAACTTCATTTATCTGCACGATTATTTACAAACTGCAGAGTTTAACTGACAAGTATTTCCTCTGTGGTTATAAAGTAATTAAATCAAACGTGGGATTATTGTGTCGGAGGATTTGAATGTGTTTTTGTGGAGTTTCAGTTCAAACCATCAGATGCTGCTCCAGAAACATCAGCCTCACCATGAGTCATCACTTTTGATTTGGTTGATTCATTTATCAAGTTCTGTGGTTTTCTCAGGTTCAGGTCATTTCATCTTTTTTTTAATCATGAGAAAGCATTGTTTATATTTAAACCACGACTGGGAAATACTGAGGAAAAATCACAAATATTCATTAAAATGAAGATTAAAAAAACGTTTGTGCTCATGTTCAAGTTTAAAAGAAGTTTTAAAAATCATTCGCCTGCGAAGAAAAGATGAAAACACACAGTTACAGTAAGACAGTTTGATCTTTGTTCAGGCTTGGATCCAATAAAACCAAGAATTTAAAGTTTGCTCAACAAACTCCAGAGTGTGAAAACTCCAGATTCCCTTTAGTTCCCTCTAGTGGTGGAACTTCACACTTGAATTCAACTTGATTCATGTTCATGATTCTGCTCAAACTTTATAAACTCAAATAAGAAGTTTCAAAGAAAAGTTTTGTAGCAATTTTTTTCAGGGATGGAATCAAAGCCTGTCGAGTAGTTTCAACTCAAGTTTCTTTTAAAAATATTTAAGCCTCCAAAGAAAGATTTTAGGTTTGAAAGAAGTTGAGTCAAAGATGTGACAGCGTCAGGAGGAGGAGGAGGAGGAGGAGGAGGAGGAGGAGGAGGAGGAGGAGGTCAGTGTTTGAAGCTGCTGAACAACATCTCTTTTCAGAGATGAGTTTTTCTGGAGATAAAAAACACTATTTAGAAATTAGACTTTTTCTTTGAGCCAAGACTTTCTTATGAGATTTCTTTCTTCAGAAATAAAGAGTTATTCTTAAGAGGAAACACCTTTTTGAGAAGTTTAAGAGTTCAGGTGTTGAATTCATTGACGTATTTTGGTTTTAACTCTTTTTCTGTCTTATGGCCTGAACCCGGTTTCATGGTCGACAGTGAATCACACACACACAGACACGTGGGAGGAGTTACAACGTTTTTCTTTATGTATAACGGGGCATGCCAAATCACAGCATTCTGGTTTGTCGCGACAAAATTACAGCAAGAGACATTGAAATAAAAACACTTGAACGTTTTTCCCAACACACACACAGACACACACATCCTCACTGTAACACACTCGCACTCACACATTTTTTTTCTTGTACAGACCAGAATAATTCAGAACTTCATATCAGCATTAAAAATAAAAGTACCTACAGAAAACAGAAAGGGCCACAGACGCTCACACTGCTTCAACGTTCAGGTGGAAGTTTGACTTTCACATTTAGTCTGTCAGACACGAAGCTGCTGTAATCAGAGGCTGTGAAGGTTTAAAGCCAAAATATACATTCAAGGTTTATTCATTAGAAAACACTGAAGCTAGTTTTTAAATTTGAACCCATTTTAAAAGCGGTTCATCAACGACGAGGAGAAACACAGAGTGAAGTTTTTACGTTTTTTGGCTTTTCAAGCAACACGAGGAGAATTTTCTTCTTCTGTGAGATCTCAACAAATGTTGGATGGCTTCTAAAGAAATAAAGAAATAAAACTTGAATCAAAAGAACGTTGTCACAACACGGTGGGAAACAGGATTCTGAGATTCTCGCCTGTAGCACGTTGGATCAGTGAAAACCTGAATGTGCACAATGATCTCAGGATTGAATTGAAGCATCTCACTGATGCAGAAGTAACTTAGGTTGTTTTTTAAACTGTCGTAGTTTAATAATTGTAAGAATCAATTTATCGTGGTTACAGCTCGCGTAGATAAAATAAAATCAAAGGAATAAGTTTGGGCTCTGGGGTGAATATCCTTTTACTTTGAGAGAACGAGGAAATTGACAATCGAGAAATGAATTGAAAGTAGAAACAACGTTAGGGCTGAGCTGTCAGTGGGTTAAGGCACAGTGATCAGGCATAAGCACACACGACCATACATCAGATTAAAGGAAAGATCATAAGAACACAAAGGAACAAATCCGTCAGCGCTCGGAGCTGCAGTGTGAACGTGAGCCGACACGGCTGCTGTAACATTTCACCTTTTTATTTTTAACGTCCATATAAAACCATTTACATTTGGGGTAAATGTCTCGAGTACAAAAAGAAGGCACTGCCATTAGTTATTCTAAATATGACTTTCCCAGCCTTGTGCATGCAGTTTTTTAAAATATAAATTACACCTGTTCTCTCTCTCTCTCAATTCCCTCCTTTGCTTTTTTATCTGCGTTTTATTTTTCCTCCGTTTTTTTTTGTCTTTTTTGTGAGTTTTCTTTTATTATTAAACATACAATATTCTTTTGTCAAATATATACGTAAGCCTGCAGTCAATACAGGACATCGGCTCTTTGATAGAATAAAACTAAATGAAGTGAAGGAGCACAGTCGAGCGGCAACGGCTGCTTTACAAAACAAAACGAGTAGAAACTCTTTCCATTCCTCATCGACACAAACTGAATAAACTGCAGAATCTATGAAAACAACAAGATACAAAACAGCATATATGTCTCGACTTTAAAGTACGTATGGTTTTTTTTGGAATAACGAGGCGTTGTCTAACTGTTAATACTGCAGAGTGCACAGAGCTCTCCTGGACACCCCCCCACCGAGCTGATATGCGTTCAGAGAAAAGTCTAAATAAAGCATTTGGTTGGAGACGGGTTCTGATCCAGAACCTCCAGCGTCCGGCTCCGGGTTCAGACGTCTCCGTGACCCGGAGCGGCTGCAGGAAACCGCCGGCGGCGATTTGAACTCTGAATACAAAACATGTTACTTTGCTCTGTTACTTCATCCAGAAAAATAATCACATAAAGCGTTTGAACACTCGCTCCAGAAGAAAACGTGGCACAGATGAGAAAACGGAACTCAAGCTCCCGAATTTTGCATCAATATGTTTGATATGAAAGTTTATAAAACAGAACACAGGTTCAATAATCCCTTGGATTGTGTTTCCTATTGAACGGCTGCAGGTTCCGATTTAACAGGTGATGTAAAAACATTTAAAGGCTGCGGGAGGTTTTCTTCCAATCGACAAATCCCATGAAAAGACAGAAATCACCAATGAATCAAGTGTGTGTGTGTCTGTGTGTGGTGTCATGTACATTCACACACTGTAGTTCATCTTCACTGTTGGAAACAAACACATCTGTTGTGGTGTCAGATGTGAAGGTAGTCGCTTCCCGTTTGTGGGATATTCCCTCCACCGAGGAAGTTGTCGACAACCGTTTGTGTACTTGTACGCAGGATCACACAAAAACCACTGGACAGATTTTCACCAGAGAAGAACTCTGAGAAGAACAAGCTGCGGATCTACTTTCTTTAACATTGCAACGTCAGGCATCTTTTCAAAAGACATCACTGATAAATCGATTAACACAGTTTTACAATCAGCTCTAGAAATGAGCTTCTAATGGGAACTTGTCAAATGTTTCACAATATTAAAGAAAGTGAAACAAATTGAATTCCTGGATTTAACCTCCTAATGAAGTGCTCCAGAAGTCTGCGAGTTCTCCCCTGGTCCTTAAACCACGGGAATCAGTTCAGTAGTTTGTGTGTAATCCTGCAAGCAGACACACAAAAAGAAAACACAACCTCCTATTTTCAAACTGTTTCTAAAATTGTATGAGTCAGAATTGGTGAGAAACACACTTGACTAAAATGTAAAATACTGAGAGACCACGTTGTTGAATTTGGCTTTTTCATGGGATTTGTTCACAATAAGAAAAATACAGAATAAAGTCGCTCTTGCTCAAAGTCACACATCTGGACATCGTCTCCCACTGAAAGTCTCAGAGTGAAAAACACGTCCACAGCACCGAGTTCAGACACAACATCTCACATCCTGGTCTACGAAGGCCCGGAGTGGACCCGTCTACTTCCTGTCCCACTACAGACCAGAATGGAGAGAAACCACTGGTTAGGTTATTTCCTTTGTCGATCTGTGACGGAGCGACTCAAACACGGAAACTTCTCCAAACAAAACCTCAACATGACACCGATAGATACAAACAAGGTTATAGAGCAACAACGGTAACAAAACAACAACAAAGAGAGAAGTCAACAATAACTATGTTAATATTTGAGATGTACGTATGGTCACCAGCCATAACATGTTAATACATATGGTACTTTAAATAATAATACACCTAAATGAGTAAAAGTATCACCTCTGCAACAAATTATGAAATAAAAAGAATAAATAATTGTATTTAAGTACTGATTCATGTGGCAGTGACACTGCGACAGGATGAGATCTCGATGCTGAAGATCCTCAGAAAGAAAACGACGCCAAACGTGCGACGCCAGTTTCAGGATGAAAAGGTTCACGTCACATTCGTGCTTTGGTGGAATCTTCATGTTCGTTCCCTCACACACTAAACCTGTGTGTGTGTCCATTTGTGTGTGTGTGTGTGTGTGTGCGCAGAGATCTCACGTCACATTCAACAAGTCGATAGCTTCTGCATGTTTTATCTCCTATGATCCAGGTCGGACCCTGAATGCATCACTGCTGGTGATTTAAACTCGTAACCTTTGAAAAAGTTGATCCATCGTTTTGTCCAAATTACTATTTGTGTAATTTAACTACAGGTGAGATGAGATGAGAGTTTGGATGTTTTAACACCAAAATAAAACCAATGGCTTTTTGTCAGACGAGTTAAAACACGCACAAACACAAACTTAGTCTTAGACGCACCAGGAGCTTCTCGTCTCGGCCGCGGGATCGAACATCGACACCTTTTGTGGTTCAACCGCTCGACCATCAGAGTCAAGCTCGTCTCTTCGATCTGCTTCGTTTCATCCGACTCCGAAAGCACAAAACTGTAACTTGAGCCTTGAACTTTGGGTTTTTAGTGTTATCACATTATCAAGTGCAGGATACAAAGAAAGAACTATTGAATTGCAACAAACTACAGAAGAACCTAAACAATAATAATAATAATAATCGATAACCCTCGATGCTGACCACTCAGGAGTCTCTGTGGCACAGGGAGGAGATTCCTAACCAGCTTATTTCAATATAAACCTATTTGTATAAAGTCTGTTTTCCATACACAATAAACTGAGGATAAATATTAAGACACAGAATAACCGCGAGATTCAGAATCGAAAAAAGGAAAATATATCCCACGTGGGTTTGTACTGACAGACGATCTGTGAGCGGACGAGCCTGCGTGTCCATGGACCGGCCAGCAGGTGGTAGTCTGCACTAACGGGACAATCTCTGGGACGACCTCCCTTCATGGGACGACCTCCCTTCATGGACTGACAGTGGGTCTCTTCTCCGGTGTTGCAATCGGCCTCGGCAACGAGCTCCGCGTGGACACCAAACCGACCTCCTGTTTCTGTTTTCCTGCTTCACACATTTCACAATCTTCTGAGAAAGACATTCAGCTGGAACATGCAGCTCAAGCACTTCCCCCTGCGTCTAGAAGAACAACTGAACCCATAATGTGGACAAGTGGACAAGTGGACAAGTGGACAAGCGGAGACGGATCCCACCGACGACCGGCCGCCGCCTCAAAATCTCCCATTTACGTCTTTACAAAAAAACGTTTTTCACGAGGCTCTGAATTCACAGAGTTCTTACAGCTCGTAGATTCACGATACGCAGCTTCACCTCCAACTCACAACACGGTTAGACATGACATCATCTTCCTCCGTCACCTCCAGCCAATCAGAGGTCCTGCCTCTGACGTCTTCCTCCTCCTAAACATCCGCTTCCCTTTCCACCGGCTTCCTCTTCTACTTTCTTTGTCTTTCTCCTCCTCACCTTCTTCCTCTCATCCCCCTCATCTCACATCTGCTCTTCCTCCTTACTTCTCCCCCCCCCCCGCCACTGTCTCTTTGTTCTTGGCTGATCAAATAAAGAAAAAGCATGTTGGTTGTAAACTAGCTACTTGTGGGACGTGAAGGTGGTGCACGGCCGAGGCTTTACAGAATATTACACAAGTCATATTGAAAGTCATACATGTTTCTGTACCCTTTGAAAGTAGCAACATTATGTAAACAATAAATACATACAACAAATGATGATTTGTTTTTGTTTGCCACCCAGCGCTGAGCAGGAGGCCTTTCTGTCCTCGCTGGAAATCCTAAACTTCCGTCTGCGTCCTTGTGTCTCCTCCTGTCTCCGGGTCTGAGGTACTGTTATGGATTTGAAAGATGCCACAAGCTGTGGTCGGTGTGCAGGGACCAGAAGGTGTCGTGTGGGGAAGGGGACTCAGTCTCACTGGGCCCTGATCCACAGGCCAGCATCTCCCTTCCTGCCGTGGCTGACAGGACTGCAGGCGAGGGGGGGTGGGGGGGGTGGGGTCAGTGCCAATGTGATCGCTTGTGTTTCCTGGATCCCGCCCGGTCCTTTGGTGGAGCTCTCCCATTGGCCACAGGGAGAGGGGACGGGAGGGCGGGTGACCTCGAGGTCACCTTTTCGTGAGAGAGCCTCGTGAACCTGCGGCGTCCGGCTGCTCTCACCCAGGTCCTCGTCTCAGATCGTTGATGTGCGGTCAGCACCGTCTGGGGAGAAGCAGAGAGAGAGAGAAGTCACGACCTGGTTTACAAATCATCGATCTCTGCAGAATCAAAAGGTCCTGATGGAGATGGAACTGATTCACTGGTTTGTGAGCTGCCATTTTGAGGCCTGCAATTTGACATTCTGTACAGCGCCATCTTGTTTTTTATAAACCAGAAGTAGCCACATTTGGAGGAGCAGGGGGTGGAGCCTGATAGCTGTCAATCACATGGAATCTACCAGGGATGAGCGAGTACAGCATTATCTGTATCTGTATGTGTATCTGTTAACCATATGAATTATCTGTATCCGTATCCGTACTCGGAGTGGGCGGGGCCTAACCCGGAAGTGGGTGTAAAAAAAACAAAAAACTCCAACGACCGGCAGAGAGAGGGAGAGAGAGAGAGAGAGAGTAGCCAGACGCTAGAGAGTAGTCAGACACTCAATGCGTGAAGCAAAAAAAAAAAAAAACTGTTTAAAAAAAAAAAAAAAAAAAATCTTCGACAGGAGTCGCTTTCTACCAGCACCACGTCTGAACGAACCCACGTTTAACAGAACTCTACTGGTTAATAAGTAAGTACAAACTGAAATAAAAACAAACTTCAAGCTGAAGAAACCCTAAACGTTAACGGAAAAGACCCGTGGACCTGAGTGACTGAGAGACAGAGAGCTGTTCTGTGAGTGAGCAGAGCGCTGTGTGAGGATTTTCATTCAGTCCGAGCACAGATATTCACTCGTATTACTCGTATAATACTCATGCTCGGCAAAAGTGCTTTATCCGTACCGGATACTCGTTTCAGCCGAGTATCTGGCTCATCTCTAGTATCTACGCCCTCAATACATCTGGTGCTTTATGGTCTACAGAACCTATGGAAGAAGACTTGAAACCAGAGATTGAGATATCTCTGGTTTCTTTCTTTCAATGTTTAGTTGAGTCATTTTCTCAGAGACTTCTAGAGAAACAACCAGTAGAGTCGCCCCCTGCTGGTCATTAAAGAGAACACAGGTTTCAGGCACATAAGCATTTGCTTCACTTTCTTTACACTCAGGGTTTGCTGCTGAAACTCCCTCAGGCTTCAAACAGGCTTTAGCTTCCATGTGACCCCGAACACAAGGTTTTCCAAAGTCATGCACCAACTTTTTAACTTCGTGATCCAAGTTGATGCTTCAGATAACACGCGCCGGCTTTCAAAACTGCACCAAGAGCCTAATTAGCTGTCAAAGCAACATTTATCTTTTATTGCCTCCATGTTTTTGGCACAGATCTATTCCTTTAGTCTACACTACTTTGATTATTATATAAACAACGACTCTACAACCTTTGGAACATGTTTGCGTGTGTATCCTCGGCACCGTACAATAAAAGTTTGGTTGGATTTGAAGCTGAGCAGTGACCTGACTGTGCCGTGAGCTGCTTGTAAGGAATGAGGAGGAGTGAGGGGCCGGGGGGGCCACACTGTCCTGGTAAGAGAACAACACATCTGTCAAAATACTGATGGAGCCTCTCAGAGGGAAACAAGCGCCTGACAGCTGCTGCCTCAAGTTCGTGTCCCGTTGAGCTGTTGTTGATCACGTGGTCACGACACAGGATTCTGAGTCCGGTGTGAAGAGACCAGTGAAGAGACCAGTGAAGAGACCAGTGAAGAGACCAGTGAAGGGACCAGTGAAGAGACCAGTGAAGGGACCAGTGAAGAGACCAGTGAAGAGACCAGTGAAGAGACCAGTGATGAGACCAGTGAAGAGACCAGTGAAAAGACCAGTGAAGAGACCAGTGATGAGACCAGTGAAGAGACCAGTGAAGAGACCAGTGAAGGGACCAGTGAAGAGACCAGTGAAGAGACCAGTGAAGAGACCAGTGAAGAGACCAGTGAAGAGACCAGTGAAGGGACCAGTGAAGAGACCAGTGAAGAGACCAGTGAAGAGACCAGTGATGAGACCAGTGAAGAGACCAGTGAAGAGACCAGTGAAGAGACTAGTGAAGGGACTATTGAAGAGACCAGTGAAGAGACCAGTGAAGAGACCAGTGAAGAGACCAGTGAAGGGACCAGTGAAGAGACAAGTGAAGAGACCAGTGAAGAGACCAGTGAAGAGACCAGTGAAGAGACCAGTGAAGAGACCAGTGAAGAGACCAGTGAAGAGACCAGTGAAGAGACCAGTGAAGAGACCAGTGAAAAGACTAGTGAAGAGACCAGTGAAGGGACCAGTGAAGGGACCAGTGAAGAGACCAGTGAAGAGACCAGTGAAGAGACCAGTGAAGAGACCAGTGAAGACACTAGTGAAGGGACTATTGAAGAGACCAGTGAAGAGACCAGTGAAGAGACCAGTGAAGAGACCAGTGAAGAGACCAGTGAAGAGACCAGTGAAGAGACCAGTGAAGAGACCAGTGAAGAGACCAGTGAAGAGACCAGTGAAGAGACCAGTGAAGAGACCAGTGAAAAGACCAGTGAAGAGACCAGTGAAGAGACCAGTGAAGGGACCAGTGAAGAGACCAGTGAAGAGACCAGTGAAGGGACCAGTGAAGGGACCAGTGAAGAGACCAGTGAAGAGACCAGTGAAGAGACCAGTGAAGAGACCAGTGAAGAGACCAGTGAAGAGACCAGTGAAGAGACCAGTGAAGAGACTAGTGAAGGGACTATTGAAGAGACCAGTGAAGAGACCAGTGAAGAGACCAGTGAAGAGACCAGTGAAGAGACCAGTGAAGAGACCAGTGAAGAGACCAGTGAAGAGACCAGTGAAGAGACCAGTGAAGAGACCAGTGAAGAGACCAGTGAAAAGACTAGTGAAGAGACCAGTGAAGGGACCAGTGAAGGGACCAGTGAAGAGACCAGTGAAGAGACCAGTGAAGAGACCAGTGAAGAGACCAGTGAAGACACTAGTGAAGGGACTATTGAAGAGACCAGTGAAGAGACCAGTGAAGAGACCAGTGAAGAGACCAGTGAAGAGACCAGTGAAGAGACCAGTGAAGAGACCAGTGAAGAGACCAGTGAAGAGACCAGTGAAGACACTAGTGAAGAGACCAGTGAAGAGACCAGTGAAGAGACTAGTGAAGACACTAGTGAAGAGACCAGTGAAGAGACCAGCGAAGAGACCAGTGAAGAGACCAGTGAAGAGACCAGTGAAGAGACCAGTGAAGAGACCAGTGAAGAGACCAGTGAAGAGACCAGTGAAGAGACCAGTGAAGAGACCAGTGAAGAGACCAGTGAAGACACTAGTGAAGAGACCAGTGAAGAGACCAGTGAAGACACTAGTGAAGAGACCAGTGAAGAGACCAGTGAAGAGACCAGTGAAGAGACCAGCGAAGGGACCAGTGAAGAGACCAGTGAAGAGACCAGTGAAGAGACCAGTTCAAGCTGAGACTGGTAACAACCATCAACTGCAATCAAAGACGAACGACACCTCTCCACTTCCTCCCTTAACCCGGGCTTTTACAGTTTTAAAACAAAAATACAAATAGAAAATCTCTATATATATCAACTGATGTGAGACATGTGAAAAATAAGGCAAAGCTCTGATTATGAAGATGAGGTTAAAACGCACTCCTTCATTCTGCTGCTCTACCTAACACGCACACAGACACACACACACACACACACACACCAACAGACACACAAAGCAGCACTTGTCCATCTTTCTGTGGCGAGCACTGAGGCCCTCTGTCTGCACCTCAGCTGAGTTTTGGGAAAAGGGGAACTTGGCGCTGACTTAAAACTCTACTAAAAATTCACTGTACACGTGAAAATCCGGCAAAAACCAGCTCAACAAATGACTAAACTGAAGTCCGTCGACTATATTACGTCACTGCCTGAAAATTATTATTTTCCAAGGTCTACAAATAATCTTCAACTCATTTTTCAAATATTAGTAATCCACACAAAATGCCAGGACGACAGTTTGGCTCATCGAGTCTGATGAAGTCAACTTTCTCAAAAATATATCTAATAACAATCAGATGTCCGAGATCACATCGTCCCCCAATTCATGAAGGTTTAGAATGTCAGAACAAAACAAGAGAGAATAAAAGAATAAAAGAGTTTTATTTTATTTTAGTTTCATGTCAGAAATCAGAATGACCCTGGTCATCGTAAACATGTGCATCTGGAGCACCAGGAATAAAATGAGGCATCATAATCAAGGTTTTCTATATTGTGCAATGTGGAGACAACAAACAGCTGTTCGCTTGTTTTCAAGTAAGATTATTACTGAAAAACTTTATATAATCATCTTAAGTCTGTTTTGAAGATGATGTCACATCTGATGATATACATCGTAACTGCAGATGAACGGCTGTTAAACCCAACTTTCCTCTTCTGATTTGATCTTCCTCCTGAGCTGAACTCACCGCGGCCGCTGCCAGAATCATTGTCAGATCTGGAACTTGGCGAGTTTCGAACCCGCTCGGCCAGACGCAAATCAAACGCATCTGAGAACCGTCGCTGGGCTCCGACGTGTCTGGAGTTATCGATGGGCCTGAATCCACAGACTCAAATCTGCTCACTCGACAGGATAATTGACTGGAGCTTCGAATGGGCCGGGCGGTCGTGAGATCAGTGTTAAGATCAGGTGAGGCGTCGGATCCTGAACGTGACTCACTCTACTGCTCCGACTTGTGGACCCTTTTGGAGTTTGGGCTTTAAAACATAACCCAGAAGTCCTGGTGAGTCAGACCCAACGGAAGCTTCAGCCTCAAACCACAGATACAAGGACCCGGACAACGCACATAAAAACATCGTCAGCATCTTCACTTCACAGGATTCCGGTTCCTTGTTTTCTCTATCTGCACTGTAACAGCAACTTGGGTGAAGTTGTTCTAAAAACCTGAAATACAACAATAAACTTCACAATAACTAGAGCCTGACAGATTTATCACTGGTGTCGATGGTGGATATCTGGGCAAAGCCTCCTGTAGTCTGACCAGTTCCACTCATCACAGCAACAGGTCTTCACACAGAACACAAAACAGGGATTTACTCTGTGAAGGCAGATCAATTAAAAAGCAAAAGCAAGCATTTTGAAACCAAACTGGTGAAACTAGAGACGGAAACCAGAAGGCTTCTGGCCCCAAAATCCTGTCCCTTTGTCTACAGAGGCAGCTTTAATAGGAACAAGGAGATCTACCCATCCTGAATATGGATATATTCTTTTTAAAAACAAAATCAGAAGGAAAAAGGGTATAAAGACTTAATAGATGGACGTCAGGAGGCGTCTCTTACTGCTCAAAGAGTCAGAGACATGCTACTCCCTAATGTCGATATCAGCATTGGCCTACAAAAAAAAAAAAAAATCCATATCGGTCAGAACAGTGTCTCCTGACGTTTGTGCTACGGTTCCCTTTAGGACAAATGTCTTAAATGTACATTTTTTATAATGCTTCACTATATTTACCACCATTTTCTTATTACATTCTCAAACGCACCAAAATGGAAGAATAAACTCGTCACATTTCAAAGTGCAGTTACAGAACCGCCGCGTGATGACAGCTCATCGTTGTCAGTTTTCCAGCACACACAAGGTTCTGGCGCCGGACCGACACAGACACACACACCGAGTGTTTGTTTCGCTCGGAGCAGTTTGACCCGATGAAGATCCAGCAGGGATCCGAACATTTTCGTATCTTTTGAATAAACTTTGTGGCCTGGAATCGGTTTCCAGGCTTCAGTTTCTGCACTGACGCTGCTTTCAAATAACAAGAAACGTGATTCATTGTTCACTTAGTGCGTCGGACAACAGGCCCATCTTTTGTCCTCATGATCATTTCCACTGATCAGCGGTGACACGGACATGCAGGGATTCACTTTTGTTTTCATCACTCTTGTTTTTTCATCCCTGTCGACACAGCGAAGGAATGAAAAAACACAAAATGGTATCAAACTCATCCGATGGCGTCGCAGCCAGGAAGTAAAGGAGACACAGCTGTTCTCTGCAGTGTTGTGTCTTCACCAGGAGCCATTTAAATATCCTGACTAAAATGAAGCTTGCTGGCGTTTCCTTGTCGGTTTGGAGGCGTCACATGTTATTGCCGTCAGCTCCTGAACAGCTGTTTGTTATATATTGTGGTTTAATTATGGTTAAATATTAAGAAACGGTGTTACCTCCCAAGGCGTGCTCTGTCATACTCAGACACAGAGACTCAAGGCGATTGTTGATGTCCGGTTCTGTCACAGGCAGCTGAAGATCTGCAGGAGAAAAACAAACAGGATCAGTAAATACAAATATAAACAGATGTTGTGAACACGGAGGATTCAGGTTCAGAATGCTTTTCTAATCAAAGTATTCATTCGATTTCAAAGAGGCCTTTAATTAAAGTTAAAGTTAAAGCCATGATGATTCTCTCTCCTTCTAATGAATCACCACCAATGAGCTGGAAAAGAACAAAAAAATATGTTTTGATCAGCCACTGCTTTGGTTTGAGCTGCATGAAATATTACGATTAAAATGATTTCACCAGAATCGGATCAAACTTTTTAACATCAATAAAAAGCGACACAACTGATGTGTAATGGCTCAAAATCCACAGAACATTGATAAGTGACTAATGAGATTAATTCCATCTCATACACAGTGAAACCAGTCTAGTGAACCACTCCTCCCCAACACAAATTACCCATATGGAGCCTTCTTATATTTTCCATTAAGTCCTAATAAAAGCAGAGGATGCACATGTATCTACTGAGGTGATTTAAGTAAAAATGATTAAACTTGTTAAATGAAACAAGCAGTCTAAAAGGCGTCTACTGGGATTTTACTAGTGTCTCTCATGAGCTTCTCCTCACGTCTCTCCTTCCTGCTGCTCCTTCTGCTGCCTGTTAGACCTGAGGAGCAATCAGCTGCACCGACCACTCCCCTGCTGCAGGTGGAGGTGGAGGTTCTCTCTGATCCACCTCTACCTCTCCACCTCCTTCTCCTCCTCCACCTCCACCTCCACCTCCACCTCCACAACAACATGCATTCAACTCCGTGCTAGTTGGCTATCTTGGCTTCAGCTGTGAGCCGGGCGGGGGCTGTTTGGCAGATGGGTTGAGGCTGGAGGGGTGTGTGTGTGTTTGTGTGTGTGTGTGTGTGTGTGTGTCTGTGTGTGTGTGTGTTATATTTGGTGAAGCCTAGCAACCCCGTGGAGCCATGTAGTCCTGAGCTGAGTCTTCAACACGCGCTGGGCAGTGACAATCCCTTGTGGCCGGAGAGAAAAGCTGAGTGAGGCTCAGTGGTCCACAGCAAGCTATTTATAGACTTAAGCCCCCCCACCCACCCACCCCCCCGACGCACACGGAGAGAAAAGATGGACACACTTGTTCCTTCATCCCCTCATCTTGCACTTAATTAGCCGTTATCCATCAGCGGGCAGAGAGAGAGAGGGAGAGAGAGAGAGAGAGAGAGAGAGAGAGAGAGAGAGAGAGAGAGAGAGAGAGAGAGAGAGAGAGAGAGAGAGAGAGGCAGAGCGCACATGCTGTGTATACAGTGACAGAGGGGGGGGGGGGGCATGGGGCGTCTAGCTTTTCAAATCAGTAACGCTGGCCGAGACCCAGCTCCCTGATGCTATGTGTGCATGACTCTGCAGAGTTGTCAGGATGGAGAGAGGGGAGAGAAAGAGGGAGGGAGGGATGGAGAGTAGCGAGAGAGTTGAGAAAGGGAGAGAGTGTGAAGGAGAGGAGGAAGGAAAGGAAAGTGGAGCCTAGTCCTCGCTGCACAAAGAGCCTCATTGTCCAGCGTCCTCGGACTCTTTCCTCCGTCCGTCTCCTCCTCCTCTCTCTCACCCTCGTTACTCTCTGCCGCTTCTACATGTGTTTTTCCTCTTCCTCGTTCTAAAGAGAGACACTTCTGGTGTGTGTGTGTGTGTCTGTGTGTGTGTGTGTGCGCAGAGGGAGTCCTCCTTGTCCTACTCCTGTCCACTGTTTGGGGGACAAACTCCACTCTGCAGAGGTGACTACAGGTCACTCTACCTTTCACTGATGTTTACATGAGCCTGTGTGGACAGTGGGAGTGACTGGGGGGGGGGGGGATTTAAAATACAAATATCCCCAATAACCACGAGCACTTAAAATACATTTACACTGTCAAAGCGTACGAGCCACAGACTGAGCAGTGACTGTGAAACAAACAATCCACTTTTCTCCTGCTGGGTTTTCACCTCGATAACAAACATCCACGGGAGGTTTTTTTTAGCTAAAATTAAAAAACTGCCTTGTATGCACGTAGGCCACTGTTGTGAGTTCCCCTCGCAGATGTAATTACCAAGGGAAACGTATTCTGTTCATATTCAGAAAGATATTTTTATCAGTGTTATAACTTGAAATGTTTCTCAAGCTCCAAGTTTCAGGAAACACGTCGCTCAGACTGTCCATCGCTGCAGCTCCTCTTTTCAGCCTCTGTCTCAAACACCTGGTATTTGCTAAACGTGGAGACGAGCTCCCTTTGCCACAGACTTCGGACTTTTTAAACTTCGCTGAACTTTTAAAATCCCCAAAACACGACGTAGAACTCCGGAGGAAAGAAAGCCTCTTTTAAGGGTTATAAAAAAAAAAAACACCATATAGAGAAGTACAGCGATTCAATAAACAGGAGTTCAGTCTGTGACATCACTGCGAGTGTGCGTATTCCCGGCGTTTCTCACCAGCTTGTTGGAACATGACCATGGTTTGTGGCGTGGTGTGGACCGGCAGCGAGCGGGTCCTCTGCACGGAGCTGTGGGTCCGGCTCGGCATGCTGTTACTTCCTCCCGGGTTGGCAAACCACAGACCCTGAGGAGGAGAATTCAAAAACAAATCACAAAATCAGCTTCTTGAACACGTCGACACCTTCTTCCGCTCATCAAAGACACGACAATCTGATCGATAAACCCAAGAGACAGATTATATATATATATATTTTTTAAATTATTATTATAGAGACAGACTTTTGAATGACCTCGGTGAAGAATAAATGCTGTCATGGAAAAATGGAAAACCAAGTTCCTCTCGTAAAACAGGATCACAGATAAAGACGAAGTGAAGCCAGACCCTCTTGATCGCCCCCTGGTGGCCGGCTGCAGTGTGGATCATAAACTCTGCCTCCATGTTAGAGGACGGGACATGGATCAAAATCAAAGGTCGTAAGTCCGTGCACCACAGTTCCTTTTCTCAACGCTATGTTCAGTTTACGTAGTTTTCATCCCACTGATGTATAGACAAGCGTTCGTGTTTCCGTAAAGTTCGGTTTGTCGTATGTATTTGAGGCTGACTAGCAATTGGTCGAGCGGCGTTGATATCGTGAGTCCACGACCACGGCCACGACCACGGCCACGACCACGCCCACAGCCTGCGTCTCCATATGACGTCACAACCACTAGAGGGCAGCGCAGGAAGTGGAGGTGCGTCCACTTGTATTTACAGTAACGTGCTGATCACTCACTGTTCAAACTTTCCCTGATGTGACACCCCCCCCCCCCACCCACCACCCCCATCCCCCCCCCACGCTCCTGTCTGGATGTCTGGTCCACACCTAATGACAGTCTCAGACGCTCACCACATGAATTCCTCGGTGTAACCTGCCTATTACACCCCCAACGCCACTACCACATCCCCCTCCCCTGTTCTCTCTCTCCTTGCGTGCAGCGCCCCCCCCCCCCACCCCCACCCCCCCCTCGCGGCTCTCCAGTGCCGTGGGCCAGGGAAAAACAGGAAATGCCTGTGCACTGTTCTCACTGCCTCTGACTGGCTCTCTCTCTCTCTCTCTCTCTCTCATACATTCACATCTGAACTCTCTCTCTCGCTCTCTCTCTCTCTCTCTCATGGTCCCTCCTCATCCAACACCACCTCTCCCAAACTATGACTCACACATTTCCCTCCCTCACTACACATCCACACTCCAGTCCCGCACAAGAAGGTCCAGCCTGGTGAGCAGGGACTGAGGTATTTCCTCCCATTGTAAATGATGAGAAAGATAGAGAGGGAGAGAGAAAGAGAGAGAGAGAGAGAGAGAGAGAGAGGGAGAGAGGTTGACTATGAACTGGGTCAGCGCCAGGATGGGCCTGAAACGGCTCCACAGCTCCTCCTGTTTCAGTGCACTGACGCAGGGCCTCTGGTATGTGGGGTGACCTGCCGACGAGTTCCATCCACCAAACACCAAACACCAGCACCACCACCGCTGCTGCTGCTGCTCCTCACCCCACATGTTTTTGCAATGGAACGAAAAGCCTATTTCAGGAAGTGTACGTGCTGGAGAAGGAATTCTGCTGCCCAGGTTATTGTCAACATCCTGGAATGTTTTATTTACACACATTTCCAAAAATCAGCGTTTCAGTCCCGACCGACAAATGATATCACCATGAATTCAGCTCTGGGTTTCCTGTCCTGGACGACAAGTCTTCTGACCCATACAACACATATTTGAAGGGTTTGGTCCTCTAGTTAATTGATTGATTGATTTGTCTTGAGCAGTTTCTATTAGGTTACAAAATTAACTGTGAATCAACTCATGAGAAACTAGATAAACAGTTCTGAGAAACAATAAAAAGAAGGCAAATATCTCCTGGAGAGAAGCTGTTGTGTAACACGTAGAAAACACAAAGATGTCAGGTCTGTGGTGATAAGAGCCGACACCGGTGTCTGTGGAATGTAAAGAAAATCAATTGCTCTCTGCAGCGGTGTTAATACGTCACTTCCTGTCTCCGCCTGCTGCTCCACCTCTGACTAATGAGGATTTGTTTGCTTCTGTGCAAAGAAACCTCCGCTGTGTTGTGCAAGTGTGAAAGGAAAACTCCTGTTAAACTCTGTGGGCAATTCTCATGTCTGTAAAACAGCTTTATGAACTTCTTTAGTTCCCTAAATTACGACGTGAAACCGAAAGTAACCAGAACGAACGTCAACAGCGCAGCTCGGTTCAGACTTCCCTGTTCTCCCTGTGTGTGTTTGCTCTCGTCCCGCTGCTCGGACTCACCTGTCTCCCCTGCTTGGGGCCGGTCGGCGTGCTGCTGGCGCTGCGTGGTGTGGGTCCCAGCAGGCCTCCGCTTCCCAGCAGGCCCAGCCTGGCACCCGGCAAACTCCTGGAGGGCATCTGGAACTGGCGAAGGCTCCTCCTGACCGACACGCTGCCCCCGACACAGCCAGCGGTGGGGAGAGAGTTGGACTGACCGAAACGGCTGCAGCAGAAGAAAAGGGCAGAAGGAGGTTGATTACTGCGATCGTCCAGGGATTCGAACCAACAACACTTCTCATGCCCACGGACATGACAGAGGCACAATATATCATAGTGTTTTTAGATCATTTTTGCTGCTATGAGAGCGGCTTGTTTATTCTTATTATTCATATCAGGGCAAAAAAAACTAACCACAGGAAAGAGTTTGTCTGAAAACTACTGAATAAATCCTACAAAACCACGTTATTCATGATAATATGTTCTGTGTATGTAACATATGCATTCCCTTTGCAGTTGTTTGTATTTGTACAGAAGAAAGTTCACAGTAACGTCTTTTAAATACTGGTCCAAACTACAGGCTTTTTAAAAACATATATATATTATAACTTAACATTATACATACAGAACAGACTACATTTATATGTGATGATAAAATAAAAGCACCAGATGATCTAACTGATTACTGATCCCTCTTTTAAAAAACGATTCCTTGAGTTAAACACAATCTCAGGCACGATCTATTTTCAGCTCTGTGAGTAAGAAGTTCCACATCGATCCTCGTTAGCATCTTAAAACCTGGTTGTTTTATTTAAGTTCAGTTTTTAATTTCCATTTTTTTCAATCACAGACAACAGAACAGGTCAATTCAGGTATACGAGTGCTGTCTGTGTGGGTCTGTACCTTCTCTGCGGTCGGTACCCTGCTATGTCGAGGAGGGTTTTCCTGGGAATGGACCGGAACAGCCTCTGCACCTGTTGTTTCCATGACAACAGCCTCTTCTTCTGCGTCTCGGTGAAGGACTGACAGAGAGGGGACGGAGGGAAGAGGGAGGAAATGAAGCGTGACCGATGGACGGTGAGTCTCAGGGTTTTCAGAACGAAGGGCACACTCGACTGAAACTCTGATTCACACAAGAAACTAATCTAAAGCATGTTACTGCTCATTAATAAAGCAGCGTAATGATGCTGATATTTATCTCACTCACAGATATTCACAGATTGTATCACTGAATATACTGTTACAATCTGTGCTGACATTAAATCTCAGAACAGTAGTTGAATAGAAGTTAAAATAATTATAATTCACAGAATTTATCCTCGAAGCTCTTTTCCATTTTTCCATTTATTCATGAAACCAATAATAACAATATAAAGGGACATTATTGACCAACTTTTGGGGTTTTTGGAGGTTTCTAAAAGTTCAATTTCAGATGTTTTAAAGACCATAACAAATAAAAATCAAATATGTATATCAAGTATGACAGTAATGAAGGAATATCAGTACTAGAATCATTTACACTTCCCCACAATCAACCGGCTAGAAGTAGAAAATAATCCTCAATCTTATTTTGTTATTTAGCAAAGATCCAGGGACAGCTTGTATCATTAACATGATTAAGAACAAACATATTTAAGTACATAATATTTTAATATTTTTAAGACTTTGGAAGGTCTATAATTCTGATTATTAAATTTGAGACTTGTTTTAGACTTTTTAAGATTTAACAGAATCTGTAACACTTATCTTTCCCCACATTGGGTTAAAGTGAAACATTAAAAGATGATTTTAATCTGCAGCATATTGACAGCCATGGTGTTGTTTTTACAGCATGCTTTATTCATGTGTGTACCTCGTGGAGAAGGCACTTGTCAATGAGCTGCAGGTAGGAGCTGATGTTGTCCTCGTCCGACCTCGACACCAGCAGCTGGGTACAAACTGGAAACAGAAGAAATTAACTTTAATAAAAAGAAACGTTCCTCAGTCCATGAAAACGATCCCGTGCCGAGAGGCCGATGCGATACCTTTGCCCATGACGCGTGTGAACTGGCCGGGTAAATCCCCCTCCGCGATGACGCTGGTCCCCGACTCGGCCTCGCCGCTGCCCCCCCCTGTGAGGTGGGAGCCGGGCGCGGCGCTCTTGCCCTCGGGACTCAGGAGGAGGCGCTGCAGCGACGCCTCCTCGGCGCCGCTGAACGCCTTGATGGGCGTCATGATCATCTGGTGCAGCTCCTGCAGCGGGGCGCGCAGGTTGCTGCCCTCCAACACGTCCTGCGGGCAAACGAGATGAAAAGAGAGGGAGAAGAAGTAGATGAGGACATTTTATAGTGGATCTCATCCTGATGCTGGATCGTGGTCTTGCTGCTGGCCAGAGACTGTGATTGCAGCGGGACTGCCTGACACATAGTATTGAAAAATGTTTAGCCTAATGGATGCTGCTAAAAATCCTGATGATGTTTTCTTACACCTGACATCTATTGCACTTCTGTCCGTCCTGAGAGAGGGATCCCTCACATGTGGCTCTCTCTGAGGTTTCTACATATTTTTACCTGTGAAAAGGGTTTTTAGTAGTTTTTCCTGACTCTTGTTGAGGGTTAAGGACAGAGGATGTCACACAATGTTAAAGCCCCATGAGACGAATTGTTATTTGTGAATGTGGGCTATACAAATAAAACTTGATTGATTGAAACTTGACATTTTAACAACTACTGAGCTTTGGGATTATTTGTATCAACAACCGTTGTCCCTTTATATGAATCTATGGAAGAGGAACTGTTAATTCTGACCCACATGTCAGATATTAATGGCGACCAGATCTCTGTCCACGTGATGGAGGCGAGAATAAAGTAAAACCAGGAATACATACGTGTAGTTTCCCACTTGCATTAAACCGTATCACCGTGACTCCCGCCCGACACAGACCAGCGCTACACACGAGTCGCTGTAAACCCAAAATACCAAACCACAGGTGTCGTGTTTCCCCGAGCTCTACAAATGACGCCATAACAAATTTAAAAATGAAGCGTCGGTGAAAAGGTTAAGCCTGAATTTAGCCGGCCCACCAAGTCCCTCCTGTGGTTTTGCCCTTGAGCGCCATTGTCTTGCCTCGGCGGCTGAATGCAGGGGGTCGTGGGCGGATGGGTTTAAATCCAGAGCCTAAAGAATCTCCTTCCTGGATTAGGTGTTCTCTCAGCCGCCATCTCAAGTACACAACACCAACTGAGAGAGAGAGAGGCGGTGTCCTGCGGTGCTCGCCCAGGTTCGGAAAACGCCCAATCACCGACAACGATAACCACAAGACGACTTCCACACTCGTTTAATTCCAGGTAGGACAAGTAAATTCGTGATGTCGGGTCACTGACCTTCTCCAGGCTGCGCAGGAGGTTCTGTCGCTCTTTAAGCTTCTGGATGCTGATGACAATCTTGTGTCTGGCTCCTTTCGTGACTTTCTGTTGGAGGAAAGAGGTTCGAGTCAAACATCCCTTCGGTTAAATACCGAATCTGAAAGAGACTTTAATGTAAACCTATCCGCCTGGCTTTAGAGTGTGGTTTACAGATATGACTTCATATATTCATTTCTGCCTCTGTTTTGTACATTTTATTCGATTTTTTTGTCTTTTTTAATATCATTTCTATTATTTGTTTTTATCCCCTTTTTATTAAATCTTTTCTTTTAGTTTATTTTATCCTTTTGTAAATCGTTATTCTAGCTTTTAAAATCCAGGTATTTCATTGTCAGCATGTTTTTTATTTTGTCTCATTTCTCTCTCATCAGTGTGAAGCACTTTGAACGACAGGTCTGAACGGTGCTGTACAAATGTTTGATAGATTAAATGAAGAGAAGCAGATGTTTTGGATTTCAGTGAAGTGAGGAGAGAAACAACTTGTGTGTGGTTGTGACGACAGAACGAGCGGAAACCGATCCCCGGCAAATACAGTTTAGTTTATTCTAGTGCGACTTCTCACATGTCCCATGAAGAGCTGATGGTGACAATCCAGACACTTGCAGATCGAACCAGCAGCAGAATACTGAATTCTTTGTCACGCAGGAAAGGTCTTTGTCGTGTCTTAGTGTGATTGTGTTGCGTTGGAGTCCGACACAGAAAAGTTAAGCAGCACCTGCAGGAAGTACACAACTTCCCGCTGAGCTGTGTTAAATTTAGCTGTATCCTCTGTTTCAGAATAGACTCACAAGCATCTTCATATGACATGTATTTATTAACTTTTTAACTTGAAACCTAGTCACATAATTACTTTGATTAGTTTGAATCCCTTTTGAGAATAACGCCATAGATGAAATATTAAATCATAAATGCAATTTTCTGAGTTGGTGCATAAGTCTAAGGTTTATTTGCTTTTGATAATGTTGACTGAATCGTTTGAGTCACTTCACACAGCAAACAGAATAGAAAGTGTAACGCAACAACTAGGTCCTGTTGTAATGCGCTTCTTCCAGACAACACACAATAAAGTGCGTTTGTTAGCTTGTGCGTTTGTGTGTTCACGAACCTGCGCCTCCAGCTGCTCTTCGGTCAGCGACATCATCTCGTCGTAGGTCATCGTGGAAAAGAGCGCGGCGTATTTGTGGAGACGGAGACTCTTCAGCCACGAGGGAACGTCTGGGCAGACAACAAAAGGACGCACACAAACAGACACACACAAAAACACAAACACAAGTACGTTAGATTGTTTACATTTTTCACAATTGAATTTAATATCAAAACAACATTGAAAAATGCTTCAGTTCTTGGGTAAGCACTGCGCGGGCAGTGTTCCACCCACAGTGTTCATCTATGTCCTCAATACAAATATATAACACACAGGGAAATAAAAAAGTAATCTACTAACTCAAATAAATCTCATGCACAAGAGAATATGGAGTTTGCACGTATCAATAATCTTTCAAAAGAGCTTCAAACCAATAATTTACATTTTGCAATGTTGTGATAATGTTTCGGTTTAAAGTGAATCTCTGTTTGAGTCATTTGTTACCAGCACACAGAACAAATACACACTCTGAATCTATTGTGTTTATATTTAGTTTGTTATGAGTTGGTTTGTGAGGACTCACTCCCTGTGACACACTTTCAGAATGGCTGAGAGGAAACTCCAGAGGAAAGTAATAACACAAGCAGAACTCTAGACTTCATGATCACGATGAGACAGTTTTCTTTATGTATTTATCCTTTATTCAACCAGAAAGGTCCCATTGAGATACAGTATTTCTTCTGCCAGGGAGTTCTGGTCAAGATCAATGATAAGGCAGTGAAAGATAGTTTCATATATAAATACAAGCAGGGAGAGAACACAACAAAAACAACATTAATACACAGCCAACAGATGTAAGACACACAAACATATGGGAATCAGCTTTGCGATGAAATAAAAATTAATTTGTGCCAGATACATTCACGTAGGATCTTATTCCAGCACCAGAGACTTCACACCCAGTCCAGGTTCTCTCTGACAAACAATTGAAAAAAATGGTGTTAGCATTCTCCTCTGAAGTTAAAAAGATGAACGACAGCTTCACCTCTCGGGGATATTTCGGTGAGAAATGTTGCTTTTTGCTTTCCTGTTTGTCTGGATGACGACGTGACACTTCAAAGACAGGAAGTACATAATGGTTTGAGCTCCTGTGTGATAGCCTCAGAGAGGTCAGCGGGGTCAGTGAGGTCAGCGAGGTCAGAGGGGCGGGTCTCTGACAAACCGCTCCGACTGGATCAACGACTTAAAGCCTCCGACTGAAAACTAGTAAGAGGCAGGCGGACGTGTAGGATTCTCCAGGGAACTAGTCTCTTCCGTCCCTCAGGTCCAATGGGGACGACTGGTCACTACAGTGAGTTAACTGCTCCTCATGAATCTTACCACAGTTTGCAGTGTTGAAAACTTAAAACACTGATTAAAAACTGCTGAATACAGTAAAAATTAAAAACAGGACCTGGACTCTTTGCCTTCATCTTCCCCCTGGCCTTAAAATACAACATCATTTGCACAATTGACCTAAATAGACGTCTTATGAAAGCCGCTGTGTGTCCTCATTTCAATTCTGTGTCCGTCTTCCAGCAGCCAGGACTTTCACGAGTGTTCCATCTCCTCTGCGATGCATCTCAGTTGTCACGCTGCGTGAGCCACACTCGGGTACAGTTATGCTTTTTTATTATTCACATGAAAAGCAACATTAGATCCCACCGGGCTCCACATCGTACTCACCCCTCATGCCACTGCCGTCGTCGTGGAAGCAGCCGCGATGCAGAGCGGCCTCGTCCGGGTGCTCGCTGCCTCCACTCCCCGAGGAGGCGATGCTGCTCTGGGGCGAGAGGGGGGCGTGGTCCGGGGCCGGACCCCTGGCGCTCCGCAGGTCCTCCTGGGAGAGCCAGCCGTGGCCCAGGGGCTGGCTGCCGGCGCCGCTCATGGGAGGCGTGAGGGACACGGAGCGCTTCAGGGGACTGTGCTGCTGACTGCCGCCTCCGCTCGTCAGGACTGTAAGAACACGGCGATATGAGTCAGGTTCGGGCGGATACAGAGCGCGGCGAAGACTGTAGGAATCATGTGGCTGAAAAACACATTATTTCAAATGACAGCATCAACACTTAGAGGTAGAGATCAAAGCCTTTCTCTTTCCTCAACGGTACATCGGCATACATTCAAATACTGGACGACTATAAATGAAAGTACCACATTATTAACTGATGGTAATGATCTGATCTGCCTGGCCCTCACCTCACATACTGAACAGTACAATCTGTCAAATGTTTTAGCACCATTTATTGTAAAAAATATAAAATAATAAACCAAATAAGATGCACATTTGGTATATTTCACAGTACGTGTTAAAAGTCTAAAAGCACATATCTAAAACATATATTTAATCAGAGTCTGACATGGAGGAAGATTAATTACTCACCTATTTTATAGAGTGAAGCATTAAATGTTTTGTGCCAATTAGTTTAAATGTTCTCCTCGTCAGTTATAACCGCGAACTAGCTCATCCGACACCGACATGTCGAGCATGACGAGTAAATAAATCCCTGGTTGCCTTTTTAAATGTTGATTTAAAATTAACGTGACGAAGATACGTTTTGGTTTACACTCATCTTCTTCTACGTCCACGCGTCAGTCAGTCAGTGCTTCTCTAGAGCTTTCTGCGTTTTCCTTCATCCCCTGGCTAACTTTAGATCTCCAGAGCTCGAGTATCACAGATGTGAAATAGTGACGCCGTGTTTGTTTGCGAGCTGTAACGGAGGGAGGCCGCGTTTGCAAAACAGGAAAATACACAAGATGGAAATACTCATCCTCGAAAGCTAAATACCAAACAACACCTCCGGGGATAAAGTAGAACTCTCACCCACGGCTTTGTACTTAAGCAAAGGAATAAATCCACTGCTAGGAAATCTGTGTGATAAACGTTTCTTCTTAGTTTCTCCATTACCATCAGAATCAGTGCTGCTCAGGATTGATTTGAAATGGTTTCCTAATGGGGGCCAAAGCAAAGTCACTGGTAATACTCATCATGTCCCAATGACTTGAACCCAGTGAAAGCGGCTCTAGCATCACAGCGTTTCCCGACGGAAGGAGGTAAACAGAATGAAAAGCCACAGAGCTTTTTGTGTCGCCGCGCTGCCGGGCCGAGCTGCCGCCGACACTCCGGTCTCTCTCCTCCTATATGTGGTCCTCTTACTGTTGGCGCTATGTATAGGACTTCATGGGCCCCGTTTAAAATAGGTGCCCAGCTAGCATTACAAGTTCCAGTCCCTAAATATTAGCCATTTTCCCTAAATACAGTCTCCCACAAAGGCTGCCTTACAAGGGAAAGGATGGGTGGTATGTCCCGCTGCGGCTTGGACCGAGGGAGGTGGTCCGGATGTTCTATCGGTGGAACAACAGGTTGATGTGGTGGTGGGACAGTTATACTCCTGCAACCATCATCTTCATCATCATCATCATCATGACACCGGACGAATTGGTGGCTCGGGAATTAAAACAAACATACTTGATCATCTTCCTCTGACTTTCGCCGACCAGTAAACCTCCACACATCGCTCCCGGCTTGCTTTGTGTTTATTAACCACTTGCATTAGTGAAGAGAAGCTTCTGCTCACCGGGTCAGCCAGCCCGGGGGTGGGGGGGGGGGGGGGTAACTCTAGTTTATCGGTTGTGAAATCCGGGGTGTTTTTTCGTGCGGCAGTGAAGCTGCTTGCAGTCAAAACTACAAGAGGATCTTTCTCGGAGCGGAGAGCAGGGCTTGAAATGAGTCTTTATTTATAAACCCTCAGCTGTTTCTTTCATTTCGCAGAAAGAAAAAAAAAAAAAACACACAGAGCCCTTGCATTCTTGTCTGGAAATATCCTGCTCTGACCATAGTTATGTTCAATTTGGACGGCCCCGCCCTCGCCGTGCGTTTCCTCCCACCTCACCCGGCCTGAGGAGGCTGTTCAGTGGACTCAGGGTGTGTTAACTGTGCTCGGTGAGTGTGGAGCCTACGTTGTGTCTTTATGGAATCATAATATTAACATGAGCATTTAATCAATCGTCCAATTTCTACGATTTTCACTGCAGCATTCCAGTCCAGTGTGAACCGAAGATGATGGAATGAAAATAGACAGAAAACAAACGTAAAGTTTGACCCCAACCGATTAATAATCGGCTTATTAAAATAAACATATAAATAAATAAATAAACATTTTGTAATGAAATTAAATGAAAACCCTTTATTTTAAAGAATAACCCGTGCAGCAAAGATGTGCCCATTTTTATTTTGCTAATTCAAGACGTATATGTTTGGTTGTATTTGTGTGCTCCTTTTATTTACAGTTATTATTTATCAGGTTTGATAACATCTTAGAGATAATTGTGGTTTTTAATATATCTTCTATATGTATATACATGTCTTTTTACACCCTAATATTAGTGTTGAAATCGGCCTCTTTCTGGCTCTGCTTGATGTGCAGTGAGGCATTTGTATTTCATTTTTGATTTGGATAAACTTGGTCAGTTTAAAACAAACAATTTTGGAAGATCTATCCCGTCTTCGAGTTCAGAACTGAATGAGTGTAGAACAGTAGAGATTGATTTACAGGAGAATTACACCTTGTCTGTCAGAGGAGGAATGTTTGGAGAATCTATAATTCTATAATCTATAATTCTACAGGGACCTGAGTGGTGCACAGGAAGTCAATCACAGTCTAGTGTCATCAGGGTCAACCCTCCTATCCACTAGACCCCTGACGTACAGGTTAGGGAGACACGTTTATTGTTTAGCTATAATAAGGCCATAATAAGAAGAATAAGTAATAAAATGCTGTGATGGCCCAGAGTCATAGATGCTGATGCTTTCTAATAAAAAAAGGGCACCGCAATAGACTGTGTAAAGGTCACTGCAGTGATTTGACAAACACTATTAACATTATTCTATTCAGTAGACTATCTGGTGCTGGACTGTGTGCCCACTGCTGATCCTGTGGAATCTCACAGCACGAAACACAAGAGACAGGGGATAGATGGGATTTCACTTACTGGTGTTTCCACCTCCACTGGTTCCAACTGTGTTTATGGTGGTCGGCACGGAGGACGATGGGTAAAGAAGCAGATGCCCGTTCTCACAGCCCGGCTGCTGCCACCCTCCTCCCAGGCCCGAGTCCCTGGAGCTCTGCCAGCCGTTGAGCCGGTCGTCCGAGCCGTAGCGCTGGTGCAGGTGCAGCGAGTACAGGTTGCTCGATGACGAGGTGTTAGTGGAGGAGGAGGAGGATCCCGACGAGGTGAGGGTGGAGGGTGGCGTGGACTGGTGATGGTGGAGGTGGTGCGACCCAGACGGAGGAGGCCTCTCCAGGGAGTCTCCCCGGGCGGCGGCCCTTTCCTCCAGGTGGTTGAGCCAGAGCGCCAGGGCGGCGCGGTCCTCCAGGGAGGTGGCGGGATGGATGAGGGCGTAGGACAGGAGCTGGCGAGACTCCTCCAGGTGGTGGCCGTGCTCGATGGTGTGGGCCAGGATGCGAGGCAGCAGGCGCATGTACTCGCCCTTAGCCTCCACGTTGCCAGGTTTGAGCAGCGGGAGATGGGTGAGGACCAGCGAGATGACGCGCTCCTTGGGCTCGCCTTGCCACTGGCTGATCACGCCTGTCAGAGGGAGCAAGACACAGGGGACATGTCAAACCACAAAACCAACACAAATTATTTCCACAGGACTAGGGGTGTCACGATACCAAAAATTCAGTAGTCGGTGCCAATACCAGTAAAAATAACACGACTCTCGATGCCAATTTCGATACCACGGTAAAAAAAAAAGTGCATTATTTGGATGTTGTTAATGTCATATACGGTAATTCAATGTGCTTGCGCTGCGCATATACTGAGGGTTATACGGTAGTTGCGGTCGCATGCGAGTGACGCTTTGTTGTGAGGCACGTTATGCATTAAATGATACATCTGCCTCACGCCGGGTTTACACCGGACGCCGAAGCGACTCGTAAGCGCAGCACCAAACCTTAAATAACAGCTGGCTCCCGTCCACTCCCATGCGCCGCTTCAGCTTCCGGTGTAAACAACCATGTGCCGGCGCGCTAGGGATTAGCGCGGAGCGGCGGCGTTGCTTCCGTGTCCGGTGTAAACCCGGCGTCAAACGCAAAATACTTCCATACACGACTCTTTGTGCCTTTTTTAATAAACAAGTCGAGGTGGGGCGAACGCTGCAGCCGCAGTTGCCGTCTTGGTTTTCAGAATGTAAACGTCGACTGGCGCAGCACCGACGCTAATGCTAAGTTGCTAACAGCTGCTGGCATCGAAGCTGACGGTGCCTACGGTGCTTCAAAAACTTGGGCATCGGCATCGTTTTGTTATGTTGGTATCGAAAGGTATCGGTTCTCGTGACATCCCTACACGGGACTGTTAAGTTCCGTAATGTTCTAAAAAAGTAATCCCACTGCACGTTATTCAAGATGGTGGCAAAGACGAATCCACAGAGGGTCAGACGCTTGAGTGAACACATGTGCAGTTAAAAATACGTGGACGCCAAAGTGATGTCAGGCCCACTGCACTGTCATCCTTCGATTTAGCTCTTTCCTCCGCGGCCTGCTGCTGCTGATGGTGGTACAGCTCTATACATAACCCAGAGGTCACGGAGCTCTATTGTTGTCCGAGTCAGTGGGCCGCTAGGAGCCCGGGGGGGGGGTGGGGGGGGCTATACATATCAACAGGTCAGGGCGATAGCTTTGGAAAGCAGCGAAAAATAAAGACAGGATGCAACAGGACGCAGGCCGCCCCCCCCCCCCCCCCCCGCTTCCTGCTCGGGAGACGTGTGGATGATACGTGAGCGAGTTTGA
Organism: Limanda limanda; assembly: GCF_963576545.1. Lineage (NCBI taxonomy): Eukaryota > Metazoa > Chordata > Actinopteri > Pleuronectiformes > Pleuronectidae > Limanda > Limanda limanda. The sequence continues at coordinate 3,543,813 of NC_083638.1, read as the reverse complement.
CCGCTGCAGCCGTTCTTGACCCTGAGGATCTTGGCTCTGAATCTGACGTTAATCTGAAACGTGCGAAACGGGAAAACACATGCGCGTGCACTTCTGTCCAAAGATATCCCCCGGACGTCACGGGCTGCTTTGCGGTGACGTTCGTCTCTGTCTGTCCCGTCGAGTGGACAGCTGCAGGGAGCGAAGACCACAGACGCACGGTTCACATTCATCTCATCCCACGAGAGACCACCAGGACTGAGGGATCAAATCAATCTGCTTTAAACCTGCTCACAGCATGAAAGAGACAGATTTACACATGTTTGCTGCGTCTTTCCTCTCACAGGAAGAGCAGTGACGTGTGTGAGTCCTACGTCGAGTTATCTCCAACGTGGAGGTTATGTTTTCACCCCTATCTGTTGGTGGGTTTGTGTGTTTCTTTGTGTCTCGGCAGGATAACGCAAAAAATTATCAACAAATTTCCATGAAAATCTGCAGAAGGATGGGACTTGGGCAAGGACAGAACCCATTCACTTCTGGGACGAACATTTTCCCTTATTTCCGAAGACATAATTACTGGATATTGATATCTAGCATATGCAATTTGGTGTGGCCACAAATTAAAATCCAGATCTAAAGTGGATTTAAATGTGGTTTAATAGGACGGGACCGTTGGGCCTTGGTGGAGGTATGAGCTCTAAAGACATATATATATATATGTTTTTGTTTTTGTTTCTGTACTCTCATTATGTGTAGTTTAGTAGTGTATATATTTTGATCTTTCTTTTTTATTTGTGCTTCGGCACTGTTATTTAAATTCTGTTTTTCTCTTTTCTGCTGTAACAAGTGAATTTCCCCGTTGTGTGGATAAATAAAGAAATCTAATCTAAAATCTAATCTAATATATATATATATATATATATATATATATACACATAAATGACAACCCACTCAGTTGTTTAATAGTTATAGTTTAACACAGATGAAAATGTACAGCAATAACATGGATGTTTTGATCAATTTATTTATACATTCAGTTGTAGACAATATTTTAAGAGTGTTATTAAATGAATATGCCACAAAAACCTACAGCTTCAAGTTTCATGGGAAAGACTGGAATAAACAAGGGGTTTTGAGAGGGAGGAGGAGAGAATAAATAGAGGGAGGGAGGGAAGGAGGGAGGGAGGGAGGGAGGGAACCAGGGAGTTACTCCACTCGGCTCCAGGGATGATGTCATCCTTCATTCCAATGAATGAGACAAGCTTCGGTCCATCCGAGAACAGCAACAATTGTTCCATGATTAAAACTCTTTTATTTCCATAGGACTGGAAAACATTACTACGCACCACAGAGAGTAAGATAAAAAAAAAGAAAAGAGAGAAGTGGTGCAGCCTCCACTTTAAACTTCACCGTTTTACTTTTGTCACGGATTCTCTCTTCAAAACGTCAACGGGATTCTTCTACTATACAACATAGATCCCAGTCCGTCCTCCTGAAGCTCGTCTGTCGGCCACTTCCCTAAATGATTATCTGGTGATGTCGCCTGTGACTCGACAGATCAGCTGCTCTGACGCCGTCACATCATATCACAGACCATCTATGTTTTCATTAGATATAAATCAGTGGATTCAACACGCGAGACTCTTCACTGTGGCGTGAAAGGAGCTTATTGTCTTGAGCGCTATCCTTGAACTCTTATTCAAGACAAAACAGATGCAGGTTGAGATATAAATAGACATCGGTACAAACACGAAAAAAGGTAAATTCCAAGGAAGCTTGGATGAACTGTGTTGTAATGTTGCACAAGAGGTGGAGAACAAACCTCAATATTTGGTATCTCAAATATTTATACTTCCTTGTTTCGGTACCAAAAAATATCCATATTGGTCCGACTCGAACTAAGAGTTGAGGAGTAATTGTATACAGTGTGTGTGTGTGTGTGTGTGTGTGTGTGTGTGTGTGTGTGTGTGTGTGTGTGTGTGTGTCTGTCCTCTCTGAATAAATACTTTCAGAAAATATTTCAGGAGAATACCAAATAAATGGAGGTCAGGAGGTTACTTGAGGGCTGAGTGGTAAAAGGTCGAGAAGTCGGCCTTGGAGCAGTTCACACGTCGCAAACATCACAGCATCTCTGACTGTTCAAAGAGGGGTCAGGGTCGTCTCAGGTCAAAGGTCAAACGCTGGGGAAGACACTCTAGCTATTACACACCAGCGAGAATAAACAAGGAAACCGTCGTAAAAACAAATGAACAATTACAAGTATAATACAGCAGATTCCCGTCCAGTGAGGTCGTTCACTGCTCGTTAATTCACACAATACCACAAATCTAATTAGATTCAAAAAGGGGGGGGACAGGATGAGAGAGTTTTCCCTCACACATGTCAGACTCTTTCCTCTCTCTCCCACCCGGAGCCTCGAGGGGAAAGTGCTAACCTCATCCAACTGGAGTAAAAGAGGAGGAGCGGTTAAACTGAGGTTACAGCACCGAGTGGGGGGGGGGGGGGGGCTCTGGAAACACAGAGTCGTCGTTCCTCCTCACAATGAGATACCGACATTTTCCTCTTTGTTCCTTTGTAATATCTGACTCAACTTAGGTGACAAAAAAGTCCCATAAACAACAACAACAGACTAAACAATAGAAATCAAAGTGAGGTGATCGGTGATCCAGTTGCTCCTCCATGTACGACGGAGAGACAGATGCATGCTGGGAAGTGATGAATCACATGAGCATCACTGAGCCGAATCAGTGAAAGAGAAAGTCAGACGAACACAAACACACACAAGCCTCAGACACACACAGAGTCGAGTGTTGGGGGCTGACACAGCGTTTCCCGGCTGTGGACAGTGTCTGCTGATGAACTCCCTGTGCCGTCCTGCCCCGGCACTGCCCCCCCGACACCCTCTCTGGCACCGGGACAATGGCGCCGCTTTCAGCAAGGCCCTGCTCCTCCGAGCATGGAGCTTCTTTCATGACTTTACTCGAGAGGGTGGTTTCATTTGACAAAGCATTATTTCTTCATTCTGCACACGGGAGTTTGTGGAAAGATTTCCCTCAGAACCGTGGCCTCCGTCTCGGCACTCCCAGGAAAAACCTTCCTGCACAGATGTCCTGTGTTTCAGTTTGAGTTCTTCTCATCGCACTCGTGTGCTCACAAAGCTTCTGCTCTCAGATTTCTGTCTTTTTTCACTCGTGGATTTTTGTGAAGTGACTGTGTCAAAAATTCCCCAGGAATGACGTCGACCGGTGAAATTCTCACTGCCTCATCACAGAGAAGTTCACTCGGCCTCTCACGGAGTTATCGTTTCACCAGGTTCAGACGATCACTCCCCCAGCGTGGATCATATTGTCCTTTTAATGGTGCTTCTACTTCCCAGTCAAATCTGCAGCATACAAGTACATACGTGTTCATATTTATCTAATCCTCGCTGTTTTTCCACCTGGTTCTTCTGTAACCGAGTTTCTGATCTGTTAAAACACTTTAAAGCTCTTTCTTTATTAAATTCACTGTCCATTAGGGCTGCAACTAACGACTATTCTGATAGTCGATTAGTCACCGATTATTGAAACGATTAATCGACTAATCGGATTATGAATGACACAAATTCTCAATAGCTATTATTTAGCAAGCAGCTTTTAAATTTAGCTTGAGGTTGGTCAAGGCATGTGATGACTGAAAATAAAGGCAATAAAGATAGATACTTCATTATAAAAAATGTCTTAATAAACTTTGCTGCTTATAAGGGTACTGTTGACACAAAAGCAAAGAAATCAAGTTTTTGTCCATTTAAAACCAAGGACAGGCAAAGTGCTAATAAAAAAAATTAATTTAAATTTAAGTTTCCCTTTTTACTGTGAACCAAGAGCAGGCCAAGTGCTGGTACTAAAAATAAATTAAAAATCAAGTATCCATTTTTCGTGTTAACAAAAAAGGACAGGGAAAATAACATTAATAAAAACATCAACAAACAAAAATACAGTCTTCTTCAGACTAAATCATTTTGATTAAAACAAGACGTTTGTCAAGCAATAGGATAACTTTTCGCTTTTAAACTCGTTAAAAAAAAGTTTAAACCATATTTTTGTAATCTAGAATCCTGCGCGCAGATATATACGTGTATATATAACATCTGACAGAGGCGAGTCCGCATCGTCTCCGTTACGATGTCGCACGTGACAAATGCGCGTGTCCTGCTGCCCTCAAGAGCAGGTCCGCTGTACAGATACTGCAGGTAGTTTTTCTCGGGCCATGTTAAGAGTAAAGTTCTCCCGAACTTTTTACTTCCTGGTGCGCGACTGCGGACGCCGACATTGGTCCATGTTTCGTCGCTATTGCACATGCGCGACTTTCAGAGATAGGAAGGGAGCGAGATGGCTCACTCCTCAGGTACTTCCATCAGCACCTCCGGTAAAACGACGTTTAGTTCCGCTGCACGGCACGAGAAACACGCGCTATGACGTCACCAACGAATCATCGACGAGTAAATTCGTCAGCGACTATTTTGGTCAATGATTTTTGTCGACGACGTCAACTAATCGTTGCACCCCTACTGTCCATCCAGGTTTGGCTGATAAAGGTTTTACTAATGTGCAAATGTTTCATAAGGAGAAGCAGCTGGCAAACAGGCTGATTCATACCCTGACCTTATCAAGTGCTCGAATCCATGATTGATGTTTAACATCTTAGGATTTGTGTAAAATGACTCATAAAGACATAAAGGACTTCACGACTGTCAATTAGGGATTTGACAGTTCGCCAATTAACAAATTAGCTAATCAAACAAACCTTTTGTGAGCAACAATGAATCGTTTTGAGTCATTAAAAAACAAATTACTGGTTCAGGCTTTTCACATGTGAAGGTTAAACTAAAAATAGCCTCTTTCATAGAAGAAGTGCAGCTCAAAGTGCTTTAGATTCATATTGGGGTTTGGTAAAAAAAGATCGTCACCTTCTCTTACTGCCGATTCTGCAAAAGAGAATTCTGTGAGCAGCATTTAAGACAAGTGGTCGTTTTAGTTTTGAAAGAGGAGTGTGACTCACTTCTTTCCTACAATGTAAAACATCCCGCTCAGCATTATTTACCAACACAGCTGAAGGCAACAAGTTCACTCTTGTTCTCAGAGTTGTTCGGCCTCATTCTGGGAAACACTGACGTAGAGCTGAAGCACAAGTCGACGAGTCAGTTCAAGGGAACGCTGGTGTCTGAGGGAAGAGAGTTAAAGACTCTCTTCACAGAATAAGACGTTTTACTGGAGCACGAACATGTTACTGAACACGGCCACATCCCTGGAAAACCCCAGAGGAACGTGACTGAGCCAACAACACGAGACATCTGTGGGGACTACGTGGACGTTTGGAGAAAATTTTAGAACTATTAATGATAATGGGACCGTAATTGTGTCGAGTCAAAGAATAGCAATATTGTATAAGCAAAGAAATAAAGTGAAATAAATATCAAAAAAGATGTTGTATGAAATTAAACATACAGAGAATGTAAATCCACCTAAACAATCAATCTAGAAATGCACTTTAAATGAAATGCTGTACGGAATAACACAAATAGAGATCAGTTCTATAAATAAGCCCATTCATTATTCTGCTTGAAGGAGTTAATACAAATTTGAGTTAAGGAATAAATCACTTAATCAAGTGTGGGACAGAATTATTGGAAATTTACTTATTTTGTCGGCCTGATTTAACTATTATTATAGAGATATGTCATTTCATATGGTTCGATTCTTTGGATAAATGAATGGTTGCTTATTTCTATTTATGAATGCGATTTAGACATAGATATTATAAATTAAAGAATAATACAATTTCAAGTTCCGACTCAAAAAAAGATAAATGACAGAAATAATCAAGTATTTCATTAAGCCCCAGATCGATGTCTCGTATCACAGGACTTGTGAATTCACTGAAACACAGAAGTCTCTTTGTAAAGTTAATGTTACTCCACTAATTGTGACCGAGGTGGATTAGCACCGGATTCCAATCAGGAGTGTAACGGTGGCTCAGTGCTTCCTCTCTCAGGTTTGAATCCAAAAGATTAAAAAAAGATAAAGAAGAGCAAACAAAAACCACTGAAAGTAATTAATACAAATCACCTTCCATCTCAGAGTAATGTGAGTTCCCCTGATAACATGGAGCAGGATGAAAGGACCTAACTTTGACCCTGAGCTGGAAACAGTGTGTCCTCTTCACGTCCGACTCTGTGATCACAAGACAAGTGACGCTGGAGACAGTGGTGGAAACAATACCATTGGTTTAGCTCATTTGTTACACATTGGTTATGTGCAAACACAAGCACACCCCACTGGACACACACACACACACACACACATTCACACTTGTGGGGACAGTTTGTTAGACACATGATTCCTCTGTCTAAATATAGCTAGGTCACAACAAAGCCACAACAAGGCAGCTCCCAATCACACTGAGATTGACACACCACAATTTTCCAAAGGGGCTGTAGAGCGCAAATGTCCGAGTCCCTGCCAGCATCCAAGTAAAATGTCTGGAAAAAAAACGATTCCCACGTGAAAATGTCGGGAAAAACTAGGGGGTCTCGTTTATGACCTTTCAAATACAGACAAAACTGGAAGAATATGCATATCTCAGGATGTACTTGCATGTCTGAAACCAGCTAAAGAGAGGGATGTATGTGTGTGAGAGGACAGGAGAGACTGAAGTCGTATTCAGACATTCACTCTTTCACATGTGAGGGAGACATCAGAGGGGAGATTGTTAGGATAATTGACGGAGCCTTTCCTAATGGCCAAAAGATCTAGAATCTCATCGTATTCATAAGCATCTTCCACGTATGGCTCACGTGTTAGCAGTGTCATCAACATGCTCATTCATCATTATTCTGCAAATTTCCTGCAGCGTTCTCACGTGAGCTCACTCGGATATTTTCCGAAGATTTAACTCGTGGCTGGCAGGAAAAAAATCCCCTCATCGACTGGACTCCAACATTTTCATTCTCGCATTCAGCAACTCCAGAACATTTCAGGAAAATGTCCAGACTTCAGTGCAGGTCTGAAAACAGAACCTTGTGAAAAGGTAGGGATATGAACCCAGCTCACACCTGAACAAATGTCCGTATAAAGTTACACAACTATGAACCAGGTTTAGAAGTTGAGGTTTACTTTTTGGTTAGGATGAAGCTATAGACGAGGTGCTAATAGGTACAAACTGAATCTAGTCCAATGGAAAAACCTCACAGGCTAAACCTCTGTCCTGGGCTTCTCCTGTTAGCAAAGCAAACACGAGGGTGGCTCACTTTGTCCCGCCACCGGCAACTCGCTATAGCCGTTGTTGATTCAACACCACGTCCGACACGGCGTGTTCCCTTTACCGACCAGAGGACAGCCACCGAAGGAGAGCTGACGGACAATAAACAGAGCAGGGGGGGGGGTTAATCTAGAAGAAGGAGCAGCCGAGGAGACTCAGAGGAGCTAGCAACAGAAAGACGGAGAAAGAGAAGATTGGAAGGGATTAAAGGTGAATGGATGCCTGCATGAAAAGATCCCGAAATTGACTTTTTAACCCGACTCATTACAAAACAGCTACACAGCTCAGACTCACACGGTTCCATAAAACAAGACTTCATGGTTCGGACAAAGAGCCGCACTGTGTGAGGAAGGAATTTGAAAACAGTTTGGACTTAGGAGAGAGCTTGCTGAAGGAAGAAAAAAGGAGCAGGGGTAGTGGAGGTTACTTGAGGAGAGCAGAGTTAAGAAAAGGCAGAGTAGTAGATGGGTGGAGTGAGGAGGAGGAGGAGGAGGAGGAGGAGGTGGGAGGAGGCAGAGAGGAAAAGTTCCCGCTCCTGCTTTTCCGAGTGGATTCTCCAGCTCAGCAGTGGGGAATGTGCTGGCATACCACAGAGCTTGCTGCTGAAAAATGCAGTGATTCCTAACGGATCCATACACACACACACACACACAGACACACACAGACACACACAGACCGAGCCCCAGTCCTATTCCCACTCTACTATGGCTCTATTTAACACCACACACTGTATAATGAGCCATAATATGACAATCTCCAGTCGTTTACACAAAACACTGGCACCAGATGCTGGTCAAGCTAAATGTCACCTGACTGAGTCCTTGTCTACATTACACCTGTGATACCGACAGTATTAGTGTGTTTTTTTCCACAGACATATTAAGTCTCTCTAGATATTTTCAGTCAGAAAATTTGGTTGCAAATATTTTCTGCAGTTTCAACTTCTGAAGAACGCAGCAGAGTCAACAACACCAGCCATCTGTGGGGACTCGTGGACGTTTGGAGAAACTTTAAACTATTAATGATAATGGGACCGTAATTGTGTCGAGTCAAAGAATAGCAATATTGTATAAGCAAAGAAATAAAGTGAAATAAATATCAAAAAAAGATGTTGTATGAAATTAAACATACAGAGAAAGTAAATCCACCTGGACAATCAATCTAGAAAGGCACTTTCAATGAAATGCTGTACGGAATAACACAAATAGAGATCAGCTCCATAAATAAGCCCATTCATTATTCTGCTTGAAGGAGTTAATACAAATTTGAGTTAAGAAATAAATCACTTAATCAAGTGTGGGACAGAATTATTGGAAATTTACTTATTTTGTCGGTCTGCTCGTTTCTTAAATTGATTTAGACATAAGATATAGATAAGAGATATTTTCAGTCAGAAAATCTGGTTGCAAATATTTTCTGCAGTTTCAACTTCCGAAGAACGCAGCAGAAGATTAACATTCACAACTAGAAGGACGATATCTGGAGGCCAGGGTGTTGCCGGGTCGAGAAGCCGGAGGCAGGAGATGATGTTCAGATTCCACCGTGGAAGGATCTACATTTTTGTTTACAGCTCATTGACACCGCCGCCGGCAGGGATTTGTTCTCCAATGTAAAAGACATGGCAGCACACATGGTTCATATGGACTCATGGTAAAGTTCATGTAGGGGGGGGGATATACAATAGAACAAATACCGTGTGCCATTCACAGCTGGTTCAGGACTCTGGTACGTCTTGTAGTGAAATGTAAGAATGAAGATTTTAAAAAGTCTGAGTCATAATATTGATTCTGGATGTTGTGAAATAAGCACATCGGTGAAGTTGTTTAACACCGAGAGCCTGAAGTAAGATGTTTTCTCCTTAAAGTAAAAACAAAACCCCCCAAAAACAGATTATGTTTCTTTGTCTTTTTGAAATCATACAGATACACAACAGCATTTTTTAGGCAATCTGGATTAGATAGACACATTTTACAGCTGCCATGAATAGTAGTCGAATAGTTGATGAATAGATTGTGTAGCTTTTTCCAACAAGTTGCATTGGCCCATTCACACACACACACACTTTCATGCAACACTGCTCTTTTTCTATCACACACCAATTACGTGCTTCCGGAGCAGCCGTCAGAGGTCGAAGGGTTCAGTGTCCTGCCCAAGAGCACGTCGGCATGCAGACTGGAGGAACCGGGGATCGAATTACTTTTCTAATTAGTGGACGACCCACTCTGCCCACTGACAACTGAGCATCTTCAAGTGTGACTATCGTCCCAAGTGAGACAAGACAACACACCTGAACACATGATCTTGGACTGTGGGTAATTGGAAGGGACAGTTTTGTCCAAAGATTGTTCAACAAGGAAAATGACTGGTAGCTGCAGCCCTTCAAATTCTGATACTCGTGCAACTGAGAGTTACATCCGAAACAATGATGCATCACCGACAACACGTGAAATAGCAAAGGAGGGTGAAACTAAAAAAGACTGAGAAGAAGAAGACGACAAGCAACAGGGACGAAAGAGTGGAGATGAGGAGAGAAAAAGGGGGGAGCGGGAGGGAGAGTGTATATACAGTAAAAGAGGTGTGGTGCACAAAATGTATGATTTGAATGATCTAATACTGCTGCATCGCCACACCCAGAGAGAGAGAGAGAGGGGGGGGAGAGAGAGAGAGAGAGAGAGAGAGAGAGAGACCATGTCCTGACAAGAACTGCAGGCAGGCTCCCACAGGCCCCAGCACAAGTTCAGGGGCCCTGGTGGGGAGGGGGGGGGGGGGGGGTGAGAGAGGAGAGGAAGAAGGGAGGGGTGAGGTGGATACAAGACATAGCAAGATGGACTGGAAAGTTCACCGGTGTCAACAGGTTTCGACTGGAGGGGAAGAAAAGAGAGGGAAAGGAAAACTGAAACATAAACAAGACGAGACAATCGAACAGGGCGACAAACTGGAGGAGGAGAAAAAAGACAAAGAGCCGGGGGAGTAAAAAAGAAGAGAGGACTGAAGAGGGACCGACATTTCATTCACAGCTTGACCAGAGGACAAGGACTGGACCGGTGAAGTTTGTCCAGATTGACCAAAGCTGAGGACACATTGCGACCACATTGAATTCAAAAGTAAATGCAGTTGCTTTGCAGTCAGAGAAAAAAGTTTGAAAGAAAGAGAAGGATTCAGGGATCAGCTTGACCTTGACCTTGACCTCGGCCTGACCCACTGACACATAACAGAGGAGGAGCTGTTATCTCCGGTCGAGGCTCAAAGTAAAGTTCAGCCTTTTCTTTCAAAAGGTCGGCTTCAGATTTCAAGATTAATATTAGGACGAGCCTGGGCTCTGCTAAGAGAGCGGTGAAGCGAAGAGGAAGAGGAGGGACGCGAGAGGAAATCTATCCCTGTCCGTCACCGTGCCCGGCAGGTGAAGGGCGGGACAGGAAGTGGGCGGTCGAGCCGTCGGGAAACCAGTCAGCGCGTGGTTTCCACTGCTCCCACTGGACCAGACTCTCATGGACACATGCTGCTCTGATCAGGATATTTGGACAAACGGCCGTTTCTAAACAAACATGACTGACACACATCCGTTCCGTGTTAACGTGGAGTGAATCCACTCTCTGCTGCAACCACATCTCTTCAACCTCGCACGATTGAGAAATCGGTTTGTTCGTCAGCAGGATTACGCAAAAAATGAGTGAAACAACTTTATTTTAACTTGGTGAAAGGATGGAGTAAGGGTCCGGGAAGAAACTCTTTACTTTAGGAAACAATTCCATTGAAGGGGAGGATGCAGATATGTTTTTCTTTCACTTTCTTAAACGACCTTAAAGTTTGCATTACAAAACTTAACATTTTGCTAAAGAGGAAATTCTCCTGTTCACTATACCAGTCTTATCCATCCATCAATATATTATATATATATATATATATATATATATACACTTCTAATCCTTTGAGAGTCATTAGGGGTCTGCAGCCAATCCATCACAGGCCCAAAATACTGAGACAAACAACAATGCAGAGGAATAATAGCCTCCACATCTTTGGACTGCTTGAGGATGCAGATGAAGCCCCAGGCAGACACGGGGAGAACTGTCTTTTTAATCTTTATATTACCATCAAACTTTTTTCCCCACGTCTCACCTTCAGTAGCTTTCGGCCCTGGAGCAGCGAGCAGAGAGGAGGGACTAACAGGGCTCTGCCCATAGTTTCAATCACAGTTTTCTGACAGAAAGTTTGTTTGTAAAGGTTTTATTTCCTCTCCTGTCAGATTCCTGAGTTTCTCTTTGCCTATTGGCTCTAATGACAAGATGAGCTCTGAACTGGGAGCTCATAAACTGATGATTAAAATAATCTACAGTCAGGGGGCAGCCCCACTGTTTTAACTGGTCACCATCCAAACCCCAGCGCTCGCTCCAAACTTTCCTGCCACAACATTCTTCTCTCATAATGGAAACCAGGAGACGCTATAGAAAATATTACAGGCTGCAAAAACCAGGGATCCGACAGCTTAAGGCAGGTTGGATTTAAGAGTTCTTTAAAATGCCACTCTGTTTGAAATACACTTACAATTTCAGAGAGGAGGGAAATACCTGGTGCCTGTCGACAGTTTTCTGTTTCTCAGCATGTGGGAATCTACCACTGAGCCTCATGTACAGGGCCTGGTAGTGGTTTCATCCACGCCACATAATCTGGGTTGAATTTTCATCGAAGCAGCATTTCCCACACGTTGTCGATAATTATCAGAAAGTGCAAAAACAGAACCTGCTCTGAGAATCCTGGCCACAAACAGAACAAGTGCCATTTGCTCACGGTAATGCAAGAAGCTCTCAGCAAAGCATTTCTAAAATATGCATGACCAATTTGAGATATTGAATTCTACTCCCCATGTCTGCACATTTTTAAGACTTTCGATATCAACTAAGACCTTTACTGTTAGATGAATGAATTCTACAACTTCTTAAGGATCTGTGGAAACTGGACCCGAGGTTTTGAAGCAAGGTTCCATTACAGAACACGAGGAGAAAACCCTTTTCAAAGCCATCTTGCATCATCCCAGTCGGGACACCTGGTCAGAGATATTAAATAAAGCACCGCCTTCATCTGCTTGTCAGAGGTCTTTTCCTCTTGGCTGCTTCCTTATTTACACTGTGATGTTTTAAACAGTCGCCCAGATGAATGTGTACGTGCATGTGGGTCGTGCACACGTGCATGCTTACACATCTAACGTGGGAAGCACCTGCAGCCGATGAGCTGGACCCGTTTGTCACTGTGCACGTGTGTCTTTCCTCCACAGGAAAAGAGGCTTCACAGCTCCTGTACACGGCAGCATCCTGCTTCTGTGGCTTCATCACAGAGAAGAGCTCTTCACCAGGTCGGACATCACTTTACATCCACTCAGTCAAACCTGGTCCGTCAAGTCCAGACGTCCAGGTGGTGTGTGTGTGTGGAGGAGCTCAGAGAACCTCCAGGGGAACCAGGGGGAGATGAGTGGCATGGCTGAGGCTGAAGCCTTCATATCCCTGAGACTAGTTGGACAATTAACTCTCCCTGGATTCAAAAGGACGGAGAAGAAACACGAGAGACCGAACCAGACCGAGCCGAGCCGGCAAGACGACAGCAGAAATTGCATTCCGTGTTAAACGAAATAAAATGTTAAAGAGCGAATGGTCCGGCTGCTGGTGGGAGACCCCGGGGGCAACGTCCTTGTCACAGCCTTTTAAATCAACATAAGTGTTCAGGGTTCATACGCATTTTGACCAATGGATTTCCATGACTTTTCCATGACTTTTCAATAACTTTAAACCAAATTTCCATGACCGAACATTTTGTGAAATCTCAGTGTATACGCGAAAAAGTGACAAAATGTAGTATTCAAACTAACAATGAGAATTCCAAGGCATACAGGATACCTTAAATGACACAAACCCAAGTATGCCTGCTTATATTTTGAGTGTATTTCTTTAAAAGCATATGAATTATTTAAAACTCAGCGGGATGGGCATTCGATTAAATTGTCTTAATTGATCGTCGAGAGAATTAACGATCGATTTTCGATTAATCATTAATATTTTTACATTAAAATTCACTATTTATAGGCTATATTAAAATGCAGTGCACGCCCTCTCTCCCGGAACACCTCAACCAGACCCGGGTCTGTCCGGGTTCCCTTTCCCGTGGACTGACAGTCCGTGTGCGGACATGAAGCCGAGCAGCGAAGGCTTAGCTCCGGGCTGCTTCCTCCAGCTGCTAACATCCTCGCTGTGCTGCGTTCAGGGCAACTCGGATATTCAGACCTCTTGCCACATAGCGAACATGCAATAACTTTCATCAATGAAAAAATAATGTCATCGACGAAATTCTTAATGATCAATTAATCAATCGTAGATTAATTATGCCCATCCCTAAAATGAAAGACATGAAAATATGAATATAACAAATTTCCATGACCTTTCCAAAACTTTTGGGAGATTATTTTTTTCCATGGCTTTTCCAGGCCTGGAAAAACACATTTTAAAATTCCATGACTTTTCCAGGTTTTCCATGACCGTGGGAACCCTGAGTGTTTGCTATCATTTATTTCTGGAACCTCATTGTACAGAAACATGTCTGTAACCTGTTGTGTTGATGTGGTCAGGTAAACCCTCCTCTGGTCAAAGACAGGTGTCAATCAAAGCCGTCTATCAGAGGCAGGAAGTCGGAGGTTATGCTAGGACACGGGTCAAACTCTGAAGACTTCGTATCCTCATCTGAGTTTGGATTTAATTTGTGACTCAATAAAACTATAGATGCACTTGCACCACACATGTTTCTGTTCTGCAGGACGACCTGTTGCAGCTTTCTAAGACACATCACCAGGCTGTGTGCTGTGAGTCAGTGGAGAGGATTTCTTCTTCTCGCCTCGTCTCTTTCCCAGCAGTGGGGGGAGGTTTCCTCCGAGAAGCTGCTTTATGAATGGAGAACAATTCTTTGCTATCCTTTACTCCAACCCCCCCCCCCCCCCCCGCCTCCACCCCTGCCTTCCCACTTCCTCTTGAGTCTTTCATCAACATCCTCTTTTCTCCCATGCTGCAGTAGTAACTGGTGGTCGGAGGTCTGCAGGAAGCATGGGTTGGGGGGGGAGCAGGGGGAAATGATTTGCAGTCTACCTGTGAAAGTGTACGTAGAGCTGCAGTGTTGGGGGGGGGCTCTGAATGTGGCAGTCGCAGCTATGCAGGGAATGTGAGCCTAAGCTCTGCCAGGGCTGGACCGGAGGAGCCCACAACTCTATTTAAGGAAATGGTGTTCAGGGGCCCATCAGCCACTCTCTCTGCGTTTCTGTGTCTCTCTGCTCTGAACAACCCCCCCCCCCCCCTTTCCTTCCTCCTACAAGAATGATAATTATTTTCCTTTGTGGAAGAGAGGTTTATTTCCGTACCTGCTGGGAAGAAGGTAAACACACACACACACAGACACACACACAGTGCACTGGTGATGTTTCTGGTACATTTATGAATGTAATTCGGACGTGTCTTCAGTAAACTTCTTCAACAACAGACCAGTCATAGAGAATAGGTGAGCTTTTCAGTAGCCTCCCGTGAATGTGTTAATATTTTTCAATAAAAATGTCCATTTTCCTTAGTTAAGTTCTAAATATTTGATTGAACTTGTGCTTTCTATTTATATATGGTTATTTATAATAAAGTTTATGGTTACACTGGAAAAAGCAAACCTCTTTTAAATTTATGTCAATATTTTTCAATAAAAATTTCCATTTTCCTTACTTAAGTTACGTATATTTGATTGAACTTGTGCTTTCTATTTATATATGTATATTTATAATAAAGTTTATGGTAACACTGGAAAAAACAAACCTCATTTAAATTTCTTTGGGATAAGGGTTTAATCTCGACATCTAAGGAATCACTAAATTGTCCGATGAATCACTCTTGGATATGTTTTACTCTCAAACATCTGCATCAGCCCCCAACTAAACATAAGGAAGTGCGCAAACATTTTGTTTACATGTGCATCAGTTTATGTAATGCTATAAATAAATAATAAATATTGCAGCTCTTGGACGGATTTGATTCGGTCAGCAGAACTTGAGCTCTGTTGCTCAACATATGGAATCAACACACAGCTCCTCGGTCTACAGTCCAGAGTCCTTCGTGCTACACTCATCACTTCACTGAGTGTGTTGTTTTCTGTACAAGGGCCGTACGACAAAAGAAGCTTGTTTGTCTGCAGCCCGTGACACACGGTACAGTAGAGTGTCCAGTGGAATGTGGATTGTGCGACTGTGAGTGCGAGACAGACGAGTTTATCCAGCGGCCTCGGCTGTCCTCAGCCTGAGGGATGTAGCTCCAGCATCCGGCTGCAACACCGCGTGAGTCGAGACAACGCACATACACAAAAGTACACACACACACACACACACACACACACGCAGACTCATTCAGAAAAAACATGACAGCACAACAGCCCGAGGCGACGAGCGCACTACTCTGCAGCCTGCACCACAGACTCAGAGTAGAGGAAGGTGTCAGCGGCTGGTTGCAAGTTTACACCCTCAGAAATCCACACAACATCTGCTGTGACTTTTCGGTTTGGTCCAGGTCTCATCTGCTAACATGGAGGAGACGGGTTTATGAATCTGTACGGCAGCCAGCGTTTTGGATCTATCCATTTTTATAATCCAACCGCACCTAGAGAAATAAACTACGTCCAAACAGAGCTTTGGTTGAGTGTACAGTACGTTTAGGACTCATGAGGTGATTGATGGGTCCGACACAGACACCTGGCCTGGACGTGAGCGTCGTGGTGAGTTTGGCGGCAGACACACACACACACAGCTTCCTGCAGGGATCTGGTTTTTCGATGAAGTCATTTCCACCCACCAGGACCTCAACATCTCCTGTTGTATGGCCGTCAAGGCAACCGTTGCCATGGGTCTCTCCGGCTGGGCTGGTTCTTGCTGATGTCACTTCATCCATCGTGGCCAGCGGCGTGTGAGCCAATCAGAAGTGAATGAGTGTGTTTCGGTCGGCGCCTTGCTGTGTCTCAACTGTCACCGTCCATTCATGCGAGGACAGAGGGGACAGTGAGAGACGCAGCTGAGGCCGGAGCAGAGTCCCACATGAAGGTTTTGGCTCAGCTGCTGTGGACCAGCAAACTAAAAAGGTCCCTGCCAAGAATACTTTTTATTCTAACAGCAGCCCTTCTCATGTTAAGATGTCCTGAGCCTTTCTCAGCGTGCGTTATGAATAAGAGGCGTTATGGTATTCCAGGACTTAAATAACACATGGGCTCAAATGCTGAACGAGGTTTAGTCACTTCAGTTAAGTTTAGGAGTGAAACAGTAACATCATATTTGCTGTCACAACCCGTTGCCTTTAAAGTCCACCGGCACTGTCTTTTACAGTTCTTGTTTTGAGCATCTCCTGCTTCTGCCTCTTCACATCATCCCCGACAGTTGAAATCACGAGCACCAGAGCACAAACCTGCTTATTGTTTACAAGTTTTATGACAAAACCTGATATTTACGCGTCCAGCTGTAACGACTGTACACTGACGACCACAAAGAGGCCAGAGTCTGATCTGCTTGAAGGTTTCCCTCCAGCCTTATTTCCGACAGTGGTGTATAAAGTACTTGAAAGCCATACTTGAGTAAAAGTACAGATATCTTACCTGAAAGTGACTTTGGTAAAAGTAGAAGTCACCCGTCAGAAAATGACTTGAGTAAAAGTCTTAAAGTAGCTCTTATTAAAAGCACTTAAGTATCAAAAGTATCTGGTGTTGAAATTTACTTAAGTATCAAAAGTAAAAGTACAAGTACCAAAATTAAAAATGCAAAGTGCTTTTTATAGTAGGCCTATACAGACACAAAACAAACCAAAATGTTTCTCCTCAAGATTTATCTCAACTGACTGAAAAATTATAACAACAATATGAATATAATGTATGTAATGTATAATTTTACAAATTTTGAACCCTAGATGAGAGAGAGAGAGAGAGAGAGAGAGAGAGAGAGAGAGAGAGAGAGAGGTGCGTAGAGGCGTGCTGCGTCAACCTTTGCCGCTCAAGTAACGATCCAGTTTGAGAATGTAAGAAGTAGAAAGTACACATATTTTTGTTCAAATGTAACAAGTAAAAGTAAAAAGTCGTCAGGAAAATAAATACTCAAGTAAAGTACAGATATGTGAAAAATCTACTTAAGTACAGTAACAAAGTATTTCTACTTCGTTACTTCCCACCACTGATTTCCGATGTTGATAAATGACGATGACGCCAACGTTAAGCGAGTTAAAGAACCCTCGACTTCATCTACAGCATGTGAGACTGCTTTCTTTGCTATTCCTGATGACTTCATCAATAAATTGTATGAATCATTGTCGAACCGCATGGATGCACTCCTTCAAGCTCATGGAAGTCACACAAGATATTAAATATGGATCTCACAGAACCACTACTTAATTCACTGATGTTATGCAACATATTTTTGTATTTGAAGTAAATTATTTGTTCAATTTTCACATGACTCTCTGTAGGCGACAACTTTTGTCTTGCCAAAATCTGACCTTTCTGTGTTCATTAAATGATCAATGATCAAGCAAATTTATTTTAGCATATTAAACATAATCTGGGAGGGTTTTAGCTTTCAAATGAGCCATTTCTAAAACCAATGGATTAATTAAAAGTCAGGTTATAAGCTGTTGTTTCTACAAAATGGATAAGTGACAAGACTTTTGTCAGGGACTGTACATTACAAACCACTGGCTCACGATTGTCCGTCTCTCTTACCACAGTTGAAGAAGCCTCCTTGCTTTAACTTAAGTTTTAAAAATATGTGTGTAGCCCAACGCTACCCTATAATAACACAAACTAGGTCGAATAATGTAAATACTGTCAGAGTGAGGAAATATCAGAACGTGACCTGATCCTGAAATATAAATACATTGTGTTTTCAGTGCTGAACAAACTAATGATCAAATAATCAAAAACTTACACTGTCAGTGTCGACAGCAGAACTGTCATTAACTCCTTGCGTCAGGTTGAATCTCAGTTTTACTCATTTGTCTCGAATCAGATCCACTGAACTTCACCTGTAGTTTCAATTTTCAAGCTCATTAACGACACAGTTAAAGGTTTGATGATTACTGAATAGTTTAATGATATTTCTGAAGTCTTACTGGCACACCACACACAGCTATTATTGGTTAAAAGTCTCCATATAATGTTTATGTGTAGGTTTTATTCAACGTGTCTGCTACAGGTGAACATTGACCCGTTGATCACAGATTATTAGATGAGTTACTGGGTGCCACTCACCATCTTCCTCACTCCAAGTCAAACTTAGGTTATTTCATGAGCTGCCTTGTCTCTACAGATCTGCTTGTCTGTGCAATTGGGGCTGGACGGCTCCCAAGTTTAAACAGCCTCCTCACACAAGAGGTGTACTGTATGGAACAGCCAGCTGCCGGAGAGCAGGGCGGGGACCGGGCAGGCCTTGGCTGAGGGTCTGGGGGTCTGGGGGTGGGGGGGGCTATATGGGGAAACATTATACGCCTGTATGTCTGGCCTGGTCAGGCTGAGACTGACTGGTCATCTATGAGACAAGCTGGTATCCCTCACCTGTTCTCACCCTCGGCCTGAATCACCCGGTTGTAAATTTAGATGGGGTTTTTCAACTTTATATTTGTCGTCAGCATTAGGTTGAATTACAGATCAATTTCAATTGTTTAAATGTAAGAACTTGTCTCTTAAACTGTTATAATTCACTCAGGGTGTAAACATGAGGTGTATGATTAATGTGAGACTTGTTGCTGAACGCTTCCTTAGAGACAAACAAGTCTCTCACACGTCCAATAGAGACGAGGACTCCAGCCAGACTGCACAATGGAGGAGAAGCTGATGTTGTGTGTGTCTGTTGCATGTGTCAAGTAGGCATGTCAGGTGTGTAGATAAGGACAATTATGTAAACACAACTAGGTCAGATGAGGAGCAATATTTAATATATTAAACGTGCAACTAATTTGTAAAGGCTTCACAGACTGTGTCTCCTTCCAGACTACAAATTATATTTTTCTTTATATTTTACGTAAAATAATGTGTTCTTAATTCAAGTTCTATATATTTGGTTGTGTTTGTGTTTCTATTTATTGTTATTTATAAGGAAGTTTATGGTTGTACTGTAAAATATCAGGCCTCAATTACATTTCTTTTTTATAACGACAGCTTACGGATCATTTCCATTTTCTGTGTGTATCCATTGGCTGATATACAGTATCTATTCCTCTGGCCTTTTGTAAAAAAATTGCATTTCAAGAATATTTGCTGTACGAAAAACACAAACAAAACACAACAGCATGTGTCAAACTGTTATATTTGTGTACCATGAAAACCCTGCAATTCATTGAGATGTTGTCCCTGTGTATTCTGTTAGATCAGTGTAGCTACTCGATCATAACCGGTGATGGTGCCTTTTAGTTTGAGGCTGCATGTAAATGTACACAGATGACATAGTAATCCAGCTTGCTGGGTAAAGCAAAGCTGGGATCAGAGTTATAAAGATGCACAGAAGGTTTCAGTGAGAAACTAAACCTACAGGATCTGTGGAGCTCTTGATTGCATAATCCCTGCTATCAGTGACACCTCGTTCAACTCTCAGAGATAATATCAAGAGCCTGACATGTCTGAGGCTTTGAGTCCCAGGTTCCTGCCCATCCTCGTTTTCACTCTCTCTCTCCAACACACACACACACACACACACTCAGATAGAGAGGAGAAAAAAAAACACAAACAAAAACCCACTTGGAAGGAAGAGCTGAAAATAAAAAGGTCTTTGCTGTAGAGGCCCGACGGAGAAAAGACGAGCTTTAATTCATTTTCCCTTCTGGTCGTTTTGGCAGGTTGTCTGTCCCCATTCCTGAGGTTCAGTGCGAGTTCACAGAACACGCCGTCAACTTCCAGAAATAAACTGTTTGCTCATGCGTGGGTGCGATCAAATAGTTTGGCGCCCTGATCCTGAGACAAGAGTTTTCTCTCTGTGTCTCTCTCTGTGTGTCTCTCTCTTTGACAGAAGGGTCAATGAGACATTTAAAAAAGACACAAGAGGATGTTGACAAATGAGCTCTTGTGATTGTGCAACAGAGAAATTAGACCAGATCACCTCTATTTAAAACTTTTAGCTCGATGGGAGCAAATATTTATAGACACTGTCTTGGCAGAGGAGGCCGGCTACATCAGAGTTAAAGGGTGATCGCAGGTTTTTATTGAACAAACCTTTGGGTCTCTCGCTAACTGTGTTTTAAGTAGCTGAAAGACAGTTTTTCAAACACAATCAAAAGGGTTGATTTAAAAAACCGATGGACGAATCGATGGACGATGGATTGCCCAGTCTCTGGGGTACATGGGGGGTCTTCAGCAGTAATGTGGGTGTTGCACCAAAACTATTGTGGTGAAGAAGGAGCTGAGCTGCAAGGCAAAGCTTTCGATTAACCAGTCGATCTCTGCTCACAAGCTCTGGGTAGTCACCCAAAAGAACGAGATCTCGAGGTTGAGGTGTGAGCATCTAGTCCGGATGCCTCCTGGGCAGCTTCCATTAGAGGTATACTCTGCATTCCCAATCAGGAAGAGACCCCGGGGTAGACCCACAAGTCAATGGAGAGACTACATATCCCATCTGGCCCTGGAACACCTCGGGATGCCCAAGCAAGAGCTGGAAAGTG
Organism: Limanda limanda; assembly: GCF_963576545.1. Taxonomy (NCBI): domain Eukaryota; kingdom Metazoa; phylum Chordata; class Actinopteri; order Pleuronectiformes; family Pleuronectidae; genus Limanda; species Limanda limanda. Next base: position 3,522,850 of record NC_083638.1, on the reverse strand, counting down.
TGGCTATGGAGAAGGACGTCTGGGACAACTCTATACCCTCTCAAGAAGAAACGGAGGTCACATCCAAGAAAGATTTAAAAAACTGAACCATTCCTTTTAATGAGTATTGACTGAGCTCAGCTAAAAACCTGATATGAGAAAGTGTGAATGAGTAAGGAGCTGTAAATGGCACCACTATCCTTCTTGGCTCCACCCCTTCCTCCTCCTCCCCTCGTCTATTCCACCGTGTACACAGGAGACCTCAGCTCGACTGAAGGTGGAATAAGTTTTCCTTTTCCACTGTGTGTCCCCTCCACCCCTCCACCCCATCCCCCTCAACTGGAAAAGCCCCCGTTCCACTCTCGCCGAGCGCTGGACTCGAGTGAGCTGCGACGTGCCCACATTCCTCGACAGTCTCCCCAACACCGGAACCGCTCACCGCCTCGGCCAGGAATGCTGCTTTCCAGCCCAGGTTCTCATCAGACCTAGTTTAGGCAGAGAGCGCATCAGGAATTCTCTGACTAATACTAAACCTTACACAACGCACTCTCCCTTTCCCGTCAGTCATCTCTCTCTCTCTCTCTCTCTCTCTCACACACACTCTCTTTCTCTCAGAAGTATGCTTCCTCTCTCTCTCTACAATATTACACAAACAAAAAATGGTCTGGGCAGCTTTAGTAATATTTTGACGCAGATTCAAACAGCTTTTCAAGTTCAAACTCTGATATTCGAGCCCCTCCCACCCAGCTACAACCTCTGTATAATTCATGTACTTCTGAGAATCTGCGGCTTCCAGGTGTAAATATTGGTGTTTTTCTATTTGAGGGATTCAGTAGAACGGAAGAGCTTGAAATAAATATCAAATCTGTTCAAAAAGACAAAGTGTGGACAATGTTTAGAGTGAGAAATCCAGACGGAGGGAAACATTACAGCCCAATCCCATCTCACACCTTATTTCCGAGGGCTACCTTGAAACAGAGTTACAAGGGGTAGTGGTTGAAATCTTCCTCCACGAATTGGAACAGCACTTCAAGTGTATCGTGTATATTCAAAGAGGGGAGGTGAAAATAAGGGATTATCATACGTTACAATGTAGCGTTAGAATGCCAGCGTTTCCAAACTTTGGTTTAAAGTGTGGGTGTAAAAACACGACAGATTTGATGAAACTCTTGAATGCGGGCGGATCCTTTAACGTCTCACTCTCAGATTCCAGCGGTTTGGGGGTCACCCTCAAATCTTCTACTGGACTAAATCCCCTCATCTACAGAACCAACAACATAAGTTTAACAATATTGTGGTAAATATGTTTAGTTATTACATCAGGAAGCATCTTTAACGACGTTTGACTGAAACGTGCAATGTGAGTTTCTGCTGAAATGGATTTGATAAATATTTTCTTATTTTGATAAATAAGAAAATATTGTAACCAACCCTCTCTGTATCAAAATCAATGAATTGTTTTTTAAAGTTTCTGAGCGGCACTGAGCCGTAAAGACGCTGATTCCACTCGTCGTTCATACAGAGCTCTGTCTCCGTCTCCGTCTCTTCTACAACACAGCTGCTCGTACACATCGAGTACCCCCCCCACCCCCCCCCCCGACTCCTTCCCGCTCAAACAGCCGTGCAGGCCAGATCAGCAGAACGCCACACCACACGAAAAGGAGGTTAGTCATTCAGAACACCAGAGGCACTGTCCAGTCCTAGCCCCGCCCCTTACACTAACCCCACACCCTCTGAGTGTGAGTGTGAGTGTGTGTGTATCTTCAGATGCTACTCTGCCCGCTATTCATATTCTCTCAGCTTGATCGGATATGGTCTCTCTTGGGATTGTCTCAAAAGAAGTTTTGTTCTCCCCAACGGGCGGGCGGGGGGGGGGCAGGAAGTTTAATTTCTTAATAACAACTGAAATGCTGCAGGGACGTATTAAAACCACTAAACGTGGGATTTATGTGAAGTGATTTGGAAGAGCTCCCTTTGTTGACTCAAGCTAATGACTGAAGTGAAAACTCAAGGAACTGAAGCTTCATTTACAGATCGACAGTAAACTGCAGTAACCATCCGACACAGAAACCAGAATAAAACCAGATTTCTGCCTGTGAACTCTGACTCGTTTACTACAATCGCATCTCAAGTGGTAAATAAAGTCGCATCTCAAGTGGCAAATAAAGTCGCATCACTCGCTGGGTCCCAAAACAAGGAGGCCTCTCAGCCGCTGGGAGAAGTAGGTCACTGAGGATTCCATTCATTTGTACAGCGCTTTGAAAATAGTTGCGCTTTTCCACTCAGCCCCGAGACTTCCAGCTGCACGTTAACCCCCGAGCCGCCGGCGCGTCTCGTGTCTGCAGCGGCAGCGAATCGCACGGAGCTGGTTCTACTCAGCAGAATCTGAGAGAAGCCTGTTCAACCTGTGGGGAACAATTTGAAGGGGAAGGGTTTTTTTTTTACCCGGGTGGATGTTTACGGTGTTTATTTGTCACGGTGTAGTGGTAAACAAAGAGCACAGTTTGGTACAGAGCTTGGTTTTAAAGTCAGTATTTTGGGATGTTTTCGATACAGGGGAAAAACAGGAAATACGAAACATTAAACTTCTTAATTTTAAAATTATACACTAGATTACTGAATAGACTCTTAAACTCAGTCAAACTGGCTGGAATCCACTGATAAAAACATTTACTTATTAATATTCACTCACTTAAATAATAAGTTGCAGCATTATGAAAATTAACATTTGAATTTATTAATATCGATGAATTTGTGCATGTTGAAAATTAAGTTTGAAACTGGTCAAATTCTGTCAGGGCAGCACCTCTGATAAACATCCTGGATTTGATTGAATATTTTTAGGAACAACCGTGTTTTCATCTGTTTTTTTCAGCGATGGCAAATACTCCATAATCAATTCAAGAGCAGTATTAGCACAGTAAACCAATACATAAATCTGCCTTACCCCCCCCCCCCCCCCACCCGGACACAAGCACTGGAGCAAGTCACCACAACATACCAGAGGGATCACGTAACCAGACAACCTTCTCAATCCGCCTCTTTTCAGCAGCGTGCGTCCTGACGTGAAGTCGGCAGCACTGCTGACTCCATCGCTTTCAGCTGAATCAGCGACGGGAAGCGACAACAAGCTGACGCAGGTGTGAGGAACTCGAAGGGCGTGGCTGAAACTTTCAGTGTGGATGTGCAGGAGGTAGAAGCTCAGTAGAATCTGATTTATTCTGGGACAGAGGTTGTTGTACAAAGTATTTGGAAACTGTACTGAGATACAAAGAGCCGCACTGCTCTGCTTTCCACATGTTTGTGTACAGAAACTTCTTTTCCCATTTGTGATTTAAAGGAATCACTGATGTGTCGGCACCTGTTTATTCCCAAATATAAGTGTTGGCCTCTGCCACCAAACATTTATATTGCTCCGGCTTTATTCTTGACTCGACAGAGCCTGAAAACCTGCACCGGACTCTAATAAAAGAGAATCAGCCATAACAAGGACAGAAAAGATCATTCTAAATATTATAGTAAGGGAAGTTAGGTATCAACAATTCAAAACTTGCAATAATAGAAAGGGAAGCTTGGTTCATCTTAGAATAAACTGAGTGCACAGCAAAAAGAAAGTTAAAATCCTCCGTCAGATGCTGATTTAGGGACAATTCATTGAACTGCAATGTATGTTTTGTATGAAATATTTGTATCAGCGTTCCTTAGCGTGTTTTCATAATCAAGGTTAATGTGCCAACGTCATGTAGACTTCAGGTCTTACTCTTCATTCCAGGCTATTTGACTGCTGTGCCAACAAATGCCTTCATATCCACAGTCATCAAACCTGCTCCGTGCACCAGAACAATCTGCAAATCTCCAAATACCAATCACAAGTCAAATGAGTCCTCGACTCAGACGTTATTTTACAGCAACAACCACAACTCCACCCACGGGCGTATGTCTTTAATGTCTCGTTCCACCTGCACCGTCAATCAAGGCCTTGTTAGCTGAGAACTGAAGATTCATACAGGATGTAAGAGTGAAATATGACTGTGACTCAAGTTTCACTGCAAACATCACAAGACTCTTTGACTCACACTCAAACAACGCACTGTGTTCTGTAAAGCAAATAAAAAGATCTCAGAACGGGGTCTAAACCAGTCGGAGTTTAGGAGGAAACTTTAGAAAAACTCCAGCTTTATATTGAAAGAGACATTTTCACATTCATGCGCTGGTTTTCAGAAAACACATCTTCTTATTACAGCTTCACTTTTCAGCCTCTGTCTCAATCACTTGGTTTTACCGCCCGTCTCTTTAAGACTCTTATATATCCCAGTCTGCTCTGATTGGCCAGCTCGCTCTCTCTGTTGTGATTGGATAACACTTCCAGCGGGAAATGTCCGGCCTTCAAAACAGTTATTAAAAACGTAAAATGGCGATGCATTGGGAACGCTCTTGTGAAGCGTTGAAACTACGGCAGCTGAGAGGATCAATCTTGGCTTTGTCGTGGAAGAAATCTGAGTTAGACGACGTGTTTATTAATGCGTTCAAAACTTCAAACTCCAGCTGACGTGACAGTCTCTGCTCTCGGCGTCTGGAGCAAACCTTAAAAGTGACATATTATGCCCATTTTACTGCAGGTGATATGGTTCATTGGGGTCTTAATGAAATGTCTGAAACATATTTTGGTCAAAATATCACAAGGATCATTTAAAACAGCAGCCTTTTTACCCCGTCTAAAACAGCCCTCCTCAGATTGACCTGTTGACCAGGCCGGTGGAGCCGGGCCGTGTAGCGTGACTATGACGTGTGTTCTGGTCGTAATCCCATTCGACGCCATCTAGCGTATCGTTTCTGACAGAGGAACCACAACAAACCGCGGGAGTTGTTTTTTTCCAGAGTTTTTGGGACGGTAGACATGCTAGAGACCCAAATTAAGCACTACAAAAGTGGAATTTTCTTAATATGTCCCCTTTAAAGTCCAGAGTGTCACTGCCTGTTTAATACAGCAGGTTTATATTACACATCATCGCTGATTGGGCAATGCCTCTGCACCAAATGAGAGGAAACGTACCCTGAAGCCTGTGACACACCTTTAATCATAACCTAAAGCAAACAAGTGTTTCAACCCTGAATCCGTAGGAAACCAGTGCCCAACGTTTGGAGATTGAACTTTTATCCGGCTTCGTGTCTCGTGGAGAACTCTCAACCAGACATCTGAGCTTCAGGAGACTACGGAACTTTACAGAACTTTTACACAGATGACAGAAACACTGAAAGAAGCGTCACACGTCTCCTTGGAACAAAAACAAACATCAGCTTAATATGAACTGCAGCCACTGGCCGTCGTACACCCGTTGAAATCTCTGTGATGAGTGTGATCATCAGAACCATTCTATCGCCCCCGGTTACACGCGCTGCCTCTGGTAGTCCAGCGTGAGCCAGCAGATGTGTTGCTGCCTGCAGACGTTGCCATGGGTTACACACGGACGCCTGCTCTCCATCACGGCAGCGGCAAAACACTTCATTCTATTTTTCATGAGCCCAGTCAGTTGCCAGGGTTTTTGTTTCCATGGCCACGCTTGCAGTCTGATGCAACAAAAACCCAGCCACAGACCCCCCCCCCACCCCCCCATGGGTGCCTTGGCGCGATACCAACCCTCGGGGGGGTAAGGGGGGGGGGGCTAGAGCACTATAGGCTGGCACAGCGACTGGCTGAGTGTCGTCTGGAGCCAGCTGAGCAAACACTATACACGACCTCCTTCACAATTTCATACCATCAGTGATTCAGCTGTTTATTACTCTGGATGCAGGAATGTGTTGGGCAGGACATGTGTGTGTGTGTGTGTGTGTGTGTGTGTGTGTGTGTGTGTGTGTGTGTGTGTGTGTGTGTGTGTGTGTGTGTGTGTGTGTGTGTGTGTGTGTGTGTGTGTGTGTGTGTGTGTGTGTGAAGCCTTAAGTTGTGTGTTTGTGTCTCGGGCAGAGACAGAGAAGCCTCTGCGAAAACAAGCCGTTGAAAACTCGATGAAAACCCTATGAATGTTTTATAGTGTGGGCAATATCTCTGGTGAGATTTGTGAATTTGACTGGTGAGTCTGAAGGATTGCCGCCAATTTCCAGCAGCGTGAAAATATGTTGAAATAAATATTAGGAATTACAAGTGTATTCTGATCTGTAAAACGAATTAAAGCAACACAACGCAACTTTTTTTTACCCTAAAACAACAGCTTCAAAGTGAGTTTGATGGTTCAGTGACTGTGAAACGAGAGAATCTTCCTCTTTGAATCCCACTCCTCATCCTGAACGTCTGCTCCTCCTCTGTGGAACCTCAGTGAGCAGGTTCCATCTCCTGTGAGAACCAGGTCCAGAAAGTTCCACGAGCGAAGCTAAACTACGATTCACTTAAAAAACAAAAAGACTCAGAAGTCATTAAAAACCAGAGTTTATCTCCAGTATTCAGCAGGAAACTTCTCACCCACTGGTTTGTGAGCTGAAGTCTGGAGTTTGGGACTTTGTCCGGCGCCATGTTGGTTTCCCAGATGGGCGGCGACCTGCACCCACTGGTGGCGAGCTGTCAATCACACGGTGACACAGACTCCAAGCCCCAATACACAGGGGGCTTTATATTCAACTCTAAATGGAACCATAACTTACAAAATGAACTTCATGCTGCATTGAAGACTTGAAACTAGACATTTCTTAAACTCCTACAAAATCAATCAATTAATCAATCAAGAAGTTGAGTCATTTTCTCACAGACTTCGATAGAAACTGTATTCCCGCTTTGGCTTCACTTTCCCGACCAGGAGTCTAACTTTCATTTTCTCGATATAAAAACCACAACAGAGTGAATAACCACGCCTTGGCTGCAGAGGGCGCTGTTGCTCAGTAAAAGCTACACCGTGTTGCTTTAACCGTTCTGCCTAGTGAGCGCCTCACCCTCACGGCGTCCTCCCGGGTTGAGGACGCCGCGGTTGTACTGTGTGTGAGCGGCGGTCTGTCCTACCTGGGTTGTTGGCCTCTCCCTCCAGCGCCTGCAGCTCGGTGCACTCGGCCAGGGAGTGCTCCAGGCACAGCTGCAGGAAGCGGGCCTGGGTCCGGCTCACCCGCTTCAGCAGCGACAGCAGCGCCACCGTCTGCTCGCACTCGTTCCAGCCCTTGAACCAGCTGGCCAGGACGCCCACCTGGTCGCGAAACATCATGGTCTGCGAGGCGGGGGCGGCGGGGGGGGCGGCGGGGGGGTTGAGGGGCGGACTGATGGTGGTGCCGGGGGATGGGGGGGACGCTAAAGGGGAGGAGGTGCTATCAGCTGGGTGTAAGGGAGGGAGGGAGGTGGTGTGAAGTTCAGCTGATGCACATTCTGAGCTGTGTCATCATCAGCTGGAGCAGACGCCGTTCAGAGCTGAGATGTTTCACCCTCAGCCGGCTGGAGGTAATCCTGCAGGAGGTGTTCCTGCACCAGCTTAATCTCCACTGGTGCTGCTGGAGCTGCTGGTGGTGCTGGTGCTTGGGTGGGGGGGTGTGAGACTGCTCCTCTAGCAAGGCATGAGGAGATCTGAGCTGCTCCCGGCCGCTCTCGGAGGGGGTTGATATGTGATGAGTCAGCTCTCTTCTTCCAGCCTCACTGGCATGTTGTCTTCAGGGAATCCCTCAGCACGCCTGCAGGAGGAGGAGGAGGAGGAGGAGGAGGAGGAGGAGGAGGAGGAGGAGGAGAGAGGAGAAAGGAGAAAGGAGAGAGGAGAGAGGAGAGAGGAGGAAGACGAGGAGGAGGAGGAGAGGGAGGAGGAGGAGGAAGAGGAGGAGGAGGAGGAGGAGGAGGAGGAGGAGGAGGAGGAGAGGGAGGAGGAGGAGAGAGGAGAAAGGAGAGAGGAGAGAGGAGGAGGAGGAGGAGGAAGACGAGGAGGAGGAGGAGAGGGAGGAGGAGGAGGAAGAGGAGGAGGAGGAGGAGGAGGAGGAGGAGGAGGAGGAGGAGAGGGAGGAGGAGGAGGAGGAGGAGGAGGAGGAGGAGGAGGAGGAGGAGGAGGAGGAGGAGGAGGAGGAGAGGGAGGAGGAGGAGAGAGGAGAAAGGAGAGAGGAGAGAGGAGAGAGGAGGAAGAGGAGGAGGAGGAGGTGGTAGAGGAGGAGGAGGATGAGGAGGAGGAGGAGGAAGAGGAGGAGGAGGAGGAGAAGGAGGAGGAGAAGGAGGAGGAGGAGGAGGAAGAGGAGAAGGAGTAGGAGGAGGAGGAGGAGGAGGAAGAGGAGGAAGAGGAGGAGAGGGAGGAGGAGGAGAGAGAGGAAGAGGAGGAATAGAGGAGGAGGAGGAGGAGGAGGAGGAGGAGGAGGAGGAGGAGGAGGAGGAGGAGGAGGAGGAGGAGGAGGAGGATGAGGAGGAGGAGGAGGAAGAGGAGGAGGAAAAGGAGGAAGAGGAGGAGGAGGAGGAGGAAGAGGAGGAAGAGGAGGAAGAGGAAGAAGAGGAGGAGGAGGAGGAGGAGGAGGAAGAGGAGGAGGAGGAGAGAGAGGAAAAAACAAATTTAAACACACAATCCTCTCGGTCTCATGCACACACAGAGACTCTCTCCCAGTCCGGCTCAGTGGGAATGCGACAGCCCCAGTGGCTCCAGTCCTGCAGACCCGGACCCAGACCCGGACCCAGACCCAGACCCGGACCCGGAGCCTTCCTCCTCCACCACCACCAGCCCTTACATGCATTTATAGGTCGCCTGCTCGCCGGTCGCCTGTGCGCAGGCTTGCGGCTTGCATTCACCGCCGAGACCAAAATAAACAAAAGCTCGTTTCTGGGATCCACCCATTCCTAAAAATACAGCTGCGGGCTGCAGGGCGCTGCATCCCGGGGGTTTCCAGGGGGAGGACGGCCGGGGCCAGGGCCGGTGGAGGAGGGCAGGGCAGCCGGGGGATGGGTCCTGCTGGGGCCGCTGGGTCCTGCTGGGACCCTCCGGTGGTTCTACGACAGGTTCTAGGGTCGTGAGGCTTTGTGATAGAACCGTGGACCGGCTCCGGGTGTGAGGAGGAGGCTCTGCGGGAGAAGCTAGCAGCACAGCCGGGCTCAGGGAGGAGGGTTAGCCGCTGTCTGTCACCGCCTCGCCGGCTCACACACACTCACAAACACACATGAATATGAATATGAATAAATCCATGTGAAGTTTGTTGAGATAAAAACCACTTGTTAATAAACCAGCGGTCGCTTCTCCGGCTGCGAAGTTACAACACAAACACAGATTTCACGAACCGCCATTAATCTTAAAAAGTGGTTTCAATAAAAAGCAGCTTCTCTCTATAGATATATGTATTCATATTAATATCTATATATAAAGATTTGACTTGTATAAACACAGAGTGGAGAGGAAACGACGAGCTCCAGAAAGTTGGGCTGTGGAGCCGCAGCTCTGCGGGAGTTCGGTCGCAGTTCGCCGGCCTCAGCTCGGCTCTCAGCTCGGCTCTTACCTCCGGACCTGGTGCTCATCGCCGGGAAGTCTGACTCGGGCTGGCCGACTCGAGGAGCTGCTTCTCGGGGAGCGGTGCCCCTTCACTCCGGCTCGGAGGGATTTGCCATCTTGAACTAACTTTTCCTCCGTCTCCCTCTCTCCGGCTCGGAAAGACGCGGTTAAACTGCCGGAACACAGCGAGACACTTCCGCAGGCACCTTTCACAATAAAGTGCGACGCTACATGGAAAAAGTATCTTAGCCAAAATGTTGTTTTTGAATAAAGTTTTATTTCTTTGACAAACTTGTTCAAGCTGCAGCGTTAATTTGAATGTGTCGTTGTTGATACAAAAACGTATAAATACTGGTTTTGGTGTTAAAAGTTCATCAATCAATTAATATCTTGTTTTGTATTTGACTGTCCAAAGCTCAGTTAATATTTGGAAATTTCAAAATAACATTTTATTTATAGAGCAGCTGTCGTACATAAATTGCATTTCAAAGACATGAAATAAGATGGATCAATAAGAACACGTGAGCAATAAAACACAGACTTAGAATAAAAGTATAAAACTAGCAAAAGTTTTACAAAGAAGTAAAAATAAAGACAATGATGTTAAATGTATTAAAAGCAAGATCCTAGAAATATAACTACACACATATACAGTTTATATTACATGAAATATTTGATTCTATTTACGGTCGTTATTATGAATTTTAAAAGTACCAAAAGTTATAAAATAGTGAAAAGTACAGTATTTTCCAGAAATATAATCTAACATAAGAAGAAATACCTAAGTAAAGTACAAACTATTACTTGAGTACAATAAATCCGTCAATCATTTGTCAGTTTCGTGATTTCCTGCAGATTACACTGCGAGTTTATTTTTTTAAAATCAATTTATGCATTTATCCGTTCGACCTATCTGCCAACGCTTTTATTTTGAAGGCAGGACTAGTCGTGTTCCGGCCGCGTTTCCGCCTCTTTGACGCAGACGGTCTCGCGCTGCTCGTTTCCACATGCTAATCATTAACAGGAGCATGACGTCAGCGGCTTGGCAGCGCGAGGGAGCACCAAAATAGAGAGAGGGGGGGTGGGGGGAGAAGGGGGGGTGGGGGGGTAAAGGGTGAGAGTCTGACAGGCTCATTAACTAATTAACTAATTTACCAATTATCTAATTATCTGTTGTAGGTCGAATCTCTCATTCAATTCAAACTCTCAGCTCCAGAATCTCAGCAATAAATAGATTATTTTATTTTCTGTTATTCATATTTAATTATTGCTTCATTTCTTATGATGCTACTTTTGCTCGATTATCTACTGCTATGGCATATACTACTACTACTACTACTACTACTACTACTACTACTACTACTACCACTACTACTACTACTACTACTACTACTACTACTACTACTACTACTACTACCACTACTACTACCACTACTACTACTACTACCTCTACTACTACTACTACTACCACTACTACTAGTAATAATACTACTACTTCTTTATTACTTAATTTCCCTTCGGGGATGAATAAAGTAATCTATCTATCTATCTACTACTACTACTATAACTACTACTACTACCAATACTACTACTACTACTACTACTACCACTACTACTACTACTACTACTACTACCACTACTACTACCACTGCTACTACTACTACTACCACTACTACAACTAATACCACTACTACTACTACTACTACAACTACTTCTACTACTACTACTACCACTACTATTACTACTACTACTACCACTACTTCTACCACTACTACTACTACTACTACTACTACCACTACTACTACTAATACCACGACTACTACTACTGCTACTACTTCTAACAATAACAATAATTATAATAATAAATACTTGGTGTGATTTTCGCCAGGTTTGACGACAGTGAAAAGAAATTGATGAGACATTTCCCCTCTAAACCTCACAAATATTTGTTATGATGCCTTATAATGATAAGACAATTCATTGATGATATAAAAGATTAATTTAATTTATTAATTAATCTCTTATATCATATAATATAAACTTTTTACGTTTCCTCTTTTTACTCCTTTAAATGTCTCACAACCCTCAGGTCTAACTTGTCCGACCACAACAGTAGAACTGCTTATACAATGAAAATATAATATATGTATAATGAAATATCAGTCACAGCCTGAAAAGTATTTGTCATTTTGATATTTTAGCACATTCCACATGATAATACGGCTTTTACTTATCTTTTGTTGGAGTCAGGATTTTTTAAAAGTTGTAAACTTTAACATAACCTAATAAAACTATCTCTCAAATTTGCAGGATTTGTGTAAACTTAGTTGCTCTTGTGATAATTACGTATTTTCTGCACTATATTGTAAAAGGACAGATGGAATGTACATATCCACCGACTCAGTTTCACACTGTTAAATACAAACCAGGGCTTTCCATGATGAAACTGGATTTTCCAGCACAGAGTCGAGCAGAAGGCGACGGAGCGTAGACGTTTAAAAACCTTCTCACACATGAAACCTTCTGCTGGTGTTCTCCCTTGTTCTCCGTCTCTGAAGCTGTGAGTGGGTTCTCTCAGCTGCAGAGTGAATTCCCTCCAGCAGAGGAAACTCCCCGGTCCTGTGGTGGAGATCTGAAGGAAACACATGACGTCATGTTGCATGAAGAGTCCAGATAATAAATGAACCAGAAACACATGGAACCCCATTGATACTGGCTGCATATTCTTTATGAGCTTTGCAATAAAACACATGATTCTCTCTCTAACCTGAAGCTTACATTGTTCTCAGTGCAGCTGTATAGTAGTTTAAACTTGAAATTCAAAACATGTTTTACTCATGTTTTTGTTATAACTTTTGACACATAATGAAATAAAATAATATTAATTTGAGCAGCTTGTTCCTTTAAATAAAAATAAATAAATGTGCATATTGTAGCACCACCGTGTGGCTGATGAATGGTATCACATTAACGCACTGCCCATCAACACAAACATTTAAATGTAAATTAAATATAAAAAAAAATTATATATTTTTTATTTTTTTTAGTAGCAATACAACAACAGTTCGGCTTTTTTTGTGTCTTTTATTGCGGAGCATTATGGAATAACGCAACCGGAAGTCGCCAATTGTTGACGTTACACATATCAACTTTAAATTACGTCATCTCAACAACGTGACGATTCAAAGAAGGTGGCGTTTGATTACACGCCATCAACACATGAGGTTGTCGCATCTGTTTGATGTCACAGTGTGTGTGTGTGTGTGTGTGTGTGTGTGTGTGTGTGTGTGTGTGTGTGTGTGTGTTTGTGTGTGTGTGTGTGTGTGTGTGTGTGTGTGTGTGTGTGTGTGTGTGTGTGTGTGTGTGTGTGTGTTTGTGTGTGTGTGTGTATCGAATTTTGTGAAGATCGGTCAAAGTGAGCACGTTCCGGGGGTCTGGGGGCACTGTTGAGCCATTTTGCCACGCCCATTGAATATTCCTCCAGAATACGTAAATTGTCACCACTTTCTAATTTTCTGCAAATTTTGGTCAGAATTTGAGAATGTTTAAGCCTCAAAAAGCCAATTAATATGCCTGGATAATAATAATAATAATCCTTACACTTTCAATAGGACTTCACTGTCTGTCAGTGCTCGGGCCCTAAATATCATTCTGTGATTATTGATCTGTGAGGTGTCATCATCAGCTGATCCGTCACGTACCGCACGTACAGTGGGCTGGACAAGAGGAAACTCCAGGAAGCTGCAAGTTCGAGCCCCGCCCCCTCAGCTCAGTGTGTGTGTGGGATAGAGAGAGGGTGTGTGTGTCTGTGTGTGTGTGAGGAACACTGTGCTTCTCAAACTGAAAGTGTGTGTTATCATCAGGAGAAGAAGAAGAGGTCGTGATGAAGCTGCTCCTCCTCCTCCTCCTCCTCCTCCAGATGTGCAGCTGTGCAGAAAGCAGGTGTTTCTGTCAGGTGAACAAACCGCTTTTATTTTGACAGCTTCCTGTTGTTATTTTACTTTTCTTTCCTTTCACTCTGGACGTTAGATGAAGTCTGTATCTCAGTATCCGGTGGTGATTGACAGTGTGTGTGTGTGTGTGTCCATAGATTTGTGTGTCAACCTGAACTCAGGTTCCATCGCTGTCAAGTCCAGTTTTCTCGCCATGTTACTTCCTCTTCCTCTCAGCGTTTCCTCTGTGCATTTCCTCTGCTGTGGCGCCCCCAAGCGTTCGAAACACAACATTGCATGTGGTCGCCTGCGAGCTTCACGAATATGAAATAAGATAAAAACTATAGAACTGTGGTTGTTTTTACCAGTATTCAAATTTAACACAACTTTGACCTCCATGTAAATTGCACATGTTTGAAAAACTATATATATATAATAATATAAAGATTATTGAATCAGCTACTTGAATACAGTATTCAATATTTATTCATGTTTTATCTACTTTAATTTCTCAATTGTGAATTTCCTCAACTGTGGCTCAATAAATTCACATCTTATTTTATCTTAACGTATCATTATTTTATCTTAACTTATTTCCTCTTAACTCAACTGTTTTTAATGAACTGTAAGCAGGGCTGGGAGATTATTTTTTAAAATGATGTCAAAGCTAAAATTGTTCATATCATTTGATATTGAGCTCGATAAATGACCGATTATTATATCTTTAATGTTTAAAACTTGCTTGTTGTGGATTTAAACTCTAAAGTCAGTGAAACATTCTACAGATCTGAGGTGGAGTCATTGTGTGTTTTATCTCCTAACTGTGTTTTCACAATCCTTAAACATTAAATCAACAAAATTGAGCTGCTAAGGCCTTATGAAAACATCTCATCCTGACTCATATGATGGAATAAGTAATTTCCTTATAACTGCAGAGTTCTGATGACATATCTTCCTCTCGTCTCAGGTCACGGGCGACTTGGACGACTGCGCCTGTGACGTGGAGACGATCGACGGCTTCAACAACGAGCAGCTTTTCCCCAAACTCCAAACACTTCTGGAGTCTGACTATTTCAGGTTCTACAAGGTAAATGAACGCACACACACTTTACACACACACTTTACACAGGGTGTGTTTCTGAGGATGTGAGTCAAGGTCTTGTCCCTGTGCAGGTGAACCTGGACAAGCCGTGTCCGTTCTGGACGGCAAGCGCTCACTGTGGCCTGAGGGACTGTGCTGTGAAGGCCTGTGCTCCCGTGAGTCCCTGATTTCAACCCTTTCCCTTTATTACTGGTTTCAATGGTGCCAGTTTCAGAACTCATTCTCAGCAGGTTTGAGAACCCAGTGCTCTAAGTCCTTGTTTGCTAAATAAAGCTCAAGAGAAGAAAAGGAGGTTCTGTCAATGTAAATTTCAAATTTAAATATATATCTAAGCACATTTAAATCAACTAGTGCTTAACAAAGTAACACATACAACGCGAAAGAGCAATACGTAATACATGATATTAACATTAAATTAAATAAAAGTGGAAGCTGGGCTAATTTTCACTTGGGATATAATAATTGGTTAGGTCAAAATGAGAAACAGTTTAATCTCCACTCGTCTGATCAACCTGAGGTAAACAAACCGATCAGCTTCACTCACATCAGACTCTTCCTCTTGTCAGAATGAAGTTCCAGAGGGAATCAGATCTTCATCACACAACAAGGTGAGTCCGTTTAAAAACACCTAGATGAAGTCATACATGTGAATTAAATAGAAAGTCACAAGGAACAAAGACGACATATCCCGTCCTGTGTGTGTGTGTGTGTGTGTGTGTGTGTGTGTGTGTGTTCAGTACTCAGCAGAAGCAGAAGCAGAAGAGCAGCTGGATGAGTGTGAGAAGACTCAGCATCTCGGAGCTGTGGACGTTTCCTTGAGGTGAAGATGAGGAAGACGAGTTCACTGTTCTCATGTTAGAGAACAAATCTATTAAGCAGGTTTTTCTGTGAGGTTTGAAACATCCAAACAGGAGCAAGTGAGTGAACACACTGGTCTGTTTCGTTTCCCAGTGCCGAGACCCGAGAGGCTCTGCTGGACTGGAGCAAACACGACGACGAGGCCGAGCGCTTCTGTGTGACCGACGGTGAGATTCAGTCCGAAGGAGCCGAAACAAAACTCTATTTATTCAGATCACAGACATTTCTGCACAAAGAAAAGTTTCCCCGGAAGTAAACCTCAACTTCTGTTTTTGATTTGAGATGAATTAAAAAAATTATGCACAGGTAAGATAGAAAGTGGATCGTTTCATTGTGCATGTGATTGTGAAAAAACCCAATATTGTGTGAATTATAATTATATCATATTTAGAAGAATAAAAAACATGTATGGGAACAAAAATGAGGAGAATATTTAACTATTTAATGGACTAAAATGTAAGGAATTCATTTTGGGAATTTAAAATTATTTTAGAAAACAATTGAAATAATATCTAATCTTTTAAGGGAGCATTATAAATTGACAAATATTTTGTAACTATAAATACACAGAGTATGTACATTATTTGCGAATTATTAGTATTTAACATAATGTTGATATTTTCAGGAAAACACAAATTAGAGTTAAAACTGAACGTGATTTAAAGGATATTTGGGGAATACGATAAAAAGCAAAAGTACATTTTACATGAAAACTAATGGAACATAGATACATTTCCTTTGTATTTAGATTCCCCAACATATGTCATAAAATACTACACATATTTTATGGATATTTAATTGGATTAGTTTTGGTTTCTTTTCGAACAAAAGTGTTTTTCCTGTTTCCCAGACGAGGAATCTCCCGACTCCCAGTACGTGGACCTGCTGCTGAACCCTGAACGCTTCACGAGCTACAGAGGACCTGAGGTGTGGAGGATCTGGAACAGCATCTACGAAGAGAACTGCTTCAAGTGAACACTCTCAAAACTATAATTAGTGCTCTGATTACCATTAATTATTACCCTGCATTCGCTTCTATGCAGACGACACTGTTTTATATTGAGTAGAGTTTTACAAAGAGAGCCTGTGGGTGTTTAAAAACCTTCTCCCTTCATTCTGCCTCACAGGCCGTTCACTGTCCGACGACCTCTCGTTCCCGACTCCTTCCACAGCAGCTCAGGAGGCGAAGGTGAGTTCACTGGACCACTCGCTTCATGTGGATCCTCAGGTTCTTCTTCTCGGGTGATAGGAACTTTGGGTTTATTACCTGGGAGAAGGAACTTTCCGTTATTAAGATATTTTGAGATAAAACCAAATCAATTTCAGTTTGTAAATCACACCAAAGCAATGGAATTTAGGATTAAACATAGATTGCACATTTTCTCCCAGTAGTAGACATTGTTGCTTCTGGACTTGGGGCCATTGGAGTATCTTAAATGTACATTGACTATTGAAACAAAACCAATTCTTTAAAATCTGGGAACCCTATTTGAACTATGAAGATCCCGGGGACTCTACAATATTATTATTTTATATGTCCTTGTATAAATCCACTGTATGAATCTGACCATTTTATTTTGTTCCTTTTTTTTACGTGTCCTTTAATGTGTCCAGCTTTGATCTGTTATACATGTGAAACTAAAACCGTTGTTCACTTTGCAGCGAGGACGTTCTACCGCTGGCTGGAAGGTGAGCGCATGTTTCCCCTGAAGAGGATCGACTGACACAGACGCTGCTGTGGAGTATTTGTTTTGTTGATTGCGCTCCTCTCTCAGGTCAGTGTGTGGAGAAGAGAGCTTTCTACCGCCTCATCTCCGGCCTGCACGCCAGCATCAACATCCACCTGAGCGCCAGGTACCTGCTGGACGGTGAGACTGAAACACACAAACCCTCCCGGACTCAATCCATTCCTCTCGTTTTTATGTTTCCCAACACCTTGAACCTTTTCTTTCAAACGTTAATCAATAAGTGAATGTTTCTCTTCCACCTTCAGACAGCTGGTTTCAGAGGAAGTGGGGTCACAACGTGTCGGAGTACCGGCAGCGGTTCGACTCGGAGCTGACGGCCGGCGAGGGGCCGAAGAGGCTCCGCAACCTCTACTTCCTGTTCCTGATCGAGCTGCGGGCGCTGGCCAAGGCGCTGCCCGTCTTCCAGCAGCCGGCGTTCCAGCTCTACACCGGCCGAGCCGACGAGGACCGGAGACACAAAGAGCTGCTGCTGCAAGTCGCACAACTGGCCAGGTCAGTCCGAGGCCTGCTGCTACTCCCGTTAATATCATAAACATGTTCTACACAAATATGGCTACAGGTGCTTAGACTAGGATCTTATTATCTGTAAAAGATTTACTTTAAAGCCTGAAATCATAAATCTTCCGTATATGATTTTCAAATCTTTACAGTGTATGAGACCCTCTATTCACTGACCCTCTTATTAAATAAGGATTACATTAAATTAATTAAATTAGAGATGAATTTAATTTCTCATTAGTGGTGCTTCCTGTGCTGTCGTTGTGTGCGCTGCAGTTTATTGTGACCTTCCTCTCCGTCCTCACTCCTCCAGATCGTTCCCTCTGCACTTTAATGAGACTTCTCTGTTTGCCGGTGACGAGAAGGAAGCAGCCAAACTGAAGGTCTGAAACTCCGCTGGTGTGAAGCCACACTGATATTACAGGCGACATAAATCAGGAGCTTTGTCGTGTCTGAAAACAAAATGAGGTTCTTCTCCGATTCAGTTTGACAAAGTATCTGTGCAGCCTCTTGTTGCCTCTTTGTCTTTGGTCATAAACCAGTTTTAAGTCGAGGCAGATTTATTTGTACAGCACATTTCAAACAACAGGAGTTGAGCCAAAGTGCAAACACACTGTGACTGTTTGTGTGTTTGTGTGTGTGTGGTTGTGTGTTTGTTCCCACCAGGAGGACATCAGACTGGCCTTCCTCAACATCTCCAGGATCATGGATTGTGTCGGCTGCTTCAAATGTCGACTGTGGGGGAAACTGCAGGTGAGACGTTGTTTTAATGTTTAAAATATGATTATTTTTATTTGAATCGATATTTTGTTCTTGGATGAAAAGGTTAAATGAGGCTTTAACAACAGCCAGATCAGTGTTTGTATCGCGATGAGCCGTAACAGTTTGATTTGCTCTGTGATTCGATCTCTCTCTGTGCCTCTGTGTTTCCATCAGACTCAGGGATTAGGCACAGCGCTGAAGATTCTGTTTTCAGAGCGACAGATTGAAGCTCTGCCCGCGGCGGCGAGCCAGCGCCGACCCAGTTTCCAGCTCAGCCGCCAGGAGGTCGTCTCTCTGCTCAACGCCTTCGGAAGGTGAGAGTCCGGCAAGAGTAAAGGTTAAATAACATCCTGTGATTATACACTACTGGCATTTATAGGCTCAGACACGAGAACCACAAATGTTTGTATCATTACCTCTGGAGTCAGTGAGAATAAGTTGGAGTTTTTCTGTGCTTGTTCTTGGTGGAACCTGAATACAGAGATGACCGTTGTTTTAACGTCTCGCAGGATTTCCACAAGCATCCGAGAGCTGAAGAACTTCAGGACGCTTTTATCCGAGGAGCGGTGACGGCTTCAGGAGGCGTCTTCGTCCACCGGTTCCTCTGACGGGGTCGATTGTGTCTTCAGAGCTGACCGGCGTGCCCTCGAGTCCCTGAACACATCACAGCTGCCTCAGTACGGACGAAACACCGGCTTGTTTTTTTACCTAAAAGCAAAACAAAAAATGGCCTCAGTGAAGAAAAAAACTATTTCTATTAAACTTATTTTGACTTAAATGTAACAGAGTAAATCTGATATTTTTATTTATAATCACAGCGTAAACATCGACGCTGTGGAATCATATTCTCTTTATTATTATTCCTGATGCGCCTCCATCTTGCAGCAGAATTAATAATTATTGCCCACTTTGCTTTCTTTCCTTTCTAAAATAACGACGGGTACCTTGAAATGCACTGTAGAAATCTAAATTGTCATTATTATTATTATTAGGGTTAGAACTTTTTTACTCAGAATTTACTTCTGAAGTTTCAATTTTACACGTTTGATGAATACCACTGATAAGAGATTGAAAAGTGTAAATTATCGTTTAGATTTTCAACGTGTTTCTTTGTTTCTTTATATTTATTCTTTAACTGAGATCATCTCTGTTCAGGTTCCTGTGTTTCTGCTTTACCTGATCACACGTTTCCCAGTGGCCTGTTGTTGTGATTATGCTGCTGCCCTGAGGATGGCGCTGTTTGTATAGAAAAATGATTTCCACACTTCAACTTGCAGATAAAAGCAAAATCAATCTGCTCTGATGATATTAAGTTTGTGTTTGAACATTAATTCTGAATAATGATGAGATTTGTTGGGAAATTGTGTAAATGTAATGAGCAGATCTGTAAAGTTCAGAAATAACAATAAATCTAATTTAGAGTTTTGAAACTTGACTGAATGAGACGTCTGTTGAATTACAAGTAACACACAAGACAAACTAGTGGACATGAAGGCAACATGTGGACAGTGAACGCATCATGGACAGTGAAGGGTTAAGCTGTGTAATAGGATGAATAGAGATTGTGGTGACAGTGAACTCTCTGTTCCAGGCTCTTGTCCAGATTCTGGTCCAGGCTCTGGTCCAGGCTCTGGTCACCTCACACCTAGACGACTGCCCCTCCCTCCTGGCTGGTCTACCTGGTGGTGACCTCTGACCTGTGCAGCTCATCCAGAAAAGCAGCAGCTTGACTGGTTTTTGACCTAAATTCATTCACTTCTCCGCTCCCTTCACTTTACCAGTGGCTGCTCCCATCCGTTTCAAAACATTAGTACTTGGTAGGGTTAGGGTTAGAACGGATCAGGTCCAGTCTACATCCAGGACATGCTCAAACCCGACTATACCTTGAATAAAAGTTTAAATTATCAATTTAGTAGCACTTAAATGTCACTTACTTATAGCACTTTGTAGTTTGGCTTTCTTGAAGAACTTGTACTTGCTTGATTCTTGTTGTTCTGGGTTTGTTTCCTCAAGGTTGATCCACTTATTGTGAGTCGCTTTGGATAAAAGCGTCAACTGAGGGAAATGTAATAGGATGAAATGAACAGAGATTGTGTTCGACGGTGAACGCACCACGGCGGGCAGTGAACGCACCACGGCGGGCAGTGAACGCATCACGGACAGTGAACGCACCACAGTGAACGCACCACGGCGGGCAGTGAACGCATCACGGACAGTGGAGGGTTAAGCTGTGTAATAGGATTAGTGGAAATTGCGGTGGACAGTGAACGCACCACAGTGGCCGGTGAACGCATCACAGTGGTCAGTGAACGCACCACGGACAGTGAAGGGTTAAGCTGTGTAATAGGATGACTGGAGATTGCGGTGACAGTGAACGCACCACAGTGGTCAGTGAACGCATCACGGCGGGCAGTGAACGCACCACGGACAGTGAAGGGTTAAGCTGTGTAATAGGATGAATGGAGATTGCGGTGGTCAGTGAACGCACCATTACAACAGACGGCAGCAGAGCAGCAGGAGGAGGAAACCGATCCTGCGCAGAAACAACACTTTATCTCTCTTTATCTCTCATCCCTCAGTTTCATTTCCTCCTTCTTTCCTTGGAGGAAACTTCCGGTTCGACCCGAGCGGAGCCGGAAACAGTCTCTGGAGCAGGAGGCGACTTCTCCTGGTTTCATGGCCGAGGAGGAGCGACGTGTGTCCGCGGAGAGAAGTGGAAACATGTCGCTGTGTGTGGAGGATTAAACGAGGGAGGAATATTTTTGTATTTTAAAAAATAACCAAAGTTACTCAGCTGCACCGAGAGGAAGAAGAGGAGGAAGAAGAGGAGAGAAGTTATCAGTCTGTTCTCCTGCTCGGAGTGAACCAGGTAAGTGACCTCACCTGCTCATCAACACATGCTGGGGCCACCTGTGTGCAACCCCGCGTTACAGTTACACCCAGCGTTACAGTTACACCCTCGCTGTGTCACACTTGTCATCGAGCACCTCCTCGTTACTATTCTAAATATCTACTCGTGTGGCCAATAGGAAACCTGAATGAACCCGTTACAGTTACACCCAGCGTTACAGTTACATCTTCCTACCAGGAGTCATTGAGAATCCGACTATTGAGTTAAAACCTAAAAGTAAATATTTGTTTTTCAGTGTCAATAGGAAATAAAAGTGGATTTTCAGTGTTTTCCTTCATTTATATTATCTAGGGTTAGATCCCGTTTAAGTCCTATAAAATTCAGGTTTACAACAGGAATGATGATTGATTCAGGTTTAGATCTAGACCTGGTCCAGTTCGGTCTTCACCATGTTTACACCCTCTCTGTGAATCCAGTCCACATCGAGGTCTAAATGTAAATCTAAACCATCTTCAAACTCTTGACTCCTGGATAATCCTCAACTCTCAGTTTGATGGTGTTTTGTCCACATGAGTGAAAAACCTCAATTTATTCTGGTTTTAAATATTGATTAAAGGTGAAACTGTGTTTATACAACTTCTGTTATAATCTATTCCAGATTTGACAGAAGTCTAAATACAGTGATTGTTCTCCGGGCCTTGTCCCGTGTGGTTGACATGAAGGGGAACACGGAATCTAGTGAGTTTGAGACGAGAATAAAGGTTTTTTACAAATCTGAACCTTACACCCTCCTGGTTAATCTAATCCAGATCTGACAAGTCTAAGTAAAATTGGTTTGTGTCCACATGAGGAGAAACCAGTGGAACAGGCCTACTTCTGATCTGGGTTCTTCTGGATCTGGTTTCACAAAGAATTCACACAGAAAACAGATTTACTGACTCTGACCCGGGGTTCAAACACTCGCTTTAAAACACTTTAATAACTTTAGTGTTATGTAATACTTTAAATATTCGTTTTAGTCTCACCTTCATCACTTTAACTCGTGGCGAATGTTTACAATCGAGGCTGCGATGGTTTAACCTGCTAATATCTAAGCTAACATTAACGTGCCACGGGAAAATCTGCACGTTTTGTAGTGAAATTTACCAAAATGCTCTGAAAATGGTCTAGAATATAAGGGAATTGCATAAAACTTCAGTCATTCTGCTCTATCACTTCAACAGTTTAATCTCAAAATTTAAAGGTGCATCGAGTCGTTCTTGGCCAGTAGGGGGCAGAAAAAAAAACATCGGTCACAAACTCGCAGAAGTCCTGAACGACAATTGCTGCCAAAGTAAACAATAGAATATGAAACGGTAGAAGTTATCACACAAGCTCTAAAGATTCTGCAGAGTCGACTGAAAATATAACTCAAATTTAATGTTTTATGTTAAGTCGTAAAAATAAGTTTTCCCCCTCCGCTGTAATTTACCGTTTTTTTGCCATGTTTTTCTTATTTGTTTTTCACAATTACAATTATAGAAAAACATTTGCTGCTTTGAAGCCGTCGTTTCTTTTCTCTGGAACTTGAGAGAAAATGTTATTTGTGAATCTGCCGCATGTTGTTCTCTTGCTTCCACTGACTCACTTATTTCTAACAGTCGTTGGTCTGTTGTTTAATGGAAGTCCTCCTGTGGGTTGGGGGGGTGGAGGGAGTCCCTGACAAGCAGCAGTATTGTAGAAGGATCCACTGTGGAGGCGGGACTCCCCCACCCCCCCCCTTCAGGACTCTGAATCCTGCCGAGCGAGTGGAATTTCATGGAAAGATGAAATATGTCCTTGCAGAGCGTGAACTCTCTCTCTCAGTTTCCGTCCGGTCCTCGTTCCTGCTTCTGTTCTCCTGAACTCTGAGTTCACACCTGAGCTCTGGATGTGAACAGGAGCTTCTGGGACGTGAACATTATTATTATTCCTCCACGAGGCAAAGAAGGAAACTTTCTGTGCGGAGCCGGTTTTAACCGACTCAGTTTCATTTACTTTCTCTTTCAACACATCTTCAAATGAAACCCAGCTGACTCGGACTGAAGGACACGTTTAACACTATTTCATTCTTAATGATATTAAATGATTTAACCCGTTATTTACAATTAGTTAGAGAAGATTGATGCATTTTCCAGTTACATTGAAATACAACAACCTGAAAGATGTTGAGAAGGAAGAGATTTGTTATAGAGCTAAATACCTTTTGATTTGAGATTGAAATCAACTCAGTGAAACAAGTGTATTTAAAATATTTTTAGAAAAAAACAAAACATAAAGAAACTAGAATAAAAAATGAAACTTATAAGATAGATAGATAGATTACTTTATTCATCCCCGAAGGGAAATTAAGTACATTTATTATAAATTGATTATTTTTAAATTAGCATTTAGAGAAATTAGGCAGTTTCAGTTGTATTTATGTTTTCTGGTAACTATCAATTAATTCATAAATAATAATGTCTGGGAATTTGAGAAAAAATGTCTCAACAACCGTCCAGATGTTCGGTGTCCTTCAACCTTAAGGAAAACATTTAGTCGTCACATTTAAGAAGCTGCAACTATCAAATGTTTAAATCATTATTATTATTATTACCATTAATCATCTATTGATCGACTAATCAGTAAATACAATAGTTTGTTGTTGACTCCGGCTGTTCAGGAAGTTTTGCTGTTTCCTGGGAAACGTTCTCCAAACAAAACAAGTTGTCAAACTGGAATCGAGTGCAAACGGCAGGAGAAGCAGCCTCCGGGTTAACTTCGTCTTTCATGACCTGCAGTGATCAGCAGGTCGAGTGAAACCGGTCGAGTCCTGCGGAGCCGGGGGGGCGGAGGCTGGGGGGGTGGAGGCGGTCCCGGCCCAACATGGCCTCAGTGATGTGGTTCTGGCTGGAAAGGAGGGAACAGCTGAGAGTGGGAACAAGGCTGACTTGTCCCTTTCTGCTCTGCATGGCTCCGCCTCTCTGCTGTGGTTCTGCTGGGAGCTCTTCACTGACATGTCCCATCAGATCTGCTGATATGAAAACTTCTTTTATTTTGCAGAAAACATTTATCTTTATACTGGTTTCATTTTCTTAATTCATGTTTTGTATATTTGTCTGTTAGTCAGTTATTTATAAGAACATATGTGGTTAAAGGATCAATTAGATCACGATGTTGATAACGACATCTTCAGATTAAAATTGTGTGTTTGTAATATAAAGATAAATCAGCTGACATATTGGTTTCTACTCCCAGTAATCCATATGGGTCAGACTCTGGTTCACTGGGATTGATGACTGGTCTGAATCCACTGGTCTGAATCCACTGGTTTGAATCCACTGGTCTGAATCCACTGGTCTGAATCCACTGGTCTGAATCCACTGGTCTGAATCCACTGGTCTGAATCCACTGGTCTGAATCCACTGGTCTGAATCCACTGGTCTGAATCCACTGGTTTGAATCCACTGGTCTGAATCCACTGGTCTGAATCCACTGGTCTGAATCCACTGGTCTGAATCCACTGGTCTGAATCCACTAGTCTGAATCCACTGGGCTGAATCCACTGGTCTGAATCCACTGGTCTGAATCCACTGGTCTGAATCCACTGGTCTGAATCCACTGGTTTGAATCCACTGGTCTGAATCCACTGGTGTGAATCCACTGGTCTGAATCCACTGGTCTGAATCCACTGGTCTGAATCCACTGGTCTGAATCCACTGGTCTGAATCCACTGGTCTGAACCCACTGGTCTGAATCCACTGGTCTGAATCCACTGGTCTGAATCCACTGGTCTGAATCCACTGGTCTGAATCCACTGGTTTGAATCCACTGGTGTGAATCCACTGGTGTGAATCCACTGGTCTGAATCCACTGGTTTGAATCCACTGGTCTGAATCCACTGGTGTGAATCCACTGGTCTGAATCCACTGGTCTGAATCCACTGGTCTGAATCCACTGGTCTGAATCCACTGGTCTGAATCCACTGGTCTGAATCCACTGGTGTGAATCCACTGGTCTGAATCCACTGGTCTGAATCCACTGGTCTGAATCCACTGGTCTGAATCCACTGGTCTGAATCCACTGGTGTGAATCCACTGGTCTGAATCCACTGGTCTGAATCCACTGGTCTGAATCCACTGGTCTGAATCCACTGGTCTGAATCCACTGGTCTGAATCCACTGGTCTGAATCCACTGGTCTGAATCCACTGGTGTGAATCCACTGGTGTGAATCCACTGGTCTGAATCCACTGGTCCTCTGCAGGATCAGAGACACTTTCTCAGGAATGTGAAATCACTTTATGTGTTTGACCAACAAGTGAATTTAGGTAAATTGGTCGTTTGGTCTTTTTAAAACCTGACACTCTGGTCTCAGCTCGTCGTCCACGCAGGTAAATTTAGAGGTGTGAGTGAACCGCCCTGACCCCCCCCCCCTGCGGGTCTCCAGCTGTTTCATTAGCCGCTCACTAACGGCTCCATGTGTGGCATTTCACCGGCGCCCCCAGAATGTGCCACCTCCGGGCGGCGAGGAGCCATATAACCTGCAGCTCGGGGGTGCCGGGAATCGAACCGCACGCCGCTGGCCGCTCCGCTGTCTAACAAACCTCCCTGTGCTCTTCTCCTTGCTGCTGCTGCTGCTGCTGCTGCTGTGGGATCTTCCGCTCTGTGCTGTCCCTCCCTGTCTCTCAGGCCCGCGGAGACACAGGCTGTCTTCTGCTTGGACGTCTGTCCGTCTCTGTTTTTGTCTCTAAGGTAAGTTCTGCTGTTTTTGGTCCAGGGGCAACGTGTGCTTTGTGTTTCTGTTGCATGTTGGGTATTCAGGGTAACTTAGGATATGTGATGCGTGGCCTGTGATTGGATGATTCACCATGATGTGTGTCTGACTGGAGGAAAATACAAAACGCTCCTAAAGAGGTGAAGTGCAGGATTGTGACATCACTCCAATGTATTGGATATTAGGACTTATGGTCAATTTGTATTGTTATATTGTATTATTTGCCTTTTTATTGTCATTGTACAGCACTTTGGTCAGTTTATGCTGTATTTAAATGTGCTCTATAAATGAAACTTACTTACTTACTTACTAAATAACCATAAACTAGTAAAAGTCCAAACTATATATACAGATATACTAAACTACATTTTCCAGTATCGATATTTTGTCACACCTTTAATACAAATGTTCATAACTTTGCTCATAGTTCTCCTGTCGTCTGATTAAAGCTCAACACACTTTAACAAGCGGTGATTCACACAGGGGTTTTTGTCTCTCCGGTCAAATCTGTAAAACATATAGTGGAACTGAAAAAGTGTTTTTCAGGACAAACATCAGAAGAGAATACGAAAAAAGCAGGAGGTTTAAAGACGGGTCCGATTCTCATGAAGTGCAATCAAGTGCCTGAGTTAAAATGATTTCGAGTAACAGAAAGATGTGAGGAGCATGTCTTCACGTTTGAGAAGCTTTGAGAAAATATTTGAGAATTTTTCTGTTTTGGGAAAACGTCTGAAGCGATCATTTCGATAATCCCAAAGTTAACAATTAACTTCCTGTTGATCTGCTAATCAACCAATCGGCCAATCGTTGCAGCTCTAAAGTCTGAAATGTGAGCGATGAACTAAACCTGTCGCCCATCGAAACATCTCAAATACAAAAGAATCTATTTAATTTACTCTTGATTATTGTGAGTCTGCTGTTGTGTGGTTGTGTTGCCGTCTGAGAACACACCGAGGTTTAACTCTAGTCTGAAAGCTCGTTGCCATGGCGCTGCTGGCCGTGTGTTGGCGTTTTCCTCTCCAATGTAAATAACCATAAACTGGTAAAAGTCCAAACTATACATACAGATATACTATACTACATTTTCCAGTATCGATATTTTGTCACACCTTTAAAACAAACTGTTCATAACTTTGCTCATTGTTCTCCTGTCATCTGATTTAAGCTCAACACATTTTAAATGAGTTAGAGTAACAGAAAGATGTGAGGAACATGTCTTCACGTTTGATTGAAAAGCTTTGAGAAAATATTTGAGAATTTTTCTGTTTTGGGAAAACGTCTGAAGCGATCATTTCGATAATCTCAAAGTTAACAATTAACTTCCTGTTGATCTGCTAATCAACCAATCGGCCAATCGTTGCAGCTCTAAAGTCTGAAACGTGAGCGATGAACTGAACCTGTCGCCCATCGAAACATCTCAAATACAAAAGAATCTATTTAATTTACTCTTGGTTATTGTGAGTTTGCTGTTGTGTGGTTGTGTTGCAGCCTGAGAACACACCGAGGTTTAACTCTAGTCTGAAAGCACGTTGCCATGGCGCTGCTGGCCGTGTGTTGGCGTTTTTCTTCTCTGCATTTAAATCCTCCGTCGCTCGACATCCATCTTCAGACCCACGTTCACAAAGTGAGCGTGTCGCTTCCAGTGAGACGCAGCTGGTTGTCTGCAGCTGGAGCACACCGGTAACTCCGAGTCGCTGGTTCGATGCCGGGCGGCTGCAGGCGCTGGCTCGTACCTACAGACTGAAGCCGGGCTGGAATGCAGCTGGCGGCTTAAAGACCGATTCTCCTGCCGTTCGCCACGAGCCCGACGGACGTGTAGGAGCAGCGAGCGGCTGGGAGCTGTACATTAATCAGATTAATCACCGTGAGTTTTCCAGTGCGGCTTATAAGGTCTGGACCGGCCTCTCTCTCTCTCTCTCTCCTCATCCCTCCCTCAGCTGCTCTGCCCCCCTCCCCTCCTCCTCCTCACCCTCGCTGGCCTGACCCACTTCTCTCTCTAAACCCTCTGTCTCACCCTTCCTCCCACGTTCACCCTCCTCCTCCTCCTCTGTGTTGTCTGTTGATTGTTGTTGTGTTTGCGAGCAGAGTCGTCAGGTTGTGTTAGAACTGAAAGAAGGAATTTGCAGCGTTGATATTAAATAGATTAATCAGAATGAAAGCAGCTGCTTATTCGTCTTTGGCTTCGTTTTTAAATTTACTCAAGAATATTAATAAACAGTAAAAATAATTTGAGTTGTTGATTATCGTTCTACCGGTTATTTTGTTAATCTTCTAATATTTTATCAAACCAGAGACTCAAATCTCCACATTTCCAACTTATTATGACATAAAACATAAAATAATCTTAATCAAACTTTGGCTTCAACAAACAAGTATTTAATTACCTGCTGAATCTGATACATTTTGATAATTGCTTATGAGCTTATGAACTTATCAGTGTGTTGATTGATCAGTCAACGATTGAACTGGTTCCTGTTCCTCTAATGCGATAGTTAGATGTTGAGAACTTGATCTGCAGGTTCATCAATAATAACAATAACTCTTAGTTGCTGTTTCATAGTAGACCCAGAGTCTTTCTCAGGAAAACTGCTCAGTCGGCAGAAACCTGACGCCTGCAGCCGTTTTCAATTTATTCAGAAACAGCTGTTGATTCAATAAATCACTAAATGTGAAACTCTGGAGATTTGGAGCCGTGAGGAGGAAAAGACTGATCAGATAAGTTTTTTATTATTTATCAGTTCTGGAAAATAACAAACTGCAAACCTGCTGCAAATAAACAGGGAGATAATTGAAGGATTTATTTATGCTGCTGGTGTTGTCGTGGAAACGGCCTCAGAAGCCTCTTGTTTGTGTGGTGTTGTCAAAGCTCTTCCTCTCCTCTGTGTTCTCCTGCACTTCCTCTCCTCTCACCGCTCATCCATCTCACACTTCATCTCCTCTCATCTCCTCTCATCTCACGTCACTGATCTGTGGCCTGTTCAGGATCCAGCAGCAGCCTTTAGCTTCTCAATTATTTCACACGGTCCAGGGACTAAATGGAAAGAGATTGTGTTTCCACCCCTGTTCATTTGTTTTTTTGTTAGCACGACTACACAAAACAGTTGAACTTTGTGAATTTAGTTTGGTAGAAGGATGAGAAGAAAGAACCACTTTCTTTAACATTGAAGGACAGTTCGGTTTCCAGTTTTCCACGGAATAATTTATTGATCTGGATGAAGAAGATCAGATCTTTTGAGAACCACGAGGACTGAGAGATGTCCTCGTGGTTCTGTATCATTTTGCAGCAATTCATTGTTTCATAATCCACAATCCTGTGCGTGTGTGTGTGTGTGTGTGTGTGTAGATACTCGGGGGGGGGGGGACTGAACTCTAGTTCATAACCAGTGATTGGACCCATGTAAACATGTAAAGTAAACATTGAGAAATACGGGAAAAACTCACTAGGGCCGAGTGAAGGATGAGGGTGATGGAAAGGGCCCCAAAAGATCTTAAATATAATTTAAGTTTATAACATGTTACTTTTGTTTAAATACATAAACAACTCGCTTACAAACTGATCAATTCAGAAACGTCTAAAATAGTTAAAATAAGGTGAAGATGTATTGAAGCTGACGAAGAATCGTTCTCATGTCCGTTAATGCGATTAATACTTTCTCTAATGCGCGAGTTCACAAACTGTCGGGTTTCCACTTTGTTCCTTTTGCACCGAGCTGTATCACCCTGTCACATGTCCTCACCCCCCACCCCCACCCCCCCGACCTGTGCTCACTTTTCACCTCAACAAGTTGTTGGACACGTGCAGGACTTGAAGTTCACTTTGGGTTTGTTTGATTCGTTGTAAAGATTAAGAGACAAGTATTTAAAATATGATCAATAATACAAACTCCAACCTTCTACCGTGCGTGTGTTGTTTAGGCCTCTGCAGTAAAACCATGTTTCCTTCTATTTGTTGTACATGAAGACAATTGAAATACATTCCTGAAGGTATTAGCTCAGTGTACAGGGCGTGTGTGTGTGTGTGTGTGTGTGTGTGTGTGTGTGTGTGTGTGTGTGTGTGTGTGTGTGTGTGTGTGTGTGTGGACTCGCTGATAATCTTGAGAACTTGTTCAGCAGCAGCTCTCTGGTTCTCTGGGTTAACGAAGTTGTTTTAGAGTTGTTTAAGGCGAACAACTTTCTGTTTCTGCTTATTTTCTGTTTGACAAAAGTAAAACCAGCAAATTAATGAAAAAAGTAGAAAGTATAGACAAAATGTTTTCACTTTGTTGTGTTTTGTATCGTCATTCTTACTTATTTTTTGATTTATGACCAAATAACTGCAAAACTAGCGAAATCCATCCCCCCCCAGCCGCCCTGTGTGTAACTAATGTAACTCAGACTGTGGACAGTTTCACTCTCAGCACATCAGAGCTTTTTATTTTGTATTATTTGTAGAGTTTCGACCGTTCAAAGCCTTTGTTTCGGTTTGAGAACTTGGCACAATATTTGTTTCACGCGTTGTGAACCTCGGCTCCTCGGTCGAGTTGCATGCAAACCTCCGGCAGGTTCACTGCAGCTGCCGTACAAGAGGGTTGAGCTGCCAAGCCAACATGCTTTCAGTGAGCCACACCCAGATACTCACACACACACGCACACACACACACAGACACACACAAACACTCCTGTAGGATATAGGAGCAGTAATTAGCGACCCATGGAGAAGTCAGTTTTCTCATACTCGCTCATGTTCCAGCATGCTGGTGCCAGATGCTTCTCCTTACCACTTACCTGTGACACACACACACACACACACACACACACACACACACACACACACACACACACACAGACACACACAGCCAGGCACACGCACAGACACACACCCGGCCATCCTTCTATCTCTACAGCATGGGGAGGTAAAACTCGAGCTCAGCTGTCTGACGGGGATTATCTGCCACGTCTGAGAGAGAAGTGATGTTGTGCGGTTGTGTTGTCGAACGTCTGCGTTTCACTAATCTTCAGCGTCACCTGCGAAACACACCCACACACACACACACTGACACACACCTACACACACATTAAACCTGATCTAAGTGCACGTTCTCCTCCCTCCCGTCGCCGGCTGCTCTGTCATTGCCGAGTTTATTTAGACTCACCCGCTCCCACATTGTTCCCTGCAGAGTTCACCAAGGCTACTGTTGTGCGCTGCCTTTTAATTCGGCCTCGGCCTGGTCCCAGTGCTTAGATCAGCTGCTGTTATTCTGGGAGACGACTTGTTATTTACAGTGAGCGAGAAGGTTGTGAAACACAGGGAGGAGGGAAAACCAGGATCCTCCGACAGTCCTGTCACGTCAAGTCCTGAAGCCTCAGTGATGGTTTGGATGTTTGCTTTTTATTTCCTCGCGTGTGGGACGACTGTGCACGTACAAAGTTGTGTGTTTGACTTTTTTGTCGGAGACTAAATAGTCCAGGCAAAGTAACCCATTTTGGAGCCAAAAATACAAGAATTTTAAAAGAATTTTTTTCAGCATAGATTATTTCTATGAGGTGTCCAGAACAACATACTAAAATTCCTAAGAAGTCCTAGTTGAGGAAATATGTTTAATTCTCATCAATGTGCCAATAAGGCCCGGCAACAATACACCCAAAAAGACTATTTTTTTCGTTTACTCCTATCAAAATAAAACTTTACACAATGAAACGTAACATGAAACGTAACATGTTTTGTATTACAAGTTTCTTTGGAAATTAATTTTAATATGCAAGTGAGCTATACACTCATCGAATATGCCCAAAATAAACCCAGCTCATGTGCTTGTCAAATTCATTTCAAAAGAAACTTGTAATACAAAAAAAGTTACTTTTCATAAATACTTTTACTATGTAAAGTTTTATTGTGGTAGGAGTAAAGGAAAAAATTAAGCCTATTTGGGTGTATTTGGGGCATATTCGATTAGTGTATAGCTCATTTGCATATTCAAATTCATTTTCAAAGAAACTTGTAATACAAAAAATGTAAACGAAAAGTAAACGAAAAAAATAGCCCTTTTGGGGTGTATTGTTGCCGGGCCTTATTGGCACACATTGATGAGAATTAAACATATTTCCTCAACTAGGATTTCTTAGGAATTTTAGTATGTTGTTCTGGACACCTCATAGAAATGATCTATGCTGAAAAAAATTATTTTACAATTAGTCGGTCGGAAAACGCTACTTTGCCTGGACTAAAAAGCTGTTTTCAGACTTGACCTCCAGAGGATCTGTGGAGAATTGGGGTCCGGACCTTCTCTGCAGTTTCTCCTCTCTCACCTGCAGCCCCTGTGGAGGAACTCTGGAGGATCTGCGGGGTGGGGGTGCATGTCTGAAAGCAGCTCGTTCAGTTCCGAGTCGATTTGTAAAACATCTAAGAAGCTGGGTCACTTTTTTAAACGGAACAAAACTCATGTTCAGGGCTGAAGTGAACGCTGTTACCTCAGCTGAGGAGGTTGTGTTTTCATTGCTAAGACCAACTTGGGGAAGACAGCTTTCTGTTATAAAGCACCCTACACTTGGAATGAGGTCCAAAAATCTTTAAAGTTGCGCTCATTTGTTTCACTGACGGAGTTCTCGAGTCTGGTCTCATGTACAGCTGACTTCTCCTGCAGTGACTGTAACTGCTAGTTGACTTGGCCATGGTATTTTATTGACGAATTGTTTTATACCTTGTATTACTGTGTATATATATATGCATATTTATTTCATTCCTATTTATTCAATGTATTCACTTTTAATGTATCAACTTTTTTATTGTACCCTCGGCACCATTGTAACTGAGGGTCTTATCCCTCAATGTGTCTTCCGAGGCTTAAATAAATATTCAATCAATCAATCAATCAATTGCTGTTTGTTTGACTCTTTGCAGGAACTAGCAAAACCGATTTATTGAGACTTTTAAGATAGATGCAAGGTTACGAAAAGGAAGAAACCATTCCCTTTTGGGGGTGGATTTGATTATAGGAGTTTTTGTCTGTTTCTTTAACAACACCTGGTTCGTCCTCTTCTGTCCGTTTGTCTGTCGGTTGGTTTGTAATCAAGATTTCACACAAACAATTGAGCGGGTTCATTGAAATCTGAAACCTGGTGGAAGGATGTGATGTTCCGACCTCGCTCTGGAACATAGCGCCCTCCGAGCTGCAGGGGGGGGGGGGGCAGCAGTACCGACTCCACTGTCTGACTGATTTCCAGTTGTTGAACGTGTAGTTTGTGTAAATATAAAGGTTGTGTTTTGTCCACAGCTAATTCTAATGTTTGTGGTGGCTAACTCCCACTTGCTGAGATCAGAGGTAACCTTGGCGACGTGCATCGAGGTGGGGGGTGGAGCCTCTGAAGGAGCAGTGGAGGGAGGGGTACCTTTTATGTTTTGTCGTCATGTCCTTAAAACAGCTCATGTGTGACTTGGTGCAGCCCGGCTGAATCCAGGAGGCCCGGGTGGAGCTTCTCTGAGGCGCCCACTCTCCTCCTCACGGGAGCAGCAGCGCTCGGCCGCTCGGCGAGCAGCAGCAGGACGGTGACCTTCGCTCGCTCGGGACTGAAGCGTGTTTTCCTCTCGGGGTTGTTGTGTCTGACACAGGAAGTGGTTCGGCCTTGGAACAGGGTTTTGTCCAGTGGGAGGATCACAGGGAGGAAGTGGATGTACGCAAGTTGGGGGTCACGATGAACTGGTGAAGGGTTCATCTGCAGAGTCATGCTGCTGATGAGCTGCAGGTCGATTCTGTGACATGGTTTATGTGGAGACATTTTATACTTTGCATTAATAACTTCAGCCTCTTGTTGATTATTGTCCGTTTTGATGGAAGATTTCTTTGCACGTAGGATAAGATAAATGCTACATGCAATATTAAGGCAAGGAAGTATAGTATAGAAACTATTTATACAGTGCAAACAGAATAAAAACAGTAAAGAAGGTTTGCACATGAGCCATTGAATAAGGAGAATAAGTTGATCGCTGATTTCTTTAAATTAGTATTAACATTATTCCACTGACCAACCGGTAAATAAAGATGGACGACATGTCTCATGAAGCCAAATGATCCCAGAAACAAACGCAGCCATTTTGTATATTTGTAGCCAGTCAGTCGCTGCTGTCCATCAGGACGTCTCAGCCTGTTTTTATATCATCGAATAACGAATTAAAACCAAACTGATCGGACACATTTGAACATATATCAACGCGACGTGTCCCATCCGTCAACATGGAGGTGGTGGGATTTATGACCTGTAGTGCAGTAGGGACGGGAATCAGCAGGGACCTCCCGATACGATACTATCACGATACTTAGGTGGCGATACGATATGTATTGCGATTCTTTGGGTATTGCGATTCGATATTACGATTTCCTGCAATTTCTTTTGGTTATTATTTTTTTTAAATACTGGACCATGGAAAAATGTTGAATCATACCTTCAAATACAACACAGTCAAATTCACTTAGAGCTTTACAAGATTTATTTCAAATATTAACACTAACTTAATGACTGCCGGGCAGCCAATAGAGAAAAGAAATAAAAATGTTCCCTATTATTGTATAGCCCCTGTCAACTTCACACAAACTGACAGATTAAGAAATGTATGCCACTTATAGGCTACTTTTAAACAATAAATAAAAGGTAAATTAAATAGAATGAATAAAAGTTTACTTAAAATATAAACTTTGAAACAAAAAGTAGGCTATTGTTGTTTGAATGTAGGCGATGCAAAGCTAGTGCTTGGGTATGTTTAGATTCTTGTGCAAAAACAAGAGCTGGTCAACTTGCCACCCCCCCCCCCATATATCCCCCCCGTATAGACCAATAAATATGTTTTAAAAAAATAAAAAAAAATAAAAAATTTTTTTTAAAAAAATCGATTTTGGAGGCAGCATGGCGATTTAAAATCGTCATCCACCAGAATCGCGATTTGTAACTTAATCGATTTTTCCCCCCCATCCCTATAGTGCAGCCAGCCACCAGGGGGCAATCGAGACGCTTCACTATTGGGTGCCGTCATGTCGTCCATCTTGATTTACAGTCTACGATGCTAACGTAGATATCGGAGAAGATGTGAACAAGGCTGGCTTTGAAACAGAGACTTGTCTTACGTCCTGTCCCTCCGTCTGTCTTCACCGAGACGGTTAAAAGTGAATCGCACAGTGGAATCATCTCTGATAACTTGCGGATCCAAACGTTTTGTGCGTCGTCTCCTCTGATGAATGAGACCCATTGTGTGTGTCCGGGACTCGTTGACACAGATTCCTGCCTCAGTCAGTAACGCAGCGGATGTGTGTGTGTGACACTGTGTTTGTTTGTCGGACGCACACAGTCCAGTTGTGTGCAGAAGGAGAACCGGGCAGCGACCTGGAGAGAGAGAGGCTGTGTAGGTTTGTGCGTCGCTGACGTGGAGCTGCACTTTGTCCGAAGCTGAAACTGAAGAACTGAGGCTGGACGATCAGAGGACACGTTCAAATACCAGAGAAACCCTAAAAACCCTAAAAACCCTAAAAACCCTAAAAACTCTCGGACACCTTTACGTACAAGGGACATATTTCTATTTCAAGTTAATTTCTCACAAACATATTTAGATTGGATTCTTTTTGTGTGTCTTTCTATTTGATACTGTGTTTTTTAAAAGGGAGACATCATCATCTTACCATGAAAAGTTTGTATTTGTGACTTTGGCAGGTATAATCTGTTCTGGAGCTTTGGATCAAATCATATTGAAACTGACTTTCTCCATTTCAGTTTTTCCAAATTGTGTTGGAAATATCCTTGAAGTTTTATAGCTTTACACCTGCAAAGTTTCCTGGAAATTACCCAGAGTAATGGACGTCTCACTTTTATTCTCTCTCTCGCTCGCTCCCTCCCTCCCTCTCTCTCACTCTCACTCTCTCTCTCTCTCTCTCCCTCTCCCTCCCTCTCTCTCTCTAGTCGTTTCTGTAGCCGCCATCATTCCGTGCTGTAAGGCCGACATGTCTTCCAACGGAGACCTCAGCGACCTGGGGAGCTCTGACAGCTTCTGGGAGGTAGAGTACACACACACACGCCAAACACACACACACACACACCCACACAGACACTAACACACACACACACACAACAACAACACATGCTAGATTGATTTAACCAGTTCAGACACATTACGGAAATGAAACCAGCAGTAAACGAATGTGACAGACGCTCAGCGAGCCGCTCTGCAGTCTCATGAGGATCCACGACGAGCTGCCAGGACTCGCACGCCAATATCTGGAAAAACCACATACCTGTACCTGCTGCTTCTTCTGTCTGTCCCCGGTTGCTCCCTTCACTCCGGCTCTATTGCCCTGAATCATCTACTTAACGCCACTGAAAGCATCGCTGCGGTTCAGCCTCGCCTCTTATTTGTGTCTGTGTGTCTGTGTGTGTGTCTGTGTGTGTGTGTCTCTGCAGCCGGGGAACTACAAGAGGACGGTGAAGAGGATCGACGACGGCCACCGGCTGTGCAACGAGCTGGTCAGCTGCTTCCAGGAGAGAGCGAAGATCGAGAAGAGTTACGCCCTGCAGCTGAGCGACTGGGCCAAGAGGTGGAGGGGCGTCGTGGAGAAAGGTCGGTGTGAGAGAAGGTCACTGAACAGATTGTAAATCAGGTTTTCTGAGGCTCACTGAGGTGATGGAACACCGTCCTCTTCCCCCCCCCCCCCCCCCCCCCCAGGGCCTCAGTACGGCACGCTGGAGAAGGCGTGGCACGCCTTCATGCAGGCGGCCGATCGGCTCAGCGAGCTGCACCTGGACCTGCGGCAGCGGCTGGCGGGCGAGGACAGCGAGAAGGTGCGCGACTGGCAGAAGGACGCCTTCCACAAGCAGATGATCGGAGGCTTCAGGGAAACCAAGGACGCCGACGACGGCTTCCGCAAAGCCCAGAAGCCCTGGGTCCGCAAGCTGAAAGAGGTGAGGGTGGGGGGGGGCGGGGGGCGGGGTCTACATTCAAAGAGAGCAAGTTTTGCGTGAATAAGAAAATGACGATAAAGGAAAATGAGAAAACAATGAGGTCGGTGATGCTGCTTGGAATGGAGTCAGTCATCATGTTTCTAATATTTGATCTGATGCGTCAATGAGGAAACATGACGACATCTAGTCTAATTATAATGTGTGTGTCTGTGTGTGTGTGTGTGTGTGTGTGTGTGTGTGTGTGTGTGTGTGTGTTAAGGTGGAGTCCAGTAAGAAGAGCTACCATCAGGCCAGGAAGGAGGAGTGGACGGCGTCGACCAGGGAAACGCACGCCAAGGCCGACCCGACCAAGTCTCAGGAGGAAGTCCGCAAATACACAACCCGGGTGGAGCGCTGCAACCAGGAGGCCGAGAAAGTACACACACACACACACACACACACACACACACGCACGAACACACACAGGCAGAGCTCCTTCTAGCACCACTCTGGGTGTGTCAGTGAGTCCAGGAAAACCTACTTGTTTCTCTGTGTGTCTGTCTCTGTGTGTGTGTCTGTCTCTGTGTGTGTGTGTGTTTGTGTAACATGACCAGGCTTGTCTCCTCTATTCTCTGCTCCACACAAACCCAACCGCAGAAAAAACAACACAAAAACCTGGAAAATCCTGCATCCTCTTCATCTTTGTGATTCCAGTTTGACAAAACACGCCTGTGCGTGACTTCTTTGTGTGTTTGTGTGTGTGTGTGTGTGTGTGTGTGTGTGTGTGTGTGTGTGTGTGCACGCCAGGTGAAGGAGCGCTACCAGAAGGCCCTGGAGGAGCTGAACCGCTGTAACCCCCGGTACATGGAGGACATGGAGCAGGTGTTCGATCTCACCCAGGAGGCCGAGCGCAGGCGGCTGCGTTTCTTTAAAGACGTCCTGCTGGACACGCACACTCACCTGGACCTGTCCTCCAGAGAGGGGTACGACACACACGCACACACACACACACAGACACACACACACACACACACACACACACAATGACTCAGGACGACGGCATGCAGACGTGTCATGGTTTGTGAACATGTGTGTGTGTACACAGGAGTTAATGGGAAACTTGTGTTGTCCATTAACTATTGACCTCCTCGTTCTGTTTAAACACGTCCCTGTTACCATGGTAACCCTGATTGGGAGAAGTCCAATACGTCCAAATATTGAACGATTCAACCTTTTGGATTTTAACTCTGTGGAGACGAACCGGACGCGAGACGTTAACGTGGGAATTAAAGTTCAGGTTCCTGGAGAAATGAGAGACCACCTGTTGTCCTCCAGAGACCTGATGTCCTCCAGAGACCTGACGTCCTTCAGAGACCTGTTGTCCTCCAGAGACCTGACGTCCTGCAAAGACCTGTTGTCCTCCAGAGACCTGACGTCCTGCAGAGACCTGTTGTCCTCCAAAGACCTGACGTCCTGCAGAGACCTGACGTCCTCCAGAGACCTGTTGTCCTGCAGATACCTGTCGTCCTGCAGAGACCTCACGTCCTCCAAAGACCTGTTGTCCTCCAGAGACCTGTTGTCCTCCAGAGACCTGTTGTCCTGCAGAGACCTGTGGTCCTGCAGAGACCTGTTGTCCTCCAGAGACCTGTTGTCCTGCAGAGACCTGTTGTCCTCCAGAGACCTGTTGTCCTCCAGAGACCTGTTGTCCTCCAGAGACCTGTTGTCCTGCAGAGACCTGACGTCCTTCAGAGACCTGTTGTCCTCCAGAGACCTGACGTCCTGCAAAGACCTGTTGTCCTCCAGAGACCTGACGTCCTGCAGAGACCTGTTGTCCTCCAAAGACCTGACGTCCTGCAGAGACCTGACGTCCTCCAGAGACCTGTTGTCCTGCAGATACCTGTCGTCCTGCAGAGACCTCACGTCCTCCAAAGACCTGTTGTCCTCCAGAGACCTGTCGTCCTGCAGAGACCTGTTGTCCTCCAGAGACCTGTTGTCCTGCAGAGACCTGTGGTCCTGCAGATACCTGTTGTCCTCCAGAGACCTGTTGTCCTCCAGAGACCTGACGTCCTCCAGAGACCTGTTGTCCTCCAGAGACCTGTTGTCCTCCAGAGACCTGTCGTCCTCCAGAGACCTGTTGTCCTCCAGAGACCTGATGTCCTGCAGAGACCTGTTGTCCTGCAGAGACCTGTTGTTCTGCAGAGACCTGATGTCCTGCAGAGACCTGTTGTCCTGCAGAGACCTGATGTCCACCAGAGACCTGATGTCCTCCAGAGACCTGTTGTCCTGCAGAGACCTGACGTCCTGCAGAGACCTGACGTCCACCAGAGACCTGATGTCCACCAGAGACCTGATGTCCACCAGAGACCTGATGTCCACCAGAGACCTGTTGTCCTCCAGAGACCTGTTGTCCTCCAGAGACCTGATGTCCTGCAGAGACCTGATGTCCTGCAGAGACCTGATGTCCTGCAGAGACCTGATGTCCACCAGAGACCTGATGTCCTGCAGAGACCTGATGTCCACCAGAGACCTGATGTCCTCCAGAGACCTGTTGTCCTCCAGAGACCTGACGTCCTCCAGAGACCTGACGTCCTGCAGAGACCTGTTGTCCTCCAGAGACCTGTTGTCCTCCAGAGACCTTACGTCCTGCAGAGACCTTACGTCCTCCAGAGACCTTACGTCCTGCAGAGACCTGTTGTCCTGTAGAGACCTGATGTCCAGACCTGACGTCCAGACTCAGACTGAGCTCAGAGACTTTAGTTTCTGGAGTCTCTTGTTACCTGAGGGGAGTTACCGGGTTCAAGGAGCAGTGACCAACATCTTGTGACTCCTTCAAAGACACGAGTCCCTCAATACATGTCTCTCATCGTCTTTCATTGAAATGCTGTAAATGTCCCTGCATGTGCATATCGGTCGATTGTTATCAGCAAACCGATGAATTAGTTCGGCTGAAATTATACATACACACTTATCTTATCTTATAGAGAATAACCCTTTAGAAAACAGTCCAAGTCAAAAGAACAGATCCGGTACAATGTTGAATGTCTCAGATCATAGAGGACGTCTGTCCTCTCCCTTGAGACAGAGTTAGAGTCTCTTCATGATGATTGACAGTCGTCTGTGTCCCACAGGTTCAAAGCTCTGCACCAGGACCTGGGTCAAACCATCCGAGGAGCCAACGACACCGAGGACCTCAGGTGGTGGAGGAACACACACGGACCGGGCATGAGCATGAACTGGCCTCAGTTTGAGGTGTGGACACACACACTGACGCACACACAGACACACACACACACACAGACACACACACAGACACACACACTCTGTCGTCTCACACATGATGAAATAAAAGCTAATATTGTAATCATCACTGAGGGTTCAGGGCTTGACGTGACAGGACTGAGATGTTCCTGGTTTCTCCTCCTTCCTGTCTCACACACACACACACACTCACACTCACACACACACACACACACACACTCACACACACACACACACACACGCATACAGATATGAAACAGAACAACTACCTCAGGGCTCATGTTTTCAAGATATTTGGAGAAAAGAATGAATGGAGTCACAGAAAATCTGCAAGTCTGAACTGAAAAAGTTCAGACTTGTAGTGTGTGCGTGTGTGTGTGTCTGTGTGTCACACATTCCTGACCCCACTCAGAGTCTGTTACACAATAAGGCTTTCACTGGAAACCTGTTGAATATTCACTGTGTGTCTCTGAAACACACACAGACACACACTCTCTCTCTATAGTTGTGAGGACATCTGACCCTGAAACCAAGTCTTCTTAACCCTCAAATAGTCCATTGAATTTGTGAGAACCAGAACAACATGTCCTCACAATGATGGTATTTACCCGAAAGTGGCCTCATAACTATGGAATGACATTCACACAAACACACACACACACATTATTTTAGTTGTGTATGGAAATCTACAGTTTTCAAGCAGCAGTCGAGGTCAGTGAGGACAAACAAATATTTACAGATATGAAAAAACTGACAACCGAGTCTTTATTGGGTTAAAGCTTGTGTGTGTT
Organism: Limanda limanda; assembly: GCF_963576545.1. NCBI lineage: Eukaryota > Metazoa > Chordata > Actinopteri > Pleuronectiformes > Pleuronectidae > Limanda > Limanda limanda. Next base: position 3,481,993 of record NC_083638.1, on the reverse strand, counting down.
TGTGTGTATCTGCCTGAGACATAGACAAATTCAAATATGATAGAAACTGTTGTATCCTAAAACACAAACACACAAACAAAAGTGTGACAATGACACTTTACTCCGGTTATTCCTCAGACGTGTTGCTTCATATTTCATATTTCCACTCGTCTGCAGGAGAGACGACAGAACATTTACCAAACTGTTGAACTTTAAAACGGTTGTTGGTCTGAAAACAAAAAGTAAAAACTCTCAACTCTCTTTTGTTCTATGTTTGTTTTAGATTATGAATGAAGTTACTCATTAGTGCCACCGTGTGGTCAGGAGCAGTGCTGCATGGCCATAAGAATCCAATATTCACAATGATTATTGTTATTAAGATGATTATTATTAAACACGTCTGAAGCTGTGACATTAATCAACGTTTTTAATTATTACCGGAGATTTAATAATTTTTAGTATTTAGATGAAATCTGATAGAAAAGTGAGGAATCAGTTCTTCATCAGATTCACGTCTCATTTCTCTGGAGGTGTGTGACTCCCTGTCTGAGGATGATGATGATGAAGATGATAAAAGTCTTTTTTCTCAGTTACATTCAGGTATTTTCACGCTCCCTTCCCAGTGAGAGAATCATTGTGTCGTATTGTGTTGTGTTGTGTGTGCACTGCTCTAGATCTTGATCCTCAGATTTCACTGATCATACAAAGGAGTTGACACTTTACACTCAGAAAAACTGAAACTGGATCAGATCTGATTCCAGATATAAGACAAACTTCAGGTTGAAGGTGCGTTCAGGCGCCTCGTGTTCTGAGAACAGTCTTTAACTAAAGATGGTTTCTGGTCGCGTGTGAACGACGCAGCTGAAGAAAATGAAACACACACAAACAGTCTTGTGTTCTGAAATCAAATCGGAAGAAACTGGAGTCTGGATTTCATTCCAACATGATATTGTTACACAACTGTGCAACAGAAACAAACATCCTTCACTAACCAACATCTCTCTGAATCAGTTTCAGAGCTTTTACGAGAACATTTCCTAAAATGACAGATGCAGTTTGGTCCTAATTATACGACAAATGGAAACAAGCTTTTAGTGGCTACGGTTAATTATCATCAGAGCAGGATATAAAACTGTTTAAGATAATTCTTCATTTGTCCCACGACAGCGACATTTTATTTTGTTACAGCTGCAAAATGGATGATAAAAATAAGAAGGATCACTCTGAAAACATAAATCATCTACCACGGCCAACACGTCTCTCACCATGTTAGAGGAAGTGGAAACAGAAATCCCGGAGCACGCCCCATTTAAAATCAATGAATAGAATAGAATAGAAATAGAATCCCTCTTTATTTCCATTGTTTACCATCAATGAAAATCTTTTCAGCAGTAAAAACGTGAATCTTACCCTAAAAAGAGAAGTATTGAATAAGTTAATGTGCTTATTAATTCCGTTAAACAGATTTTCTTTTAATCCTCTCAGTACTACAAGTGTATATATATGTATATGTCTGTTTTTTTCAGTATAAAAAGTGAGAATCTCTGCTGTCAAGTTGAAGTCAACATTATTTAGCTTCATTTTTCTAAATCTGAAACGTTAGAGGAGAGCGAGAAATGAATCTGCTCCTCTGAGGAAGCTCCTGGCGTTCCCACAGCGCTGCAGACACACAAACAGAGAACCATTGTACCGGCCTGCACCGGTTTGTGTTTCTATACTGGTGAGGACTTTATTCATTCATGACGCCACAGCTCAGCAGAAAATCTGAAGATAAAAACAGAAGAAGAGGAGCAGGAAAATCCAATCCTTCATCTTAGTTTTTGATATGTACATACACTTTGTGCATATGTGGTGTTTCTTCTATACCTGCAGGGACATTGAGTTCAGACACACACACACACACACACACACATGCGCCAGCAGCACTGACAGTGTGGAGTTTGTTCTCTGCTCCACTGAGACTGTAAATACCAGTAACTGTATCCACAGCCTCCGACTTCACTCAGCACCATGTTATTATGGCTGGAGTGTGAGTCTGTGTGTGTCTGTCTGTGTGTGTGTGTGTGGGGGGGATCTGATTGACTATTGCTCATCTATTATATATCCGTGTTTGTTGACCAGACAAAAGAGAACCTCGTCTATATCCGTATCAATCATCTGTTGTTTTTAAATAACTTCGTGTCGCTCAGTTAAATCTTCTCATGTCGGAGTTGCAAGGATTTTATGCAAAAAATATTTGTGCCAAAATTAGCAATGAGATATTCTTCTAGTGTCTTTTTGATTTTTTAAGTTTTAATATAAATCAATTCATAATCAATTAATCCATGTTTTTTAAGCAGAAAAACTTTCTTTGTACAACTTGTTCACTTTGGATTTGTTCTTGATTGTTCTTTTTTATAACTAAAACATTAATACCTATAATAATATAACCAATTTATTATTTAAATTTCGGATTTTTAAAATTAATTCCTGACATTTTAACAATGAAAATGAAACATTAACATATCATGAAAGTAACGAGTCGTAAAGTGAACGAAGATCAACCAGGTTCAACTGAAGCTTCTGAACTGAACAGGAACACAACTTCTATCGATTTGAAATCTAGTGATGCATTATCTAAATGTGTGTGTTTGTGTGTGTGTGTGTGTGTGTTTGTGTGTGTGTGTGCAGGAGTGGTCTCCGGAGGCGAGTCGCTCCATCAGCAGGAAGGAGCGGGGAGGAAACTCCGAGGAGAACGTGGTCACTCTCACCAACATCGTCTCCTCAGGCAGAGACGACGTCCCACCGAGTCCCATCACAACGGACACCAGCAGGTAGGACGTCTGTGTGTGTGTCTGTGTGTGTGTGTGTGTGTGTGTGTGCGTTGTTTAGCTTTGTCTACGTTACAAAGAGCGTGTGTGTGTCTGATCCCCGGCCTCCTGCTCTCTCCTTCCTCAGGACGAAAGAGTATTCATCTGACTGGTCGGACGAGGAGATTCCCAAGAAGGCGCCGGCGGTGAACGGCGTGGGGGGGGAGGGGGAGGAAGACGAGGAGGAGGAGGAGGAGGAGGAGGAGGAGGAGCAGGTAGAGGGGGTGCGAGTCCGAGCGCTCTATGATTACGTTGGCCAGGAGGCCGATGAGCTCAGCTTTAAAGCAGGTATTAACCCAGACTAATGCTTCTAGACGGGAGGCATCACAGGGGGGGGGGGCTGATCCAATGTAAATGAATCAGCGTCTCAGCCACTTTTCACATTTTATGAAATTACAAGTAAAACCATAAATATATAATATATTGTAATATAATAATATAGTTTATATTTCATGCTGTTTTGTTTTTGGGTCACCTGTGATGCCTTGTCTTAACACACACATGCACACACACACACACACACACACACACACACACACACACACACACACACACTTGTCAAACACATAATTTCATTGTTTCATGAGTTCTGATGATTACACATCTTTAAGTAAGAGTCTGCATTAAGCACCACACCTGTAAAACACACACATTACACTGTTAAACACACACATTACACTGTAGAACACACACATTACACTGTTAAACACACACGTTGCACTGTTAAACACACACATTACACTGTTAAACTCACACATTACACTGTAAAACCTGCACCCAGTCTGCATGTTATTCTCTGGAAGCTTGTAAATTCTGTTTTAATCATTCATCGTCACAGAAGCACTTTGTTAAGCCCCATGAGACAAATTATGATTTGTGAATAGCGGCTACACAAATATAATAGTTTTTTTTACTTCTCTGAATCTAAAGCTGATTACTTTTTTCTGCCTCTAAATTGTTAAACAGGTTTAGTTCTGTGACTTGAGTTGAATCATCTCTGCAGCAGATTCAAACGCAGAATTACCGACCACACGAGAATATTATACATAATATTTTACCTCCGTGCATGACGTGTGCAGCAGTGACGGATGTGAAGCTGCTGGAGCTTCACATCGTTTCAGATAAAAGCATCTCTCAGGGAATTTCAAATTCTGGACTGACAACCAGGGAGTCAATGCTTTTATTTTGAAGGGATCATTCTCAGCTTTGTTGTTAAAACTGGACAAACTGAGCTTCATGAATCATGAACTCGTGTTTGGATGCAGTGTGTTGTTAATTGACCGACATCATTTCACTAATTGATTTTTACGATTGTCTGAGCGTGATTTTGTGTTATTTTGTGTATTTATTGACAAAAAGAAAAAACCCAGCTTGTATAGTTGTCTGTGAGGACTCAGTTTTCATCAGGAAGGGAACGGTTGCGCTCGTTGACCTCAAGGTTTGGTGGTTCAACCCTGACCAGGTTCAGTCGGTCCTCTGCAGGGGGGCGTCCTTCATGGGGGGGGGTTAGAAAGACACAGGGCTGGTGGGACCTGGTGGGACCTGGTGGGACCTGGTGGGACCTGGTGGGACCTGGTGGGACCTGAAGGGACCTGATGGGACCTGTTGGGACCTGTTGGGACCTGCTGGGACCTGTTGGGACCTGCTGGGACCTGTTGGGACCTGGTGGGACCTGATGGGACCTGATGGGACCTGATGGGACCTGAAGGGACCTGATGGGACCTGAAGGGACCTGAAGGGATCTGATGGGACCTGATGGGACCTGATGGGACCTGGTGGGACCTGGTGGGACCTGAAGGGACCTGATGGGACCTGTTGGGACCTGTTGGGACCTGTTGGGACCTGATGGGACCTGATGGGACCTGATGGGACCTGAAGGGACCTGATGGGACCTGAAGGGACCTGAAGGGACCTGAAGGGACCTGGTGGGACCTGGTGGGACCTGGTGGGACCTGGTGGGACCTGATGGGACCTGAAGGGACCTGAAGGGATCTGATGGGACCTGATGGGACCTGATGGGATCTGATGGGACCTGGTGGGACCTGATGGGACCTGATGGGACCTGATGGGACCTGAAAGGATCTGATGGGACCTGGTGGGACCTGATGGGACCTGAAGGGACCTGAAGGGACCTGAAGGGACCTGAAGGGATCTGATGGGACCTGGTGGGACCTGATGGGACCTGATGGTACCTGATAGGACCTGGTGGGACCTGATGGGACCTGATGATACCTGGTGGGACCTGATGGGACCTGATGATACCTGGTGGGACCTGATGGGACCTGATGGGACCTGATGGGATCTGATGGGACCTGGTGGGACCTGATGGGACCTGATGGGACCTGAAAGGATCTGATGGGACCTGGTGGGACCTGATGGGACCTGAAGGGATCTGATGGGACCTGGTGGGACCTGATGGGACCTGATGGTACCTGATGGGACCTGAAGGGACCTGAAGGGATCTGATGGGACGTGGTGGGACCTGATGGGACCTGATGGTACCTGATAGGACCTGGTGGGACCTGATGGGACCTGATGATACCTGGTGGGACCTGATGATACCTGGTGGGACCTGATGGGACCTGATGGGACCTGATGGGACCTGATGGGATCTGATGGGACCTGGTGGGACCTGATGGGACCTGATGGGACCTGAAAGGATCTGATGGGACCTGGTGGGACCTGATGGGACCTGAAGGGATCTGATGGGACCTGGTGGGACCTGATGGGACCTGATGGTACCTGATGGGACCTGAAGGGACCTGAAGGGATCTGATGGGACCTGGTGGGACCTGATGGGACCTGATGGGACCACATAGGGAGAGATATCAGTTTGGAAAAAGCTTAACTCAGCTTAGCCTGAACCAGGATTAATCAGAGGGGGAACCAAATACACATGAGACCACTTAGAGCTGTAGAGCAGTGATAATAATAACAATAATAATCATAATGCTAATCATAAACTCTATTCCTTTACCACCTCTCACACACAGTTACAAGGTGCTGTACAAGTTAGCAACAATTTAAAAGCAATTTGACGATCACACAGTAATAGAAACACAGATACAGAAATAAAAAGTAAAACATTCTAAAATCATTAAAATAGATGTTAAGATCGAAATTATATATTTGGCAGTAATTTTAATAATAATCTTTGAGTAGAAATGCCACAGATTGACCGGTTCCAGCTGTTAAAATGTGAATATTTGCTTGTTTGGGTAATTTTCAATGATGATGAACAGAATGTTAATAATTGAAGTTATGGCTGTTGTTGGTTTCCTGTGTTTTAATCACTTGAAACAAGAAAACAATGGAAGAAATTTCATAAAACCACAAATGAGCTCCATCTAAATAAAAGCATCTCGTACCAGTTCCACCTCTTATCGGCACAGATGTATGTATTCCTCGCACCATGCTTTTATTTTGAAACCCCTGGCAGGAAACTGACTGTCTCCCTGTTCCAGGCGAGGAGCTGCTGAAGCTGAGTGAGGAGGACGAGCAGGGCTGGTGTCGAGGTCAGCTGAGCGCCGGCCGGGTCGGCCTCTACCCCGCCAACTACGTCCAGGCCGCCGCCTCCTGATGCCCCGCCCCCTCCCGCCTATCAGCCAATGGTACAACTACACGCAAGATGCCAGGACCAATGGGAAGCTGTTAGTGCTGACACGTAGACACGCCCCCTCTGCGGTCACTGACTGTAAAACACTTACTTTCTGTTATTTGAGCTTTTGAAGATCGGACGGTTTCTCGACGACATCGTTTGAAAGAAAAGTTTTTGGTCAACGAGAAATTTCTGGAAACAAGGAACCAGATGACGGACTTGAGAGAAACGTGGATTTCATCGATACCTGAAGGGTTCTGGTTTCTCAGCCATCGTTTATTAACCGGTCAGAAAAAACATATTTAACATAGCAAAAGAAACGGCTTCAGGAAATCAACTTCTTCGCTTTCTTCTTTAATCACAATTCTTTGAGCATCATTCTTTCCAAAGGGACTCGAACCTGAACACCAGTTTCTCACGAGCTAAGAATAAGTTCCACATTAATTCTTGTTTATTTAATCCGAACTAAATCTGACGTATAAAGATTAAACTTGATTTGAAAGCCAGAACCAGGCTAAATAAAGATGGACGACGCGTCTCCACTTCCTCTTCCTCCTGCTCTCCAGACGTGAAGCGGAAACAACCAGGATATTGTCACATGACATCAAGATACACACAATCGACCAATCACGAGTCGGTCCCAGTTGTCAGTTCATGGCGTCTCAGCCTGTTTTATACATCTATGGATCCCCGGAAGGCTCACGGCCCAAAAATCCGTTTTGAGGATTTCTTTTTTGTTACCTCGCGATAGTTTGCCGTTCCCATCATGCAACACTGTCACTTCCTTACAGGTGCACAAGCGTCTGTGTCCCGGCTGTCGTCCTGACAACAGATTCTAAATGATCACTGTACTTCAGGCTATATATTTCAGTATATAACCACGTCTACTGAGCAGTAGTACTTACACTGATCTGTACTGCAGGTTAGAACTGAGGGTGTCCACACCTGAGCCAGTAAGTAAGACAAAAGTTCTGAAGTATTATTCAGGTTTGGGTCGTGTCACATTGTCGCAAAAGAAGTCAGAAACATCTCTGAGAAAAATTAATTTGTCTACTTTGATTTTTTTAGTTTGTCCCATCTGCTAACATGGAGGAGGCTTGGTTTACGACCAGCCACCAGGGGCCGATCGAGACCTTTTGGCTTTACATTAGGGGAGTCGCCATGTCGTCCATCTTTATTTACAGTCAATGGTTTAATGCCAACTTTGGTATTTTCCGCGTTAATCGACTCATCAAGAAAAAGTGAGACAAACTTTTTGCGAAGGTAAAAACAAACAAACATTTTCGGTAGATTTTCAAATCTGTCTTTAAAGTTTCTTGGATCCAGGATCTACACAGAAGAACTTCCTCTTCTCCTCTTCCTCGTCTCCTCCGCTCGAACCGACAAAGAAAAGACTCAGTGCCTCAGTCGATGAGACTATGAAATGTGCGGCGCCACCTGCTGTCCGACCGAGGAATTACAGTCGTCTGCTGGTCACTTCCGGTCCGATCCCAGTAGAAACCAGTTGATCTCCTGTTTCCTGATCCTTTCTCCGCTATAACAGTTTGCTTTGGTTATTTTATAGATTAATTATTCTGGTGTTACACTGAATTCACTTTCTTTCCTCTCTTGTTTTTTGATCAATTCTTATCGTCGTAGCTGTTTAATCTCAAATCAAAGGATTTCAGCTCTGATGGTGATTTTTACAGTCGACTTAATGACTTTCTAATTTCTTCTTCCTTTTTAATTTAGCCTCCGGGGGGGGTCCGAGGTTTTTGTTGTTTTTTCCGTGCTGGGATCGTGAAGCACAAACTCTGACGTCTGAAACAAGTGAAAATGTTGTTGTCTGGTTTTGCATGTTCCTGTTTGTGGGTTTATGTATGTATGTGTGTGTGTGGGAGCGCCCCCTGTCCGCTGATCTGAGTACTGCTAAATTAACCCATATAGACGTCTGAATAACAAGAGATATAATAGAGAATTTAATGCTGCTGCTCCTTTTGATGCTTCTTTTTCTTTCCAGAATCTTGTACAGTTTATAAAGTGGGAAGCAACAATAAAGAGCTTTCTGCACCTGGTTTCCATTCAGTCGTTATTAATGTGATGAAACGTTCGAGTCTCTGGAAGGGACTCGAACTATTTAATGCTCCAGTGGTTCTGAACATAAGATTTCCACTTTGTTAAAGATGGACACCTTTTATAAATAGTATAAAAAGCTGACATTAAAGGTTTGCATGCATAAATAAAGGGTTTTAATACATTTAGGACAGAAATAACCCAGTCACTGGCTCCAGGAAGCTTATGATAATTCCGAAAACTAGAAACACAATCTGAATTTAAATCCTTTTCTTGGGACGTTTTCACTTTTGGCTGCCTCTTGTTTTCTTTGACTTGTTTTCAGTCTTTGTTGGTTTGTGGAACCGAGAGAGAAACCGAAGATCGTAACAAGTCTGTCCAGGTCTCGTTAGAAAATAAGATAATGAACTTCATTGTCGCAGAGAATTTTGTTCTGCTAAATATAAAAGTGATAAACTGGTGCGTTGTGCCATATTCATTTTCAGTTGAGGTTCGTTTGATTTCTACCCTGAAGTTATGGATTCATCCGTGTTTGAAAACTTCCAGACTGATTTCTGCTAAACTTGGCCATTAAATGTTGGTGCATGTGTGTATTTTTTTCTTTTCTTTTACATAACACAATTTCCAATATTGTCTTGATTTTCTTGTATGTGAGAACAATTTGTGGCATCAATCTGACTCCAGCACATATGAAACTTTTAACAAGGAGGTCGAGATCATGTGGGTTCAGGAAATGGCTTTGACGCATCGTTTATAGTTTCAGAAATATAAACCAACCTGATGGGCTCTGCTGATTGATGTGTAGTTGGGGAGGGGACCCAACATGTGTTTCTTATTAAATTGACTCATGTTGAGGCAGAAGTATGAAAATCTGGAGAGATTTTATTAAATTGAATCAAATTTTTATCTGTACAGCAAAATCCAATGTCACAATAAAGATCCTGTTACATTTTCATATTAACATGGCAAAATTTATAAATGAAAAAGAACAAAAAACCTGCACACGTGGAGACTTGTGTACAAAACTGACGCCGTTAAACTTCTCTGATCCGACATCGGACGTCGCCACACACACGGAGTTCATTTCAGAAAAACTTTCAGGGAGGAAACGTCTCTTCGGTCATAATCTTGCAACTTGAGCAGAAAACCTCTCGCGTGCGGTTCCCTCTTCTACCGAATCGTTCTCAAATCATTCAAACATCGATGTAAAAAAAAAAAGCTGCAAAAACCTAGTTTTCAGAAATCTTTTCACCAGTGGATGAGCCGACGCCGGAGAACTGAGGCAACAGGCCGATCTGAAGAGGCCACGTACAGCAAGTAAGAGTTAAAGGTGCAAAATGTATATTCATCATTTTGGAATAATCTTTGCATCTTTTGTTAAACATCAGCTAAACAAAGATGCATCAAATGTAAAATACTGAGCGATGGATTTAACAGGTTAGATCATTTTCTATTAACAAATGAATTGTTGATATTCAGCTCAGCCTTCAGGCGACAGTCTGTGTGGAGGAAAAAAAAAAATCTGAGTCGTTACAACTTTGGATCAAAAACAGAAAGAGCAGAATTTTCCAGTTCCACCAGTTTGAGCTCGACAGCAGCTGTTTCTGTGGGTGTGGAGTTTCACTGTGACGAGCTCAGGCAATTAGCTTAGCACGAGAAGAGGAAACCGAGGGAAACACTCGGTCAGAGTTTAAACACCGACACATCTGAAGTCGATTAGAATGTTTTATCTGGTTTGTTTAAACCAAGAAAAACGTGAAAATGAGAATTTGTGGTTGAGATTTGCTAAACAAATTAAATTCTCATATTAACAAATATATGAAGTAATGTAAATAAATAGCTGCTATTTTTTACTCAACACCCAATCTGAAAGAAACAACAGGTCCTGTGGTTCCTCTGCGTCTCTGTTGTCATTTTGGTTTTGTTTGCAGTTGTGCGTCTCTTTGCATTCTATTGGGTCTCGTTGTAGTCGTTTTTCCTGCAGAGTGAATCAGCTCAGTGCAGGTTTAACAGTGGTGTCACAGCTCTAGAGACGGAAATGTTTGGAGATATGTTAAAAAGAAGAACTTCCTATGCAGAGAATCCGCTGTTTTACACGAGTCTCATGTTTCAAATTCATGTTCAAAGCTTCTTCGGGTTCAAACCAGAACAAGAGACGGACTGAAGCATTTCAACGGGTCATCAGCTCAGTGCAGGTTTTACAGAAGTTGTCACACGCAGCGTAACCTTGATGCAGAGATGATTTGAAATATGTATAAAAACAAAAAGAACTTCAGCCGTTACACACGGGTCTCGTGTATGAACTCTACGTTGACGCCATGAGGTCTCTCGTTAAAGTTCGTTAAAGGCAAACGAGAACAGGAACGTGGGCGGAGCCTCGTCCTTCACTGCTGAAACCACAACTTACAAAACCTCCCAAGAGAGAAACGTTCAGCCACACAGAAAACTTAACTTGACTTAATTCAGAACCTTGTCATTAATCGACAATAAATAAGGCATAAAATTAAAAAAAAGAAAAGTGCAAAGATTTTAATTAGCATTTAAATGACGTTTTTAAACATATGTGCACACAACATTCCTGATGACGGAGACCAGCTTGACCTTCACGTCCAGTCAGAGGGAGTTTTCAGTAGCGAGAGACGAGAGTCGGAACTGGACCCGGGGACACGAGGAGCCAAGAGGACGTCGGGACAAATGTTTCCAAGCAACAGGGGAACGTCTCCGAATTCAAACTTAGCCACGAGAGAACGAGTTGCCACGTGTGCGATTCAAGCGGCCGCAGTCTCTTTTAGAAAGAAATCACTTCCTGTTGCTCCACATGCTCCTCGAAAATACCACAAAAAGCATCAGGACTTAACGGGTGGAAACAAATCCAGACGTCAGGAGCAGCCGTCACATCGACTTCACCCCCCACCCCGGACAACGTCCTCGGGGACACGGGTCCAACAGTCGCTGCTCTCCTGATGTTCAGAGACGTCCAAGTAAAGATGAAAGATTTTCACGAGCGGTGGGAAAAGTTTTGCATTTGATGCAAATCTGCAGCAGCAGCCAAACAAAAGAGTTTTACACCAAGGACGGGATCCAGATGTGACCACTGGCGTTGGCACTGTGCAGGCTGGCTGGTTACAGATCGGGCATCTGAGAGAGGAGGAGGAGGAAGAGGAAGAGGAGGAGGAAGGTTTAGGACGATGTGAGGCGTGAGTCTTTTCTTCTCCTCTACCGATTCTTCAGTTCTCTCGTCACTCGCTTGGTGATGCGACCGCACAGCAGCCCGACCAGGAAGAGGATGCACACGCTCACGGAGATCATGAGCAGGATGTAGTTCTTAGAGGGCGACGTCATCACCTGCAGGGCCAGGTCTGAGAAGCCCTCTGCTGGCGCCACCTGCAGGTCGGAGGGGGAAGGTTAACAACACAGCAGAGGAAAATAACAGATGACGACCTGCACAGCTTCATTACACAGAGAAACTCATTTATTAACTTGTCTAATCTCTGATCTCTTCATGCAGATTTATTTGTAATCTGCGTTTTCAGTTTCATGAAACCTTTTCTTGCTTCTTAGATAGATTGATACGTGAAGCTTGTACCTTTGCAGCGTAGCTCCACATGTCGATCCGGTCTTGAAGTCTTTTCTTGCACTCGGGCTGCAGACGGATTCTTTTGTCCTGCAGCGCCTCCAGCAGACACGACATCTCTGCACGAGACACAGCGACACATTAATGAGGTTCAACAGGAAAAACAAGACTTTTCCCGTTAATGTTTCACTTTTCCTGAATCCTGAAACTGATCTTTACGACACACGGAATAAAGTTCTGTTACAAATTCAGAATGACAAGGTGAGAGAACGCACGTCTTCCTCGGCCGGGTGTGATGGCGGCACAGTGGTGCTTGAGGTCCAGGGCGCAGGCCGTGTGAAGCACCGGGTCCACAAAGATGTCCGCCTTGCTCTCCTTCAGCATGTTCAGGACTTCCTGTGCAGAAGAAGAAAAACAGACACAGAGTTTTCAAAACGCTGAATCTACGAAGTTAGAATCAGAAACATTTCTTCACACCGACGCTGGTTTGAGCTAAATTTCTAGTTTCCAAGGGAATCATTTAATTCCCAGTTGGAAGAACATCTGCATTATCACTTTATAATACTGAATCGTTTGGATATTCAATATAAATCATGATCCACAGGTAAAATTATACTTTTAAACAATAATTATTCCCAAAACAGTCCTGAATGATGACACTGGACAGAAGAACAATAACAGTTATTAACCTTTTTACAGGCGTCCTGTTTGATTTTCAGCAGATTGACTTTCAGACACTCCTCCACCTGACCCGTCTGTTCCTGGGCTGCTGCCTCCTCCACACACAGCATGGAGATCTGGACGAAGAGGAGGAAGAGGAGGAGAAGAAGAACATGTCAGTCATCAATCAACAGGTTTAAAGAAACTAAAGGAGACAGAACAACAGGTGTTTGTGTGTTTACCTCGTCTGAGCAGTGCATCTGCAGCTGCGGGTCCAGTCTGTAGTCCAGCGCCGACTCCTGCAGGATCACCCGGATCTGGTCCTCACAGTCTGGAGACAGCCGCTGAACCGGAGCCCACAAAACACACACATTAAAAACAACAGCAACACACACCAGGACCGGGTGAGGGGAACAGAGGAACATTAATTTTCAAGACAGAACAACACAAGTTGTAGAGAAGCAATATTTTAATTCAAACTTATTTGATTAGATCCACACCTCAGGCTTTATCCCACTTTATTATGAATAAACGTTACCGATGCCTTTTATCATTTGACCCTTTTACTTTTGTGAGATTAAATATCTACTTGTCGCCTCCACCTGAGGTCTTTGCAGCTGGTTGTGATGTTGTGTTGCTGTGATGTTGTTGTGTTTGTGGTCCTACCTGGTCAGCGTATTTGAGTTTGAGGCAGGCGATGACCTGACCCTCCAGCTCGCTGTCCTCGCCCGCCTTGTTCAGGATGGGCTGGCAGAACTTTGGGATGTCGGCTCGACAGGCTTTCCTCAGCACCGGGTTCAACCTGTAGTCTGGAGGAGGAGGAGGAAGAGGAGGAAGAGGAGGAGGAGGATGAAGGTGTTTGAGACTGGCCCAGATTCATTACATCTTGTTTCAGATTTCTCAATGCTGCGTGTACCTGTGTTCTGTGTGATCTGTCTCTTGGTGATCATCTGTTTGCACTTGGGATCCATCAGCTCGCTGTTCTTGTTCTGCTTCAGACACTGAAGAACGTTCCTGGCGTCGTTCTCAGTGCAGAACCGCTGCAGGAGAGAGTTCGTACTTCAGTCACAAACCAAACTACTCAGAGGATCCATCAGGATTTAAAGCAACACTGTGAAACTTTTCATTTTCAGGATGGCAGCTTTTAAATATTGGGAATGTTTCCTCGTTTGATTCCCACTCCTCCCCCTGAGCGTCTGTTCTATGGAACTCTGGTGAGTGAGTTCGATCTCCTGTGAGAAGAGTCGCAGCTTAAACTGTCAGAATCAGGTCCAGGAACTGACGAGTAATTAATACTTTTTTGTATTGTAGATTCAGATTTAATATACGAGTGATTTTGACACATTATATCACCTTTTCTTCCTCATCCTCCTCCTCCTCCTCACCTTGATCATCTGCTTGCAGACCCTCATCAGCTGGTAGTCGAGCTCGGGGTCGGTCATCTCGCCCTCCTGCAGCTTGAAGATCCGCTGGTGACAGCGCAGACTGAGCTGCTTCTTATGCTCCTTCAGACACTCGATCATCTGCGGAGGAGGGAGAGGAAGATCCGACAAACCCAAAGAGAAAGGACAGAGTAGAGAAAAGGAGAGAGGATGTTCCTCGTGTTTCTCACCTGAGCGTTACCATAGTTCACGTTGGGACAAAGTCGGCTGATGTCCGATCGACACGGCTCGTACAGATCTGGGTCCAAGCGAATATCCTCCGACTGAGAAAACAGGAGAACGACTTTATCGTACAAACTGTAAAAAAGTGCATCTATTCTTCCTATAAAGGATTTCAGAGCAATTACATTTTTCATTTGCATGATCTCAAATCTTCCCTTAAAAATCGATCTTTGCATTTGCTCTTTTTCTCAGTTTTTCCTCAAACATTGTTGAAATAAAGTGATCAAACTGTGTCCAACAGGATCGTTGTCAGACACTCACCATCTCCAGCTCCTCCACCCGCAGCTGCTTGCGACACTTGAGAGAAACGCGCTGCTCCCGGGCGTCCTGCAGCGTGTCGTTCCTCACGGTGGAGCTCAGACACATGACCACGTCCACCCTGCAGGAGAAGGTGTGAGACGCCAACTGAGCAACAAGTGTCCAACGAGAAAAGGCATCGAAATCAATGTTTCCATGGAGACTTGAACTCACTTTTTCTTGATGTTGGGACACAGATGCAGAACGTCCTCCTTACAGGACATCTTGAACTTGTAGGAGAACCGGAAATCCTTCATTTGAATCTGAGAGTTGAGAGATGGAGGTTTAGTCACATTATTACTCATCAAAACCTCCAGCAGAACAGTTTGTGTGTCTTTGAGTGTCATCAGATCCCAGAGGGAGACGATAACTCTAATGCTGTTGGTTCAGAGCAGATTCAAATCAACACAAAATACAGTCGTGTGCTTCAGATTCACAGAAACCGAACAGAAAAGAAACGATAATGTCAGATGTGATAAAAAAAAAGAGGCGAGAATAGATCAGTGTTTATGTTGCCGTGGTAACTGACCAGCTGGAAGTGCGTCACGCCGACTGAACACTTCTCATTCATCTCTTTCTGGTGTTTGTTCTGAACCAGGCATTCCATCAGGTCGCCCGTGTCGATCTGGTTATCAGCGACGTCCTACACACACACACACACACACACACATACAATAACACACCATTACCGTTTACATGTGATGCACACAACCACAAACGTGCAGCACTTTATTGATCTGTAACAGTTCTAACGTTATAAATACATTTTTTAATATATATTTTGCTTTTTGAGTATGTGAATGTAATCTCTAATTTGTTTCTTCCATGAGTTTTGGATACGGTCTCGTAATAATCCCAGAGATGATGGCATATGAATGCATATAGATACATTTGTGTGTGTCTGTGTCTCTGTGTGTGTTACATTTGTGTGTGTCTGTGTCTCTGTGTGTGTGTGTGTGTGTGTGCTCACGTGGCAGTGGGCCTGGATGATTGGTTCACAGGCTCTGATGAGCAGAGCATCGATCTGGATGTCCTGCAGCCAACAGAGACAGAAACAGGAAGTTACAGCTGACGACAAAACACTCGATTGTTCGCCTCACAACAGAAAAACCTCGTCACGAAAACTAAAACACACACTTTAAACCAAGGAGGTGAATCATGTTGATTCCTTTTAAAACTCCTACGAGTTTCTCTCACCTCTGACTCCAGCTCCGTCAGGTTCCCCACGACCTCCCTGCAGGCAGAGACCAGGTCCTCCAGATGATCCTGCAGACACTCCAGCTCCTGAGCGCACACACACACACACACACACACAGACACACACGTATTAGCTTGAGTCATCAGACCAACAGGAAGGTGCAGCAGCAGACGGTCTCACCTGTCCCGTGTCCGTCTTCTCGCTGCACCACTTGCCGAGGTCGGTCATGCATTTTTTCTGAAGCTCCGGTTCCAACTTCACGTCCAGCGCCCTCTGGTGGAGAATCCTCTGCACCTCCACCTTACAGTCCCGAGATAACTGCGCACACACACGCACCAACACAGTTAGTAATGCTATTATACATGAAGCCATTTCATCGGTATAACCATGTATCAATGCGTCGTAGCTGGTTGAAAAGAAGCTAATTTTTCAATCCTCTAAAGTGACATATTGGTTAATGGTACTTTCATGGTTTCCTGATGTTCGATACTTCAATAATTCCTCCATTACTTGGTAATTATCCTTCTATCCAGTATCCGTCCGTACACACACCGGAGTCGATAGTTACCTCACGTCAGATCAAGTTTAATGCAAATACAGTCCTGGAAAAATCCTAATGAAAAGTATGAATCACAAAATTATGACATCATTAAGCAAATGTCCAAATTCGAAATTCACGGCTTCAATCGTCCAATTATAAAGAAAAATTAAATCTCATTTGTTTCAGTGCATGAACAGATTGATTTGTTGAAAACTCTGATCTGACACCAAACACATGTTCAACATGTAGACGACAAAACACACAAAAACCTGATTCACAACAAAACTGAACGAGTGATTTGAAATTCAGTGCTTGGTAATCGACTGCTTTTTTAAACATAGGATTAAAAATTAGGATCAAATTATACATTTCAACCCTTCACCAGAATCAATGCTGATTGATTTAGGTCGACTCACTGTACCTGATCCTCTGGATTTACCTGTTAAATTTAAAAACATCAGAGTTACACCTGCACATCCGGCTCCGACACACAACAGAATTGTTCATCCGATGAAGCTAAAGCAGTGAGCGTGTTTGTGGCGTCCTCCTACCCGCCGTCCCTGCTCCTCCGTGCGGTAGGCGTGGCGGTACAGACACGAGAAGACGGCGCCCGGCGGCATCAGCTCACTGGTCTCATTCCAGCCGTGGGTGTGGCAGAGGCGGGCGGCGTCACCCTGACACTTCTTATACAGGATGGGGTCCAGTCTGGGAGACAGAGGAGGGAATATTACACCTGTTTAATTGAATGTGAATTATACCACAGCTTTACAGGTCAGTTAGTTTAAAACAGGGGTGGGCAAACTTTTTGCCTCGCGGGCCACAATGGGTTCCAAAATTTGCCAGAGGGTCCGGGCCAGGAACAGATGGATGGAGTGTTTTTGTGAACTAATATAAATGACATGGAGAAATCATTACATGAAAGGATTTGGCCTTTACCAAGTAGCAAAGCACTTATTTGCAATTCAACAAAAACCCGCCTTCAGAGAAAGGTTTGCTAGCCTTTGCTATTTCAAATGCCCCCAAAAATCATGACTTGGTAGATGACTCTTTATTCGCAGTTTGTCTGTGAAAAAAAATGTTGCCGAGTCTGTAAATAAGTGTCCGCTTTTCGTTTCCTTGATGCTCTCATTTGACAGAAGGGCTCACAGGGCAAAGGGCCAAAGTGAAGGGAGATCATGTGACCTTTCCAGCCCGATACACCACACTCCCGGGCAAATTTAATTCAGCTGACGCTTTTATCCAAAGCGACTTACAATAAGTGCATTCAACCCCGAGGGTTCAAACCCAGAACAACAAGAATCAAGAAAGTTTGATTTCTTCAAAAATAAAGCAAAACTACGAAGTTCTATAAGTACGTGCCATTTAAGTGCAAAAAATTGTTAGTTTTTTTGTACTTTTTTTTTTTATTATTTGGACAAGTTCGACGGGCCGGACTCAAAAGCCCAACGGGCCGTACGTTGCCCGTGTCTGGTTTAAAACCACTATCAGAGCCATGTGAGGACAAATGAAGTGAAGGAGAAGTTCATCCGTTTGTAGAAAATGTGAAAATCTTAAATGAAAACTATTTAAAAAGCGGCGAAAGAGTCGAGGAGCAGATAAAGTGAGAGTGGACAAACATTTCTAAATGATATTCAGGTTCCTTCAGGTCGGCTGGGACATCTACTCGATTCTTTTTAAACTGCACATGTCGGTTATCGAGGAGTTTACATCGAGGTCGGGTTCAGGCCGAGCATCTCATCCAGAGTCACAGGGAACAGACTCACTTCCAGTCTCTGGATATGAAATACTGCAGCTCCAGCAGTCGGTGTTCACAGTCCTCCACCATCTTCTCCGTGTACAGGTGCTCCATCAGACACGACAGGATCCTGCACACACACACACACACACACGTTAATTCATTGTTTTCATATTTTCACATTGTAATTTAGTTCAGGTTGCATAGTCGTGTGTAGCCAGCTCACATCGGGTCTCCGGTGCGGATGTGCTTGCAGGCGGTCTGGATCACCGACTCGCACGCCTCGTTGAGCGCCCGGTCGATCCGGTAGTCGGCTCCGGGGTCGGCCGACTGGATCAGACTCTGCAGCTGAAGCAAAAAACAAGGTTCAGACAAAACGTAGAGTGAGCAGCTCGATTACAACTCGTTTTATGAATCCTCCAGCTTCAGAGGTCTTCATCCAGATAACGGTGGCCGGGTCGGCTGTGGTCTTACTGCGTTCTGGCAGACGCCCTCCACCGTGGCGCTGCGGTCGCCGCGGCCGATCCTCATCAGGCAGTGCAGCGTGCGGCCTTTGCGGTGCAGCCCGGAGCAGTGGGCCTCGATCTCCGTCCGGCAGTGCAGCACGATCTCCGGACTCAGAGAGAAATCCTCCATCAGCATCTTCCGGTAGTCCACCATCTCGCCCTGACACTCGCCGCTGACCGTGCGACCTGGAGAGCAGGAGGTCACATGTAATACATTTTATTTCACAGCGCCTTTCATGTCACTCAAGGACGCTTTACAATTTAAAACGGGAGCAAACAAATAACAAAACAATTAAAATTAAAAGTGCAAGTAAAAACAGCATGGCAACTACAGTGAGAATGCAATCCTGAAAAGGTGGGTTTTTGAGAGAGGATTTGAACTGAGGGAAGGAGTCAATGTTTCGGATGTCAGGTGGGAGTGAGTTCCAGAGTTTGGGAGCAGAGCGGCTGAAAGCTCTGCTCCCCATGGTGGTAAGCCGGGCAGAGGGGACAGTTAGATGGATGGAAGAGGAGGATCTGAGGGAGCGGGTGGAGGTGGCAGTGTGAAGGAGGTCAGACAGGTAGGGAGGGGCACAGTGGAACCCTGATAACATGCGGGACGTGCATACTGTCCTTTTTGATATGACCCTTTAATTCAATGACTAGGACGCTGCTTCTAAATCCACTCAAAGTGACCCCGCAGCTCTTTGGGCTCACCGCGGTGCACGGCGGCCTCCAGGCACAGCAGCAGGTAGGACAGCCGGGCCTCGCGGGCTCGCGGCAGGTTGGTGTCCAGGCTGCAGCGCTGCTTCCTCAGGTCCAGCTTACAGGCCTTAGCCAGCGAGTAACTGACCCGGTAGTCCTGAGAGATCAGCTTCTGACGGGTGGTCAGAGCGTCGCGGCACTGGGGGGGGGGGGGGGAGAGGGAGAGGAGGCCGAGGTGAATCCGGAGGAATTCAGAACACAACTGAGTTTGTAGATTAACAGCTCAAGAGATGTCGTACCTTTTCTGACATGGCCTCTTCAAACTTGTGGTTGAACAGACACTTGTAGACTTTCCCTTCTCCCGCCTGAGTCTGTGAAGAGAGAAAGAGAGAAAGAGAGAAAGAGAGAAAGAGAGAAAGAGAGAAAGAGAGAAAGAGAGAAAGAGAGAAAGAGAGAAAGAGAGAAAGAGAGAAAGAGAGAAAGAGAGAAAGAGAGAAAGAGAGAAAGAGAGAAAGAGAGAAAGAGAGAAAGAGAGAAAGAGAGAAAGAGAGAAAGAGAGAAAGGAGTTCCATTAACTGACAGTGAGTGAAATACTATTATAATTGATCTTGTTTTATATATATATATTGTTGTTTAATGTCTGATTGTTGTTTATGTACAGTGCACCAACCACACCAAGGCAATTTCCTGTATGTGCAAATATACTTGGCAATTAAAATAAGTCTGATTCTGATTCTATTGGATCTAATTCATGGACAACGGCCTCCTTTGTACTTCTGTTTTTCACCTTTGTATCGTTTTACATTCATTGAGATAACATCTGCTTCTTCACAGATGTTCATTGATTCATGTGCAACAATAACATTAATATTAATAACCCTCTATTAATCAGGAATGGATCTAATTTAATTTACGGACATGTTATATCTGGTTCCATCTTGTACTGTGTGAGGATGTTTGTGTGTCTTTAAGAAATCGTACAAAGCATAAATCTCATATGAGATAACATATCTATCAAAATGTGGTAAAACATTCAATCATCAATCAATCAAGTTTTATTTGTATAGCCCACATTCACAAATCACAATTCGTCTCATAGGGCTTTAACATGGTGTGACATCCTCTGTCCTTAACCCTCAACAAGAGTCAGGAAAAACTACTAAAAACCTTTTTAACAGGTAAAAATATGTAGAAACCTCAGAGAGACACATGTGAGGATCCGTCTCCCAGGACGTGCAATAGATGTCATGTGTAGAGGAGAACATCATCAGGATTAAAGTTTTTAAAACATTGAGTTAATGAATCCTAAAGATGCTCATGAATAATGATGTTTGTGTCTCACGTTCTGACAGAACCTCTCCCGGTCGTCTCGACAGGAGAAGTACAGATGTCGGTCGAGGTGGAAGTCGTCTGACGACAGCTCGGCCACCCGCAGGATCGACCTCTGACACTCTTCTTTGATTGGACGAGCGTGATCCTGCTGCTCCGCCTCCCGCACCAGCGCCTTCTCCAGACAGGAAATCACTTCCCCCTGGGAGTGCACGTCCTGAGGAGGAGGAGGAGGAGGAGGAGGAGGAGGAGGAGGAGGAGGAGGAGGAGGAGGAGGAGGAGGAGGAGGAGGAGGAGGAGGAGGAGGAGGAGGAGGAGGAGGAGGAGGAGGAGGAGGAGGAGGAGGAGGAGGAGGAGGAGGAGGAGGAGGAGGAGGAGGAGGAGGAGGAGGAGGAGGAGGAGGAGGAGGAGGAGGAAGAGGAGGAGGAGCGAGAGAGAGGACGAAGGTACGAGATCAATGTTCAACCTGTCGTATCCAGAACCTCCAGACTCTATATAACCAAACAGACGACTAGCATCTCCTTAAAGTCTGGTTGATTTATCTTAATCTAAACACAATCCATCACAGACACACACACACACACACACACACACACACACACAGACACACACACAGCTCCCACCTTGAGTCCCACGTTGATGCTGCCGCAGTGCAGGCTGTTGATGTCCTCTTTACATTTGTCCATGAAGCCACAGATGAGTCGAAAGTCGCTGAAGACGATGCCGGTCATCTTGGTGATGTACTGGTTACACTGGTGCTCGCTGATGTTGCCACGGTGATCCACCAGGCAGGACACCAGGTAGCCCCTCCCTCGCTCCTCCTCGTTACACTCCTTCAGCTGAAGGGGTCGGACATGTGACGGGTTTAAGAATCATTTGAATAAGGAGACGTATGATTCAGATCGGTCCTGATCCGCACTCACCTCAGCGATGGTGCTCTTACAGACTTCTGTGGCCACCGACTCAAACTTTGGGTCCGTGGTCAGGTTGAGTTTGTAGTTCCACAGGAGCTGATGGAGAAAATAAAACATTTGTAACATGACATTTTTATAGAGATCACAAGGATCGAAAAGGACACTCGAACATATATTCACTGTATTTCAGCCCGATCCCAAAGCCTCTTCTTCTCATTATGTGACATTCTAATTATTTCCTCAGTCTGAGTAAACCAATGGACCGAAAATGACCTGAATCTCATTTTCCCAGTTGATAAACTCAACATGCTTGACCGTTAATCAGAGAAAAATAAAG
This sequence comes from Limanda limanda, assembly GCF_963576545.1. Classification (NCBI taxonomy): domain Eukaryota; kingdom Metazoa; phylum Chordata; class Actinopteri; order Pleuronectiformes; family Pleuronectidae; genus Limanda; species Limanda limanda. Next base: position 3,460,076 of record NC_083638.1, on the reverse strand, counting down.
TATTTGACTGAGTTAACTTGAGTTTTCAGGACCAATCACAAGCAGCGGAATTTAACACAGTGAAAAAGGGTGATGTTCCCTCTTTGTTTGTTTGTTCCAGGATTACACAACAACTACCGAACATATGTCAACATAACTTGGTGGCAGGATGTGGAAAGCCAACTACTTCCTGCTGTGGCTCCACCTACATGACCCACACAGGAAGTGGCTCAGTCGCTCCCTGTTGTAAACGAGTGTGTTTGTAATGTCGTGTTCTCTCGTCATGTGTCGACACTTCAGAATTATTCATTGTCGTTAGTCAGTCGTCATCAAACTCTGCAATCAAGCAATAAAAAGTGAGACTATTGTAGAAGAGCTTCTTATAAACAGTCTGTGGAGCAGAGTGAAGTTAGAAAACTTTGTGCTCATCCAACCTGGTTAAACTGCATCACATGACAGTTAAGAGTTGCACTTTTTTACATATTAACTTATTTTCCAGTGAATAATTCATGGATCTTGATGTTAAACCCAGATTGAGGAGCCTGTCGGGTCCTGGCAGACGTATAAGCTCTGAATTCTAGTTGGATTTTCCTCAGCTGTACGAAGAAGTTTCTAAATCTCTCTCGCTTGTTCCCTCTTCATCATTCTGCCTTTTTTATTTATGTGCCTGTTGTTTCCCGGCCAGCCCGGCTCCAGCTGCAGGAGCCACAGATAACAGCGAGTGACAGGCAGGCCGCCCAGACAATAACACCAGGACAAGAGTGTGTGAGTGTGTAAGTGTGTGTGTGTGCTGTTGCTAATTGCAGCCACAGCTTCCCGGTGCTGTAATAAAAGGTCCATTAACCTTTTGGCATTTTCAAAGACCCGTCTGCCGTTAACTGCCGTGGACTCTGGACACCGGAGTTTTATCATCCAGACACTGAGAGCAAGCTTTGAGAATCGCTCACTGAAGAAAAGAGGACAAGCGTCGGAGGCTGATGAAGGTTCAGACCAAGGGTGTGTGTGTGTGCGTGTCTGTGAGTGTGTGTGTGTGTAGGGATACTTACATGGTTACAGTCGGGAGCGAGGTCACTTTCCTGCAGAGAGACAGAGAAATATATAAGTTAAAACTTGAAAACCACTTTTCCCCTGTACACACGTATTAAAAAGAATATTCTACATTCGCTATCCTGTTTTTACTTATATTTGAATTATTAATCATTATACAGGAAGTGTTGTTAGAGGCTAAATCACCATCCCCCCACTTAAAGGCCAGTTTCATATCTGTCAGTTCTTTTTCTGACTCTGAATTTCACTCGTCACGATGTTGTGTTCCTGTTTGTGTTATCTCTGCTCAGAGTCTGTGTTCAAAGTGCAAGTGATGTGGTTTCTCTGTTTCCCTGGCAAACCGCACGCTGCAGTGACCGTGGCCAGCTTGTTGTGAAAGTGATGTTTCCAGGTCTGTTCTGAACAGAAGCCAAAACCAGTTTTCACCAACTTTATCCGACAAACGGCTGATTCTGCACCGAGGTGCTGCAGGAACGGACAAAATAAAAAAGCTTAAAAAAAAAGAGCCGTACAACTAGGGTTGCAAAATTCCGGGAATATTCAAAGTTGGAAACTTTCCATGGGAATTAACGGGAATTAACGAGAATTAACGGGAATTAACAGGAAGAAACTGAACCTTTTGTGGGTAATTTATACTAACTGTATTTACCTTGTCATATATAAATATAAACATTTTGTTTTTGTCATAGGCTGATTTGAGCCCTGAGGAAACTTTGGGCACTTGACTATATGCTTCTGCATCGTTGTGTCATTCTTAACATAGGTCTTTGCACAGTATTTGCAAATGTACACAGCCTTTCCTTCTACATTGGATGGGGTGAAATGTCTCCACACATGAGAGAGTGCACGTGGCATTGTTCTGTAGAATAAGATGAGGAAGAAGTTTGTAAAAAAACACTAATGCAATGCCAGAGATATAAATAGTTAGCCAAACAATTGGAATCGTCTGTAAACATATTTTACAATTGATGGATAAATGAATGGAAATAGTCTAGATGAACAGATGAACAATCCTCAATCAGCATGCTAATATCTTTTCCCCAGTGATATCATCGAAGCTAAACTTCCCATGGAAACGTTCCGCCCCTTTGCAACCCTACGTACAATCATAAGCTTTACGTGTGTGTTTTTGCGAGGATTAAATAAAGATATATCAGATGTATTCAGAAACAACCAACTAACTCTAAACAACTGAGATGCTGGTGAGGACAAGTTGTTCAACAAACGTGGATCAGTGGACCTAGCCTTAGTTTGGGGGTCTTACTTCCTTTCCTCACGTCTGTCCTCAGGGGACCATCGTCTCTAACCTCTTAAAACACTGTCTCTTTTTTTGAAGAGTCCACATTTTAAATAAGACAAAAAACCCTCTGATCAGATGCTGAGTGCTGATAGATGAGCTCGACTGTTTCTCGTGAGTTTCACTTGAGGAAAC